>NC_141329.1:20994028-21526528 GCF_037954235.1 Aulostomus chinensis
CTTTAAAAAATCCAGAATATATGAATATGAAATTGTATTTATTTATTTATTTTCATTTCACAGTTGTTACTTCTGGACACAAATGACTGCATTTGTGATGTCACAAATGACACTCGTAGGCCAGTCTCTTAAAATCTGATTTTCACCGAGCAAGGAGAATATGTTCCCTTTCATTCATGAAAGTGAGAACACATAAAACACACTTCAGCTTATGTAGCCTGCTCAGTTGTCATAATAAGCAATAAGTGGGGGGATCTGAACTCAACCTCCATGTACTTTTCATACTTTTCACACACAACGGAGAAGAAAAGTCTTAGTGGAGGTAATCACCATAATTTGAACCAAAGTCACCCTAAAATGTCAATGTTTTATCCTCGATTGAAGATAAATGCTCCCAAGATGTGTGTGAAGAATTCTGCCACAACATTAAAAAATATACACACTCACGCGGGTCACGACGACAACAGAACAGATCCATGTTGAAATACCAGTTTCAGTTTGGCAGTTCCCATCACACATCAGAAAATCATCCAAAACACTTTTCTCACAAAATAAAATAATACAAAAAAACAAAACAAAAAACAATCGTATGAAGATTTCGAAGTTCTGCAGTAAAGACATGGTGTAAAAAAAAAAATCATCAATACATAACGTAATGTGTGTAATATAATGGAGAGGAAGAAAATACTCCTAAAAGGAAGAAAAAGGGGAGATTGTGTCTTTATTGCAATACATGGTTGTTATTTTTACAGAATTTCCCAACCGAGATGAAGCAAAGCACATAGTTTTAGTTTACTGTGTCTTTAACAAAAACACACACACACACACACACATTAATCAACTTGTCAAACTAGAAATGAGGGAATGACTTTATAAAGCCAGCTGTTTACTAAAAATATTCATATTTCGAGCTAGAGTATTGATAATGCATTTTGATATTGAGTTACAAAAGGACGTATTGCAATTTATTTTTGTGTCAGTATTTTAACACATGAATATTCAGTTGTTTGTTGCTATTTTCATTATCAGGTTAGTTAACAGTTTGTGGTATAAATGCCATTTATATCCCAGTCAGAAACACTAACAGGTGCTGTAAAACTGAGTCTGTATCATTTTATTGGAACATTGTAAAATAACAATGAATTGTCTGTGTATGTAGTGCAGTGTTAAACCTGTGAAGCAGCGCTCCACTGCAAATGATGTAAAGTTGTAACAGCACAGCATCTCACACATTTTTACACTAAAAACATTCACATACAGGTTTTGTACATCCATAAACCCCGGAGCTCAACACAAAGTGAGTTGAAACAGATGTAGAAGGCAGCAAGTGACACATGCGCACACGCGTAGCTACACAGCATTGAGAGAAAGAGGCAGTCCCGCTAGAACATATCCCATGATGCTTTGAGATGCACATAAGAGAATGCTGTGTACAACTCACTCTGCGGAGATGCCATTTGAAACATATTGCAGATGGGTAACTTCACAATGCTTCACCTCACTGCACACAAGCACCAGCTGTGCAAGCAGGGCGTGTGTGTGTGTATGTGAGTGTGTGCGTGTGTGTGGGCAGTCATGTATGTTAGCTGGGAGAGATGATGCAAGTCTGGAAAGGACCGTGTATGTATGTAGATATGTGGAGGAGGTGAGATGAAGAGGTGTGTGTTTGTGTGTGAGTCTGTATCTGTGTGTCTAAACTAGGTATTCCTAATGTTGTGGGGACATAGAGCAAATCTGTTTTCTCATGACAGGGATTCACCTTGATTTTGAGGACCAAAAATGCAAGCCCTCAACATAAATCATGAGATTTTAAGGTGAAGACTTGTCTTTCTGTTAAGGTTACTAGAAAGGCAGAGTTAAGGTTAAAATAAAAGCAAGTCGAAGGAAGTCAATACAGTGTCCTCTGAAGTGATGAAAACACACTTATATGAGTGTGTGTATGATGTGGGTGCATTTGTGTCGTCATGTATGTGAGCTGAAAAGATGATGCAAGTCTAAGAGTCTGAGAAGAGCCTTCTGTAGATTTGCAGGAGGTGAAATAAAAGTGTGTGTGTGTGTGTGTGTGTGTGTGTGTGTGTGTGTGTGTGTGTGTGTGTGTGTGTGTGTGTGTGAAGAATTCCTGATGTTGTCGGGAAACATTATTCTCAGGTAAGGCAGGTTAAGATTAAAGAAAGGGTAAAATGAAATATGTCCTCTGAAGTGGTGATAACACAATTATATCTGCATGACACGTGTGCTTTTAATGTGTGTGAGCTGAAAGAGATGATGCAAGTCTGGGACCATGTGTGAAGATATTTGCAGGAGGTGAAAAATTGTGCGTGTGAGCATGGGAGTGTGTAGATGCTTGTGTGTGTGGGAGTGTATTTGTACCAGATATTCATCCAAGGACATAAATGTAATGTAAAATCCTCTGAAGTGAATGAAAATCAGTTGCATTTTCATGTGTGTTGTGTTTGTATGACTGCAATCGTGCTGTCATATTAGCTGAAAAAGATGACGCAAGTCTGCAAAAGGCCGTGTTTGCAGGAGGAGGCGAAATAAAGTTGTGGGAATGTGTATGTATTTCTTATTTCTAATGTTGTGGAGACATACATTATAGGTAGGCAGGTTTTTGTTGGAAAGATAAGTGTGTGTGTGTGTGTGTGTGTGTGTGTGTGTGTGTGTGTGTGCAGACGCGCGCGGGGGCATACCACAGGCTGATTAATGAGCTCACACTGTCATACACACACTCTGCGCAGGAGGATTCAAGTCAAGCCGATGCCGAGCGTGACTGCGCTCATTTGTTATTATACAGTAATTCTCTGGAATTTATCCATCCTGTGCAGTACAATGTGACAGTAACACATCCTTACTAGAAGGCACAGCCACGCTGGAATTATCCCATCCAGTCCTTATCAAGCCGAACAGAGGAACAGTACTGAAATGGCAAATTAGCCTCTGCTTCATTTATCCTGCAGTGAGCACTCCACTCCACGGTGAATGTGTTTCCATAGGAACATGATGTTTCTCTGGGCTTCACAAGCTGTGCAATTCATTCTAAGTCTCCGCCTGTTTTTGCTTACATTCTCTGTTCTTCTTGGTTCTCATCTACACCGATCAAGAAAAGATTTGAGAAATGACATCAGTAGGACCATTTAACTGCCACTTCCAGGTTTTTGCCTTGGCGTATCTCTCAAAACCCGCTCTAGTCTTATCAGCCTGACATCCATGTTCCTCAAGATGTCTTTTTATTAGAGCCTGCAGCTCCAATTTCCTACGGCCACCACGCCATTTCTTTTCTTTGTATCTGCATATCAGTGATGCCTATCAACTGAAATATTACAGCAATTACTTCCAGTGCAGCGGCAACACGAGCATGTGTGTTATTAAGACTGCAGCTGAAAAATCCGTACAAGTCAGCAGCAACAGTTCTCTGCTTTTGTGAGTTTAAAGCTTGGTTGCACATCTTAGCGTTCCTTTCATGCAGCAAGTAGCAATAAAAAAAGTTTTGTTCAGCGGCTTTGCCAGCAAGAGATAGAAGTGGGAGCTGGGTGGATGTGTGTGACAGAGTAGCACACTAAAGAGGAGAGAGGCGGGGAGAGAGAGAGGAGAAGCTCTTGTAAAAGTGTCGGTGGTGATTTGCTGTAGCGTCCTTGCAACCTTCCTTGTACCTGACTGGATATTTTATGAGTGTTGCAGAATCAGAAAGGGAGGGAGGGTTGTAATATAGCTGACAGAAGTCTTTTTATGGTGGATGGGCAGAGGTAGCTGTGGGAGGGGGGCTGTAATAAAGCTGAGTGCATCTCTCCTGGAATGACGCTGCGACGGTGGGGAGAGGGCAGGATGGTGAAGGGCTACAAACATCAGTGTGTGAGTGAGCACAAGGGCGGCATGAACAATAGGTCCCCGTGTGTGTGTTTGTGTGTGTGTGTGTGTGTGAGAGGGGGAGATAGTTTGCTGCGAGCCATCGCTGACGTCAGAGGGCTGAACGATCAATGAGCATGTTGGGTATGAGAGGTATTAGCCCTCCATACATGGAACGGGTGAGCAGGCGGGGGCGTAGAGGGGGTCTGCACAGTGAAGCAGAGAAGAGTGCAGCCCTCAGCACTAACAGCCCAAACACACCCGATTATTCAAATTTTTTTGTGCTGTGCAGTGAAGTGTACAACAGCAAGCCCTTGAATTGATATCAAGTGTGTGAAACGCTCGGCCATGCAGAATGAATACATACTGATGAAATATTATGTTCTTTGATGGAATTACGCTCTCAAATCTCGCTGGAAGGAAAGACGGGGGCCCTGGAGTGGCCACACAGAGAAAAAAAAACATGGATTTTGAAACCACAACATATAGTTTTTCTCTCAAATTTGTTAATTTGAGGCCGCAAGACAGAACTTGTGATAAACCTGTTCAAAATTATAAAATAAATTAATTGATGGAACCGGTTACTTCTCAGCTATAGAGAGAAAAGATGTTATTAGACCACGCAGATACACCATACAGATCTAACTTGCTCCCCTTAATTTAATTAATTCATGGTCACAAGATATAACTTGTGCGAAAATGTAAACTAACTCAATTGGGGGAACGCGTTATATCTCACCGAGGCCTGGAGAGGCCAGAGAGGGAAAAAGAACATTTATGTTGAAATGGAGACAGGGTAAAATTAATTTGAAGACAGACTCTATAAAGTGTGGCAGCTTGTGACATACATCAACTAGTGATGCAACCTGGACACATCATCAGTGATGTTTCCTGGGCTCATTGAGTGTTTCGGGTCTCACAACATCATACACTCTCACCCAGGCGACCCAGCCGGGGATGATCAATCCCCCAACTTGTGTCCAGGTAGCGCTACCCTACCCACGGATCTCCTCTCCTGATCCACAGCCAACGTGAGGCAACCTCTGCTGCCTCCGTGGCCTCCCTGATGGCCCTGATGCCCAGCATGTTGTAAACCCTGCAGAGGGACTGGCCTGCAAACCTTCTGCATCCCACCTCAATGGGCACACATCTCGCTCGCCACCCATTGCGCCGACACTCCTCCACCAGCTCCTGGTACTTAGCCCTCTTTTGCTCGTTGGCCTCCTCGATGCGGTCTTCCCAAGGGACCGTGAGTTCCAGGAGCACGACCTGCTTGGAGGTTGCTGAGGTCAGCACCACGTCTGGCCTTAGCGATGTTGTGGCCACGATCTCTGGGAACTTTAATTGCTTCCCCAGATCAACTCTCAGCTCCCAGTCTTGTGCCATTGCCAGCAGGCCAGAGGAACAGGTCTTGGCCGGTCCTGTTGGTTCTTCCCCAGCTCTGATAAAGGCGATGGTCTTCTTCACTGGGCAGAGGCGCTTGCAGTGTGCAATTCCACTGCAGATGGAGTTCGCTATTGCCGTCAAGACCTGGTCATGGCGCCAGCGATAGCGCCCCTCACTCAGGCCTCTCGGGCAGCAGCTCAAGATGTGCTCCAGGGTCCCTCTCTTCTGGCACAGAGCGCAAGTTGGAGAGTCCACCTTCCCCCAACAGAACAGGTTAGATGGGCTTGGCAGTACGTCATAGACGGCCTGGATCAGAAACTTTATACGCTGGGGCTCAGCTTTCCACAGCTCAGTCCACGTGACTTTACGCTCTGCTGCCTGCTCCCAACGCATCCAGGCTCCCTGCTGCCGCATCCCAACCATCCTGCTGGCTCGCTCTTCTTCCACTGCTGCTCGCACCTCTTCCTGGAGCAGTGCTCTCCTGTCCTTCCCCCTTGCCTTGTCAAAGCGAGATGTTGTACTGCTGCTGCCCAGGCCTGTTCTTCCCCGAGCCACAAGAACATTTATGTTGAAATGGAGACAGGGTAAAATTAATTTGAAGACAGACTCTATAAAGTGTGGCAAAATGTAACTTGTTAAAAAAATATGTGTATATATATATATAAAATTACTTAGTAAAAGAAGACAGACTATGTCTTGGCCATGAACTAATGAAATGTTAGAAACAATTTTAAGGGTGATATTTTAGTCTCTAATTGCTCAACAAGTTAGGAACACGTGAAGTTGAATCATCCTATGAGTGACCTCAACTAAACCAACAATGTCAAGACTTACCACCACCATATTACAGGGTAATCAGATGCACATGTCCAACCATCTATCCATTTTCTAAGCAGCTTACTGTGCGCAGGGTCACCTACCCTCTTTAGGTCTGGTACAACATATAAGTTCAAGGGATAATTTGTTACAGCCTGAACAAGCTGGCTCCAGTCTGGCTTGTCTCGTAATAGCATTTTGACCCTGAAGAGGCGATAGTGAGTCGTGCTGGGAGTAACAAACTTGCCTTAAAGACTTCTGGCAGAAATATCAGAATATCGGGACAGTGTAAATATTTCATTTGCAACACTTCATGACAGGTAAATGGTGACAGCGAGTTGCCCATAACTTTCACTAGCCACCTAAGTTTAAAAACAAATAATAATAATTTTAACAGCCTTAAAACATCACACTTGAGGTTTCTGGACATTTGCCTAAAGATTTCCGTCCAAGAGTAGATCTGTCAAAGCCGAAGAGAAGGAGAGATCTCCGGTTACTTCTTTGAGATGTCCTTTTCTGTTAAATATACAGATGCGATTTGATCACGGTTCATAAATTGCTACCCATTTGAAAAGGCGAACTAAACACTTTTTATGACTTTGCAGTTGTTCAAAACAGAGAAAACTACAATTTCTACCTCATGGTTGTACTGCGCCGCCAAGCAAAGGCCTCGCAGATCCCGATTATATCACGCTGAAGCTGACATTTGACCTTTTGGAAATATAATGTCATCACCTCATCATTTTATCCTGGAAGACATTTGTGTAAAACATGTCTACATCAGTGTGTGAATGCTTGTAACTTGTTTCCTGAGGTCAGAGCGGCCTTTTGACCTTTTACTTTTTACTGAACTATAATCAACCCTTGTGGATATTTGTTACAAATATGGCAAAATTCCTTCAAGATGTTCCTGATACATCATGTTGATGAGAGTGGAGCTAGGTTTTCAGATGTGGTTGGTTTACTTTGAATAAACTCTAACACACCCAAATTCAGTTTACAAATCCAAAGTTGACAACCTTTAATGTCTTCGGTCTTGTGACTCAGTCCTTCAAATTTTATATATTAAGTCTGGAATTGCAAATCAGAATTGTCCTGAATGGGATTTATAATCTGTATTATGTTAATATGTCATGAATATACATTTCCTCATTAATTATTGTTGAAAATACGTTCAGTGGCGGCAGCACGGTGGTGCAGTGGTTAGCACCTTCACCTCACAGCAAGAAGGTTCTGGGTTTGAGCCCCAGCTGGAGCACAGGATCTTTCTGTGTGGAGTCTGCATGTTCTCCCTGTTCCTGTGTGGGTTCTCTCTGGTACTCCAGCTTCCTCCCTCAGTCCAAAGACATCAAGAGGGGACGAGGCTGATTGATACTCTAAATTGACCGTAGGTGTGACTGTGAATAAGAATGGTTGTCTGTCTCTATGTGTTGGCCCTGTGATGGACTGGTGACCTGTCCAGGGTGAACCCCGCCTCTCGCCAAAGGCTACTGGGATAGGCTCCTGCCCCCCCGCGACCCTTAATCAGGATAAGTGGTAGAAAATGGATGGATGGAAGTTCAGTGGGGAACAAACATTGTCTAGACTTACACTTTTATGATTTTTGAAACATAAATGCAGTTGTTAGAAGAGCAAAGCTAATGTTGACGTTAGCATCAACGTAGCGTAAGTGCTGTATTTAATGGCATATTTTATGCTGTTGAACAAAACATTCAAATACATTTAGCTTTCGTTAAACATAGACCTTCTTTCAGGCATTCAACCAAAAACACATTGAGAAAATAAAACTGACTTTGAGACGAGGGAACCGGACATCGAAAGGTGCTAACATTCCTGCTTCCCACTCATTTTTGCAGCAGGCTGTCAGAGTGCTGGTGTCTGGTGTCCCCGTCTGACATGAACTATGTAGCCATTAGAGATGTGATGCTGAGGTGGCACTTTTCTAACAGCCAGAGACAGACCTTCCTCTCACAAAGTTTTTGTGCCAGGTAGCTGTTACACTGCAGAACATTTGGGGTTGGAGTTTTTTTTGTTTTTGTTTTTTTTTTTGGGGGGGGGGGGGGGTTGAGTCATATTTGAAGTAATATCTTCATAAGATTGTAATGTTGTTGAGACTGAAATTGAGCCTGACTTTGATTATACAAAAAGTAACACTTGCTTTGTAAATAATTTCGTAAGTACCCAGAAATGCACTTCATAAACTACATACCTGTTGTTGGAAGCTTCTGCAAATTTGAGATTAACAGTAAAATTCACAAACCCAACATCTAATTGGTGTATATTTGGGTTTGCATTCATTCACTGTAAAGGGCCGCTTTACAGTGAATGAGATTTTAGGATTTGGATCCCTTTTAACGTTAATCAGGAGCAGAGCATGCTAGTGTTAACAAAGACTACGGTAATAAGACAAAATGATGTTACGTGATCATGTGAACAGCGGTACACCTGTTAATCTGTATTGTTTAAACATTTTGTGTTACCTTGATCTTCTCTTACAGACCAGCGTCCTCCTCATCCTCGTCACAGGCCCGGATAAAGAGCAACCCAACTCCTTGTTTGTCCTGACTTAAACCCCTCTGAAGGTGGACGGGGTGCATTAAAAATACATGTCCCGAAGGGGTTGCCGTGGCAAGCAGCAGACCCACCACCATAAATCAACACCAGAGGACTTTGATTTCTTCATTATCGCTTCCTACAGCAACAACAGTGGAACAAGCATGTTGACAGGCCCGCTGACCCGTGGACGTGCACCATAGGATTCTATTTCTGGAGCCTCATTGCTTTTACAGATTAACTGCCCTCAAATATGGCCCCAATCCGTTCATTGCGGCAGTAGTTTGACTGCTGCTGGAGGTTGTGCATATTCAAGCTTCAAAACACCCCACTGTGCATCAGTCCAGTCATCTGAAACGTTACAGCCTTTGGCCTGTTTTTAACAGCAGAGTCAGTGCGCTTTATTCTGACTCCAGCAAAAGAAAAAAAAAAAAAAAAACCTGCACATCCTGACAGCTTGAAAGCATTTTTTTTTTTATTATTATTCTCTTTGCCTATTTCTACCCAGAACTGTGTTGATCCTTGTCAGCAACGACTGATGTGCAAAGCTTTCACACTAATACATGACACTGTGCTCCAAGTAAGATTTCCTATTTTATTGCAAGAGACATTTTCCATGAGTACCTGAGGGCTAATCATACTGAAATCCCATTGCACTGTGTTTTCATTAGCCTGTCTGGGGCTAATCAAGGTCCTCCATCACCAGAATTGACATTTCCATATTGTATGAGAGAGAGCGAGCGTAGATGACGTTAGCATATTCATGAACACTGACACAGTCAATCATGTGAAATGGAAGACCTGGGCCAAACCCTGAGCCATCGAGATCAGTACAAATAGCTTGTGACACATGAGGCAAAGAGGATCTCGAGTCCTCAAGCACAACGTCCCAAACCCTACAGGAAGCAGTTATCACTGGCACATTCAGGATATTTCACTGTAGCGGTGAACTGTTGTTGGCCGCTTGACTAAGCCTTCACTAAGAGAAAAATTAAAGAATTACAGAATTGGATTACAGATGGATTATCACTGAAACACTAAAGCCAGCAAAGCGTCTGCCTTTGCATAAACACATCTCTTCAGGGACTCACTTGTAGATTACATTTGGTTGTTGATGTGGTGGCCTCTTGTGTGGTTGGCATTAAAAGAGACGGATGGAGAATCATGATGAACTGGAGCACCCTCTTCTGGAAGAAAGCCCACACAAAAGCCGAGCCTCAAGGTCAGGGGTGGCAACCGGACCGGGGCAAGCTCCTGGTGGCCTCCTCAAGGGGATCTTGGTGAAGTGTGAGGAGGACAGGGCTTACCCTCCTTTAGGGTGGAGGAGCTATTGTGGACACCCCCCTGAGCTCCAGCAGCAGCAGCTTCTGGATCCTTGCTCCTTACCTCGCACGCTGGAGTCCTTCTATCCACCAGCCCCGATCTGGGGCCACACAGACTCCCTGCTCAGCAAAGACTATCTGGAGACCACGTTTGTGGACATCCGGCCAGGCTCCACCCTGGAGAGGAAGCTCCTGGCTGAGGCGCAAGACTTCCACAGTGTGTCCTACAGCATGGATGATGAAGATGACCTACTTCCTGACTCTGACGTAAGAATCCCTTTAGCACGGTGCTGAGAAGGTTTCAATCACACCTTATTTGAATGTTATAAGACAATAAGAATCTACACTTAAAGTTTAAAAAAGTACTTAAATAATTTATAAAAGTAGTAGACATTTTAATTAAAAATGTAATCAATGGCAACTGACACAGGATTGTGTTTAAGTTGGAACTAATACATGTCAAACAACAGTTCCATTTCCAAAAAATTAAACATAATGTGAAAAAGGAGAAACACTTTTAAGTAGCCTGTAGTTTTGATGAAACTTTTCAATAATAAATTGACTTTCTCATGACGCAAAACTTTGGGGAAAAAAATCATGTTAAATGTGGGAAAAAAGCAGGGATTATGTATTTATTTACTGTTTTGCAGTGTGAGTTTAACAGAATTTGACAACTGAAACAATTAAAAACAAAGTACAGAACTGGTGTTCATAGAAAAATCTCTAGCATATTGTAAGAGAAGTAGCCTGTTTTATTTTTGCCAACCGCCATAAAACAGAAAGAAAGGTTTTATTGGTGGTTGGCCAACACAGAACACAATGCAGTTGATGCAGGAGCTAACGGTTTGCATCCAGAGAGATAAAAGTCTTCTCTGTCCAGACTCTTACTCTAGCAAGCAGCTACCCCCACGGTGTGTGCTGTCCCTTCTGCCGCACAAAATTATGTTAAAAGAAATTTCAACTGCCGCAAAAAGAGACAAAACACATTGAAACATAAATGTGACTGATAGCATTATGACTTTGTTCTAATTTTATATATTCTAACATCCTCTTTGTTGCTGAGAGCAGAATTGCATTAAAAGATACTCCGATACTCCTAGGACAGAATCTGGGAGACAAAGAACTTAAAAATAGACGTATGAGTATTTCAGAAGCGGCGGCAGCTGAATGCTTACTGTCAAAAAGCCAGATTACATAAAGCTCTTCTCCTGCAGCAGTGCAGGTAATGACACTACAGTGGCGATGAAGGACGCCAGTTCTATTTCATAGCCTCCCGAGCAAAGCCCACCCTGCAGCGATTTTTTAAAAAGAGTTGTAGAGTGGTCATGTGATCTTTGAAGAGCTAAACAATAGGTCAACAGCTGTCGCAAAGAAGTAGCTGCTGGAGGTTCTCATGGTAATGAAAAGTCCAATCTATCACCCACTGTGTACAAAGGCCTGAAGGCCATTTAGTACTTTGATTATGTACATCAGACAAAATTAGAATCAAGGACAATTGGCTGCCTGCAAAGTTTACTGGTTAATGTCAAGGTTTGGCTTCACAATGACTAACGGAGAACACAAGAAATAATGTGTTTTGTTGTGTTGTTTTTTTTCAAGCTCATTCTGAATTCTTGAAGTAGTACAGTGATGTAAAAGCCTGTGGGAATAAAACCTTGCAGTGACCTTAAACGGGCCCAACACGGCGTCTCCTTCATCTTAGTTTCACTTCACAAATACAGAGACGAGTCGAACAGGCCACAAAATTCTCTAATTGCCTCATGAAAATTTCACACGTCTCCCCTCCGCTGAACCTGCTTTAAATCAATAAACCAGGCAGGCCACTCCCAATATTTTAGAATAAATCCAGACGGGACGAATTTACATCAGAGTATTTTTCAAAGCACGAACAGGCATGTGCGACGTCCCACTCATCTGAAACCTCAAAATAACCTTGTGAGCTACTCTTTAAAATAGCTCGCGGTGATCTATGCAGGCCACCGCCCGTCTGATCGTCTTTTGACTATTAAAAGGGAAGAAAAGCCTGCTCAAATGTTACAAACGCATCAATTGAAAACTCTGTTATTATTGCACACATTAAAATAAGACAATGGGAGTAATGTGGCGGGGTCAGAGCGAGACAGGAAGTCAGATTGAATAAGCAGCTGTTTCAAAAAGACGCGTGAGTCATGAATCGCCGGCGGTCATCAGAGCTAGTGCACATCCAGACTAACCTCATTCAGTCACATTATCTTACAGGCTTTAGCAAACTTTTCCAGTTGTTGTGGAGGACATGAACATAAAAGCTTGCGTTTAATGCTGAGTGGCATAGATTTAGTGCATATTGTGTTTTATTATTATTTTTTAAGCGCAACACCCAACATTTTGTATACTCCCTTGAATAAATGTGTAAACTTTGGGCCTGAGAGTTTGATTCAGCTAAATTATATACTTTTATTCATCACCTATGTGCGGGAGTTGCTGAAATAAATAATAATGACATTCACCTACAGCTGAAATATTATTTCGACTGAACATTTCAATCGGTCCAACCATCATCAGGTTTTTGGGGCGGCGCTTCTGCAAACACGTAAAAGCCATTCATCGTTTTGTTTCAGCTTATCATTATGAACAAAGTATGGATTGTACAACGTTGCATTTTTGAAAAACCAAACCAAAACTCTAGGCTTTGGGTATTGGTTAATACTGGGTAAACTGACTAAGTTTCTTTATCTATGTGAAAGAAACTGGGATCGTTCTTCAATGTGTAAGGCAACATCAGGACTAATTTATAGGAATGAATACAAAAACTACCACTTTTAAAAAATGTTATTTCAGTATAATCAATGCATCTACATCAAATGAGAACAAAATGTAAATATTTAATCAAAAGTTTCAATTAGTGTAAAAAAAAAAAAAGTAAACCAGCTCCAAAGACATCTCAGATTTCTCTTCCTGATGCAGCTTTTTGCAACATCTTATATCAGATCAGTACATCCCAAATGTCTTTATGTATTTCATTTTGTTGTTAAACCCACACTTGATGTTGCCTCAGACATGAAACTAGAAGTACAGTGCTTGTATGCGTTCACAATGTCTGACCGTCACAGTGACCCCGACCTTTGACCTCCATAATCTTTTAAGTTCATCTTTGACATACAGTGGATGTTTATGGCAAATTTGAACAAATCCCCTCAAGGTCATGCGATATCTGGGATGGGACGAAAGGACAGACAACGTGTACATAATGCCTCCGACCCACAGTTCTCAGCAGCACGGAGGCATAAAAATGATCCAAGTTTCCGCCACACAGGGAGAAATAAAGCTTATCAGTTAAATAACGGGATCAGACGGTACTCAGCATCAGCTGATTCCCAAAGCCCGTTTATGTGTATCATAGCAGAACCGATAAAACTGGGATCCTAATTTTCAAGTTGCACCATTTTCATTCACTCAGCATCATTTCTATTATCTAGGCAGAAATGTCGGAGGTTAAAACATTTCAGTGTTGATGTTTCATCTTTGTGCACCTCAGGACTCGTCCATTGATGACTTTAGCGATACGGACAGTGAGAGCAACTTCCCTCTGATGATCCCTCAGGACTACTTGGGTCTGGCCTTTTTCTCCATGCTCTGCTGCTTCTGGCCTCTGGGCATTGCTGCCTTCTACCTTTCACAAAAGGTACACACACACACACACACACATTATGCGCTGACAAAATGCAACCTGGCACTGTAGTTCACAGCTGCAGGTGAATTCTTAGCCTCTGTGGTGTGTGCAGACTAACAGATTCCCTGTCTTCAGTGCTGCACAAATGTGGACTTTATGGAGTTCTTCTGTGTACAGACAGAGAGGATTACATCTAGATTCATAGGATTATACTACAAGCACAGCGCTGAACAATTCAGAAGAGGAATGTACAAGGATGAACCTTTTGGTTTTATGCATTCTACTAATTTGGTATCAGGGTGCAGACATGTCCAAAAAAAGAGACCAATGTGTTTAGTCTTTAGAGAGCCCGATCTGTTTACTGTTGTGATAGTAAAGAAGCCAGAAGACTAAATTTATTTTTTTTAAAAAGAGAAAACACGTATAAATATATTATAAATATTGATTTTTTTTTTTTGTTACAAGCCACCACAAAAATCAATATACCAGCATCTCACTCCAATCCTGCAGAGTCTCCACAAAAATCCACAGGAAAGAATTCTACCAAAAACACAAACACACACGTAAAAAAAAGTCAGTATCTTTGGAAGTATTTATTGGAATGTAATATTTGTGTTCCACAGAAGAACAAATACTGCACATGTGAACATGGTATTAAATCTTGTGAAGGAGTTTGCCGAGATCATTAATCCACTCTAAGATTTTCGAAATATGGAGAAGGACAAAGACAAAAAGGGGGACGACGTCACTTGTGGCAGTGTGGGGAACCTCCACACCACACCACTATCTCCAGTCGCCGGGGGCCTCTAGTTTATCGAGGCATCCTTCCAACAGCGCAAGAAAAAAAAAATCCCATTAATGCTTTTGCAAAGCTAACTGGCAGCAAGCTGCAGATGCCTTCCGATCAGTCGATGGCCTTCGTTAAGGTTTAATTAGAGTCATAACAAGAAGCCCCCAGATGATAAATTTCCAATATTGTTGAGTGCACCCTGAAACAGAGGTCACAGTCAAAGACAAGGACTAAAGAGAGGAAAGAAGGAAAGAGGGAAGCATGATGAATGAGGCGTGAACATTGGGTTTGATTCCAAGATGGAACATATTATGGTCATTGTGTGTCACCGGAAGGAGCAAAGGAGGGGAGAGGAGGATGAGGAGGACATCGAAAACTCTTCACTCCTCTTTCTTCATCTCATCTTTATCTCCCTCTCCTCTGTTTCTCAGACCAACAAGGCATCGGCTCAGGGGGATTTCCAAGGGGCCAATGCAGCGTCTCGCCAGGCCCTGTGGCTGTCCGTTCTCTCCATTGTGTTTGGAATCATAACATACATCTGTGCCATCGCTGCGCTGATCTCCTACCTGTCTGGGAAACCACCATAAAAGCATCTATGTCACATGGATAAACACACCAACACTGGACTTCTTTTCAGCAACGACACACACCAACGTATCACCTGTAAATGTGAATTAATCATAGTCTTTGTCCGTCGACCCCGTCTGTGTTTAATCTACGCCGAACTGGAGAAGCAGGAGATCATAATCACCTCTAATTGGATTAGGACATTATTCTCAGCTCAGAAGAAAAATCATTGCAAAAGAAGTTTTTTTTTCAGTCTTTGTAGGAGATTTGATCTGTTCGTGTGATTCATTTTGTCACCTGTCATCCATTAATCGTGTCGGCATCACATGGTAAGCATTACTAAAAGAACCTGTGACAGTAAATGCAGATCTTGTAGATAGTCACCAAAACAATAGATGAGAGACTGAATATGTGGCCTCGTCTAGTGGGGACGCTGAGGACAGCGAGCTGTGATGGAGTCTGCAGATTTATGAGGTCACAGCAAGGACGTGGCTAAATCCTGATGGAGCTCGCTCGAGGAAGCAGCCATGTCGCTTGCAGGATGAAAGCTGGTGGCATTCTAGAGCTCTTATTTTTAAAAACATATGAGAGCCTGGAAGCCATTCTCTCCCAATGACTTTAGAATGGATTGTTACGCCCATGGATGGAGGAGACGACCCTGGAGGGAGACACTGAATCTGCCATTAATCAAGGGATTTTAAGGACATGCATTCAGCCTCACTCACCATTTACTTGCAGAAATGCAGAAATTGGAAATTTATGTTTAAAAACAAAAGTCGATGAAATCAATTAAAAACACATGTATGTATATGAGACACAACATCCTAAATTCAAGGTTGTAATAGGAAACTCTGGTTCTAGAAGACCTCAAGGAACTGCTTCTACATGCGGTGCTAAGCGTTGAAGGAAGGAGGTTGGCCTGCAAAGAAAAGTGCCAAAAAATATGGAAGAAACTCTGAGGATGATCCTTTTATGAGCTCTTCCATTAATAGAACCCACCGGATTGCAACGCCACGCTCTCCAAATATAGATCCTGCTATTTTCTCCTCCCAGAGAAAAAATAGCAGGATTGAAACCTTTCAGGAACTTACTTGAAAGTGTCTTCTTATAAAGAAACAAGCAAAGTGGCAAAAAAATGATGTAGGCTGACAACACATCTAGTGCTCCGCCACATGATGCATGAGTCAGTAAATTCTCATTTTTGTTTTTCAGTGACAACAGGAACCTGCATGACATGTTAGCCGTGTGCCAACCTGGTCCGAGCTTCGAACACTTCCTTAAGTTTGTCCTCAATAATTACAAGAATAGCTTTGATAAATAGATACAAAAAAAACCTCCAGCCATATTGGTTTGAGCTTAAATGTGCCATTAACAGTGAACAAGGGAATTCCTGGTGACTATTTTAAGACAATGACTGGAAGGTCAAAGTTTTCTATTTAGATGTTTAGTTTTTATAGAGTCTCAGTTGGATTACAGATAAATTAGATAGTTTGTTTTCCTCAAACCCAGAGATGAATCAAGATTGAGCTGATTATTCGTAGGTGGAGTGTGAAGGGTTGGGTACTGACTTATTCACATTAAATCCATTGGTGCCAAATTTCGGTACTTGAGAACTCATCTGTTTTAGAGTCTAAACGCCTTCTAAGACCCTGCGACACGTTCCCCTAACCCAGGGGGTGCTGGTGAGCCCAACATGGCTTCAAACAGGGTTACAGTTTTCTGTGTTTGATGGAAACAAAGGTGTTATATTTTTAACACAAAAATGGAAAGATGGAGTTATGCCGAACCTGAGGAAACACCTAATCAAAGTATATCTCAAGGCTGTAAAGTAAGCTCCACTTGATAATCAGAAAACGAGGTCAAATATTAACAGCACACTAGGAAACAGATGAGACAGCAACTAGTAAACACAAAATATGATCGCTGTCTCATAGAAATATGTGAAATGACCACATTGTGCGCCAGTACTGATTGTTAAGAGGAGAAAAACATGATCGATTTAGTTAATATTGTGAAACGCAGTGTTACCAACTTGAAATGAGTCTGGTGTTCATTGCACCACTGCTCCAATCTGACCCCTCATGTGGACTTTCTCATCTTTTAATAATAATAATAACCTCACTAATCACACGACATTATTGAACAAGGGAACACCAAATAGGACCCAAACTGACTCACATGGCATTGTCTTTTGTGAAAGTGGCTTTCAAGTTTAGCAGATTATGTAGCATCACATACAATTCAATGCTACAATTATGCTAACTTTCTATGGTTATTGTCTATCCTCCCCAGGGACAGACAGGAAGATAGATAACCTTCTCACCTGTGTGTGTGTGTGTGTGTGTGTGTGTGTGTGTGTGTTATAGGGAGCTTAGACGACCTCAGACCTTTTGATTGCTGCTTAGCTTAACATAATGAACGGTAGTGGATGGTAAGTGTTAAAATACCTCTGTCAAATGTCAACAAATAGTTTAAGGATTCAGACGTAATTATCCTCTCTTATAAAATCAGCTACTGTTATTATTAGCTGTCGCTCTTGTAGTCATCAACAAACATTTTGATTGTTGGACAAATGGTACTTTAAAGGTACTACACTCAGTCGAGAATGCAGCAATGTATTTGATTCTATAATTGCAATGTTCTTTAATTTTAATTCATTTCAAAGAACTGTTTATAGTAATAATGCATACCAAAGCTGTTCTATCACTCACTGTGCTAAGCTAACTGGTGGTTAGCCGCCATCTGAGGGTCTCAGCTCCGTAATGCAGCAAAGCCAGGTGATCTTATTGTCTGATTGAGGGTAGGATGGACAATAAATGTATTTCCCAAAGAGAGACAGAGATCAATTCACATATTTGCACCTTGAAAAACATCAAATCTGGACGAGCGTACTGTACTTGAACAGCAGCACACTTGGAAATTTAGACTTCTTTACAACTGAAACTGTAATTTTATTATATAGAAAATAAAGTACCAAAAAAAAAAATAAAAATAAAACACAGTTGGGGAGCAGGATCAGTCCCAAAAATGAGTGGTACCCAACCTTAAGTATATTTGGGAACACCTGTGGTATTTTTGCGTCTAAACTGCTTCCACTGTTGATGTTCACAGTGTCGCACAGTTCTGACAATCCTAAATCCTCGTCTCCACGTCAATAATTTTTAAAAAAAGACCCTCTGTAGTTATAGCTGACTTTACCACAACTAGACGAAGCATTTAACGACTCGACCGCTCACTTTTATGGGATTTTTCTCGCTATCTATCACTTGTGTAGACAATGACTGGACGCACTGGAGTGAACAGCTAAATGAGTCAATAAATGTCATTGCAGAAATTTAGATTTATTAGTACAAAAGAGGAATATGTTCTTTCTCTGTTCATGTTCTTGTACTACATGTAAATAATAAATGGACAGAAAAATCAGTGAATCCCAATAAATGCACTTGTTTGACACTCTTCTTTTCATTTTGTAGCCTGGCAGCTCATCCAATCTGGTGGAGGAGCTATGACTGATGTGAAGTAAAGGTAGTCCAAAGTGGTTGCTAAATATTTTATTAAAACATCAGTAAATGTTGTCAGATCTTGGGGGGGGGGGTACAGCTGTGTCAGATGCTCTTGGAGTATCGGCGTCTGACAGAGTCCCTGTAGAACTGGAAGATCTTCTCTGAAGCTCTCTGACTGACTGCTATACTCTGCTGCAGCTGGAGAGGAGCACAAACACAAAGACCTGTGAGTGAAACGTCTCTTTTGCGGAATGGAGAAAAACGTGTCATCGTCAGATCGGACGTGTGTCACCGCCAGTACAATAAAGAACAAACTTAAATTAAACAGCTATGGTGACTTTAATCATGTTGATGTACAGACCTCATGAACTGAAAATGATCCTTTGGTGGATGACATCAGTACTTTGTGATCTTTACTGTCAATAGCGAAGGTCATCAAAGCTCGACTTTCCTGATGAGTGCGAAAACAGGGGGCAAGTTAGATATTTTTCAAATCTACACCAGATTCACGATTATTTTTTTGAACTCTTCCTTATGAAAATTGTGATAATTTAAAATCTAATGGATCAAGATTACTTAAAATTTCGAGAAAAGATGTGTACTAGAAAAGGCAAGGCAAGGCAAATTTATTTGTATAGCACCATTCATACACAGGGCAATTCATAGTGCTTTACAGAGGTAAAGAGAGAATTGAAAGTTAAAAACAGTTTAAAAACGAATACGTGAATTAAAACATTCAAAAGTCATTCAAAATCAATAAAACAGTTTAAAATCACAAAAATACACCTATTTCTGCCAGCATACATATCAACTTTTTGCATGCTTATTTACCATCCTCCCAGAAAGATTCTCTTCTGTGTGTGAAGTAAGGACCAGCAGAGACCATCTGATCGCTAGTTAGCTTAGCACAATGAATGGTTGTGGATGGGACGTGTTGGCATAGCTCTGTCAAAACTCAACAATGACACTTCTCTTTCCTGCTTCATGATAACTAAGGTTGTGAATAACGCTCACAAAGTTTTTTTTTACAATTTGTACTGATGAGGCTTTCCAATTTTAGAATCATGCACGTAACCGGAACTACTTTCCTGACTAGGTGCCATGGTTTGATCCAGAACCTAAAAAGTCCCATTGTAACTTTGTCAAACAAAACCAACCGTTTGATGATGACTCAAAGACTAAATGCAAAATCCTGAACCTGAAGACTCTTGACAGAGGTATGCTAACACCTCTCACCCACTACCATTCACTGTGCTAAGCTATCGAGTGATTAGCTGTCCTCTGCGAGTCCCAGCACACAAATGCAAGCAGGAAGAGCAGATTATATAAATATATATATATCTTCTTATCTGAAACTGGGGAAGATGGCAAAAGCCTTTTTTTCCCTGAAGCTGGCAAGTTATTCAAGAAAACGTACACAACAACAAGTGGCAAACATCACAAGAGCCTCAGATTTACCGCTTCTTGAGCTGCAGTGGGGTCTGTGATGATTTGACCGTCTCTGTGGATGGCACAGGTCACGCCACAGAAGAGCCGACTCATAGGCAGGCCTGCGTCCATGAGGGCCATACATGCGGCATTTACAAAACAGGACAAGAGCTGGAGAACAAGTTAGGGAAGCAGACTCACCCGGACCCACAAACAAGAACCTTCATGGTAGAAACCAGCAGAGTTTAACTGAAGGATACTGAACCGTCATTATGCAACTCCTGTAGAATGAGAGTTAGGGACGAGCGAGGGTGAAGTGACAAGAGAAGAGACGCCTCGCAGGTTTCTCTGACACACTGCTCCTGCAATCGCTCCCTCACACCTGGAAAATGAATGTTGGGATAAATTCTTAATTCAGAACCAACTCACTGATTCCATCTTGTGTCACTCCATGGTATTACAGCCATTCCAACACGTGGGTCTAATACATTTTACATTTAAACATTTATTTATTTTTCAGGTACACGTGCTAGTTAAGTAAGGTACACCTAGATAAAACTAATTTGTAACAATTAAATAAACATACATTTTTTTAAAAGTTCCACTTCATTAAACTGCCAAAAAACAACAACAATCAAACAAAGCTACTTCATGATTCAATATTTGCTTACTAGGCAGTCCAACTTTGGGCTGTATCAACACCTCAAGCGTCGCGCGGTCGTAGATCTCTTTGCTGACTTTGACCTCAGCTGGTCCGTAAACGCCAGCCATTACACTTGTGTCTCCTTCACAGAGGAATACAAAATGGCAAAATTATCAACATTTTATTAATCCAGATTGAGAGATTATATTTTGCCCAAAGCACATGTGGAAAAACAACAGAATACAGATGATAAAACAGACACAAGTTTGGGATCATTGCTACGAATCGTTATTGAGATTGATGTCAATGCTTAAGAACCTGAAAAGGTGAGTTGTTTTAAATAAATTTAAATATTCTTTGATTACTTTCTTTCATGATAAACAAAAATCAGACGGAAAACTTATGATTTTATGAAATGGAAATGGAAATGCAACCTGAATAAAGCGCTGTATGGTACCAATGAAGTCACAAAAAATCGTAAAAACAAAAAGACAACCACATCCTCACAATGAAAAGAAAGATTTGGACACATAACATAACCCCTTCACTGTGCTTAAAATTGAAAGTTCAGATTCAGATTCAGAAAACTTTGGAGCAGAATGCGGTACAGTTGGTTACATAAGTAGGTGTCCCTTCTGAAGGCTTTCTAGACAGAAACTAACGAGTTGTTTTTTTTTTTTTTTACAAAGTGCAGTTAAATTATTAGGTTAACAAACGAGTAAATTGTACATCTCTTCTTTCCATTAGTGTTTCTCCTCACTCATTTATCATTTCGGATACAAACACAATTAATTTGTACATGTAAGGCAAAACACTAAAGACACACCTGATGAAGTAAAATGTGATGCTCATATCTTTTATAGAATGGTGTGTGTCATGTTAACTGTGCTGGAACGGAGAGCTTTCATCCAAAAACCCTTCAACATGACAATTGAAAATTGTACCACAGGAGCATAAAATCCCCGCGGCACTACACATTTAAATCAATCCTTATTTTAGAGTCTATTCGAAGGTAGTGTGTTTGAATTAATGTCTTGCTTATCGAGGTTAAACTTTGTTTACACACTTCCAACAAGCAGAGCTTCAGCTGTTTGAAAGTTCGCTGCGTTTGTATCGCAGTTCTGCCTTCATCAAGGCTAAGCTAACAGCTTGCTAGCTGCTTTGCCGAAGCCTTCGGTCATGTTTCTGAAGCTTTATTACCTTGAATGAACGACGCTGAACCGTCAGGTCGAGACAGTAAACTCTGCTCACAACCAAACTCTCTGAGGGAGACATGAACAGAGGAGGAATCCTTCATCATGTTGCTTCCACGGGGGGGAAAAATAAATATGTCGCAGCCTAATGACGTAAGCTATTTTGCCGCTTGAAGCCCTCGCTGATGACGTATCTCTAATAGTAGATCCGAAGGTGGCCCTGAGGTAATTGGTTTTATTGATACTAATCATGCTTTCAAAATTAACTGGTTAAAAAGATGTCTACTCAATGGTGAAAACTCCTTATCGTATTTCATTCCTTGTAACACACAATATCTTCTTAAATGTTACTGCTCTCTGTCAAAGTTCCCCTTTAAATTGTCTAAATTTTTATCTTGAAAACTGGTAAACGTCCTCAACTTTTCCCCACGCAGGGAACTGTTGAGGAATAATCAAGTTGTCACTGTATAGAACAAATCCCTCTTCAGTTCATCCTGGCATATCCTGTCTTGACAATCTATCTGAAGAACAAGGTAGCCTATTGTCATACGGAAACTTCCTATCTTGTTACAAATTTCCTGTGCGTGCCAGTGAATTTAATATGGTATGTAAAACTTTAACCAGTGGTATCTTGCAATTAATGAAATGTAACTCTACCTATACCTCTTATTAACCCAACTCTCGCCATTAATGGCTGTCTCTTTACAGACAAAAAATGTAATAATAAACTTATTTGCAAGGTCTCTACTTTTGTAAGAAATGCGGAGGGAATTTTTTCTTGAACAATTTGATGATTGAAATTGACTGGAAAAGAACATGGCTCCTACCTTATAGATTCCGTTTGTCAAACAAGATAAGAAAAACCCCTTTTGAAATATTACATAAAATATATCCGTGAAACTTGCTACTATCTGAATACACGCATATAATTAAAAAAGAAGCGTTTGTACTTTGCTGAAGACTAATCTATTTTATATATTTTATTTGTTTGCCTTATTGAAAAAGATTTCTGATCATCTTGCTCCTTCTCTTGGGGACTCTTAACCTGTCACCAAAAGAGACATTATTTGCTATTTCACTCAGAAATGTAAACCCCTTGAATTTGTTACCAATTTTTTTTTCATCCTCACATCCAAATATTTCATACACAAACCCAAATGCCTCAAGACTCAACCATTATTCAGTGCATACGTCTTACAATTTTGGTATCTCTTGTCATCTCTCTGAACCATACGTAAGAAAAACTCCTTCCTCAACTATTGCAATAACCTGTTAATTAGATAATGCTGCCTCTTTTTTAAAAATGTTTAATCTTTTTTTAATTTTATTTTTCTCACCTTCTATATTCCTGTAAATTGAAATATGTAACATTTCATCTTTGTATGACTTTCTGACCTCCCGTCTGATCACTTGTATACTTTCACAATATTCTTTGATACAAAAAATCTTTAAAAAATAATTCCGTCTTTTTTTTTTTTTGCTGAAATGAACCCCTTACGTTTTGTCTCTAGTTTTTGTGTTTTCCAAAAAACTTGAAAAAAAAAACCAGAGTTGGGCGATTATTTTAAGAAGGCGACAATATCAAAAACACAAGGAGTCATGATGAAATGTACTATTTCGTTGTAGTCACGAGAGAACGATTTTATAAACGTTTGTAGCAGCTTTTCCATTATCTCATTTCTGAGTAATTTAGTTTGAAAAAGCAGCGGAAGTGTGCTAAAGCTAGCTTTCATACTTTTTTGTCTTTCCTCTGTCAGACCTCATTCTGAAAGCGAATCCTCATCATAATGAAAACAATCATTACAGTTAATCAAGCAAATGATGACCTTTGTTGGTTTTATAGCGTCAGTTTCGATTGTGACTACGGCATGAACCGGAAATACATAAATTCCCTTGGTTTCCATGCTAGCATATTGCAATTAAAAATCGCAGCCACAGTGCAGGGCCTGATTTTAAAAAGGCAACACATTCCACGGTTTTATTCATGTTCCTCATACGTCTCTAATAACTATCTTCTATTCATGAAACCTTGGTAGATCACTCATAAGATGGCTCATTATTTGAGTAATGGCTATAATATTAGTGATAATAAAGCAAGATTCAGCAAATATGATATAGATATGACAAACATTTTCAACTTTTGAGGGTGAACTTGAATAATAAGCGAGCAAAAAAAATCAAGACAACTAAAAGTTCCATGATGGACCTTTTATTTTCTTCAAAACACCAAACATACAGTACACTTGTGGGCTTTGAAAAGTATGTAACAGTAAAACAGTACACAAACCCATTTAAAATGTGAGTAGGTATACAAATCCCCATTAAAATAGGAAAAGGAAAGCTGTTAAATACCACTACAGAGGACACACAACAGGGAAAAATGTCCACCTTTTATTGCTCAATCCGTTAGATTTCCGCTACATTCCAACCATCTGTTGCTTTTTGCTGAACTTGAATGAAACATACTGATGATGAATTACTGTGCATTAGTAATTTATTTAATGAAAGTAATTTTTGCTAACTGTAAACCTAATGTAAGGCACCAAACCAAGAGGCGAGAAGAGCTGCATTATGGAAAGCACAAGCTGCTTCCTCCTTTGTGATGGAATTAATAACACGCCATATCAAAACTAGATTGTTATTGTTACACTTCTGTGGGAGTCACATTATGCATACAGCAAAAGGTGTGTGTGTGTGTGTGTGTGTGTGTCCCGATCTGAATCCTCATCCATGTCTCATCCAAACCCTTCAGTGGAGTTATTTATCGTACTGGTCAAGAGGGTAGTGCTCTTTGTACTGCTGCACGTGTCGCCACATGGACTCCCTCTGCTTGTCAATGGTCGGTATCATCTCATGGTACACGTCGGTGAAGAGTAGTTCAGGATTGGGCTTCAGACGCTTCTCGGCTTTCTCAAAGGCCTCCATCACCATCTTACGGGATTCTTTCCTCCAGCGCCTCTCATCGTCCTCGCTCCACCAGCCGCGGTTTGTCATGTGGTGTCTCAGCCTGGAGATGGGGTGGTCCTGCTTGTCCCAGTAGTTCACCTCGTCCACTGAACGGTACGCCGAGCTGTCGTCGCTGGTGCTGTGGTGGCCGATTCTGAAGAATACAAGGTGTTATCATTAGTTATGAATGTTTTCTACTTTATGACAGTAGCACTTTGTTCACATATTAATAACGCAAATCTTATCAGCCTTTCTTACATCCACTTCACGATATGAAGTTTGACCGAGTGTACATTCAATGCGATGCCTCAACCAAATGCAATCTTTTTCTTTTCTTAAAATCAATAAAAGATCATCAAATGTTTTGAATTCAAATTTCCCCCAATGCATTATTGCACACAGTTTAAGTCCCACCCCCCTGCTTGCTCATAATTAGAATTTTACTATGCACAAGTTATAGCCTGTCCACCAAATGGGTTTTTCTTCCAGCAGAGATTTCATAGAACGTTTAAGTGATTTGGAGCAGCAATGTTTGATTGCTATGATAAGGAATGTCCTTGAAATTAAAAATGTCAGCAGCAGGTACTTCCTCCTGTCCTTGCTGCAGGTGAAATAAAGACTAAGAGGGACAGAAGACAGATCTGCAGGTTCGCGTTGGTGTGCAAGGAAACGTCTTGATGAATGCAGTTCAAGCACTTGCACATGTACAATTTGACATTCGAACATTTTTCAACACTCTGTGACTGGAAAGAAAATACTCAGTGCAGGAAAGACCCTCATTGTCTCGTCACGCTGCTGGTGTTTGGGGTCAAAGCTTAAAAACACGTTTCTCAGTGAAAACTATCAAAAAGTCACACTGTGGAAAAAAAAGCTTTTAAGCACAAGGCCTTAGGCTGCACACCATGTAAACATTGTACAGTATGTGACTTCACCTCCATACTTGTTTTCTCTATTATCAAGCTTCCCATTTTATTTAACCAGGAAAATATAAATATCTTTAACAGACTTTATGTTACGTGAGGTCAAACATGAGGTTCCGTTTCATCTGATCATGATGGAACCAGGTCACACCTCACATCAGGCATACGTCGACTCACCTGTAGGTCATGGCCTCGATGAGGAACGGCTGGTTCTCAGCGACAGCCCTGCGGCGAGCTTCTTTTGTCGCGTTGTATACAGCAAACACATCGTTCCCGTCCACACGGATGGACAGCATGCCGTAACCCGGGCCACGAGCAGCTGTTCAATCAGAAATATGGCCATAAGGAGGAGCTGTAGGATCTCATGTCAAACAAGTCGAGAGAAGCACATCCACGCTTCTTACCTATGCCGTCCCCCCTGTATTGCTCATTGGTGGGCGTAGAAATGGCGTAACCATTGTTACGACAGAAGAATATCAGCGGGCACTCGAGAGTGGCAGAGAAGTTGAAACCAGCGTGTGCGTCGCCTTCGCTGGCCGCTCCCTCACCGAAATAACAGATCACGGCTCGGTTGATGTTTTCTCTCTTTATTGCATACGCAGATCCAACCGCTGAAACAAAAAGACAGGAACACCCATTTAGAATGATGCATGGTGACTGACATACACATCAGATGAGCCATGAACTCACCCTGAGGGATCTGTGTGGCCAGAGGAGATGAGATGGTTACGAAGTTCAGGTCTTTAGAGCCATAATGAACGGGCATTTGCCGGCCCTTGCCCAGGTCGTCGGCATTAGCGTAGCACTGAGCCATAAACAAATCCAGAGGAAACCCACGATACATCAGCACACCTGCAGCAGGAGAGAGATGCAAGAAAACCATCAGGACACTCAAATGTGTAGGCAGAAATGGACATAAAGCAGGCACAGAAGGGCCCAAAATACAGCAAAAAGTGACATAGTAACATCTGATCCACCATACACTCTCAGATAAAGCTTCAAGCTTGAGTTAGTAGAGCTATGTGAAAGTAAAAGCTCTACTTTCACAAACTAAAA
The DNA here is from genome assembly GCF_037954235.1 of Aulostomus chinensis. Taxonomy (NCBI): domain Eukaryota; kingdom Metazoa; phylum Chordata; class Actinopteri; order Syngnathiformes; family Aulostomidae; genus Aulostomus; species Aulostomus chinensis. The sequence continues at coordinate 21,020,644 of NC_141329.1, forward strand.
AAAATTGAGACAATAACTGAAACTGTTAACAGTAAAAAAAAAAATAAAATAAAAGGGGGAAAAATAATAAAATCATGACACCACATCCTCACCAGCTTCTCTGTATTGACCGAAGACCAAGTCATTCGGGTCAAGAGCAGCTGCACTACCGATGTGTGTCCCCTCCTCTCCGTAGTTTGTCATATAAAAAGAAATCCGACCCTGGGAGAGACAACAGATCAACACTCATCTCCAACATTGCGAAGGCATCTTGAGGGTGAAAGCCAGGAAATTAATAACAACATACCTGCCGCTGAGATTCATAAAGAATGCGGTCCATTGTGTTCAGAAGAGTCATGTTCTGATAAAAGCTCAGAACTGTTTCTTTGGAAAGCTGAAGAAACACACAGAACAACCAGTGATGGAGCAGTTGAAGGCTTAGGAGTGCTGCAAGGGGAAGAGACAGACCGGCTATACCTGAGGGTCCTGGGAGGGGTCAATGATTTTGCCCTGCCGGTCCATCACCCGGTACACTGGGATCCCGGAGATGACATTGGGCTCAATGAACTCAAGGTGATCCACAAATTCTGCTGAGGCTCCAGGGAACTGAGGCTTGTCCAGCGATGAATCAAAGGGCTGCTGATGGCACAGGGCCAGAACACAAGTTTTTAATCACATCCCTGGAGCTTCTATAGAAGCTGATTTAATTTTCTTAATAGTGACGAAAGCCAATAACAAAATGCAAGGGGGCGGCATTTTGTTACCATAATGTGAAATTGTTTAAGTGGGAAACTTTGCACCTCAACTTTTTTGTAAACTTTCTAAAAGATGGTAATAATGATCTTTAGCAGTGCATAGAGATGTAGATCGAGACCTGACGTGAAGACTGTGTGAGCCAGTTCATACTAACATCATGTATTCCTAACAAACCATGAGTACAGAAATGTGTTGCGACCACAACAAATGGTCCAGTGGGGCTTTCAGAACAAGATTGACAACAACAAACACATTTATTTTATTGTTTTATCCTGCAGCTGCCTGACTGCAATTATCACGAAGTTAGTAGGCGTGATTACATATTTGATTTGTTTATACCCAGGTATTTCTTTTATCTCTGAGACGGACGCATTGAGCAGCCTAACTAAATCAGATTATGTGTATCTCACAGATGTTTTTCACTTTATGAGTTGCTTTCTCACCATGTAGCATTTGTTGTGACAATTCTACTTCCTATTTAACTTGACGCATGTGTTCTGCTAACACCCCCTTTATTCCACCAATCGGAGACAAGCTAACATATCCCGGCTAACAAGCAAGCTAGCTGCCAATCTGCTAGCACGACAAAACACACTATATGCTTCATTCTAGTAAGGCTGGATATACAAAATTAAAACATTAATACTATCCAGCAAGACACCATAAGGCTGAACAGCTGGATAAAATAAACTGACTTCGTCGTGCAAGAAAATTGACAGCTAAATTAGCTAGCTGGGTTACAAGCCATCGCGAGACCTAAGGAAGTCCAGCAACGCGTTTCTGTGAATCCTTGGTGGATCCCATAAACCAAGCCTTTTGCAAACCTTTTACACCCACTTTAAACGTTTCCGTTTACACTTAACCTAACCGAGTCTTCCAATCTAAATTACCAGGACAAGTGTCGATATTACCCCTCAATCCGCCTTCCGATTTGTCAAGCCGATATAACACCACGTCGCGGACTCTAACAACTGCTAAAGCGACCTTCAATGTTTGGCTGCTAACAGCTACATGACAAGATACTAAAACCAGATGATAGTCGTGATACTTACACTGACTGTGAAGGTTCTGCGTTGATGCAGCCTCGATGCCTTCACTCCTGCCCTTATTCGAAACGCATGGAAACACACGCCATACATTTTTTTCATTACGTTACTGTTAACAACCGTCGCCATCGGGCCAGCGCTGACCCGCTCCGGTCCTGCTAGCTAAGTTAACTTGTCGGAAACACTCCAAAGTAAATGTATCAGAACCGTGTCTGCGACGTGCGTTCGCTCGCCTTTCAATCTGCAACAACTCTGAGCTGGTCGCTGCAAACACCAGTGTCAAGTTAGTCAGAGTAATAGCTGTAAATTAAACCTTCAAAATAAAACTCAAAGTGACCCTAAATGCGTCACATTGAAAAGTGTAAGCTGCTCGGTTACTGATTAGCGACCTATGAACTTGGTTTTTGTTGATGGCCCCATGGTCTCATCATGTGAGAGCTATTCATGCAAACGGATAACGGCTAACTATACTTTACAACAGAGTATTGTTATGAATGCTTTTATTGTGAAGACAAATCAGACGACATCTGATATGAAACTGGACCAGAGGCGATGAGATAAGTCTAAGACAAAAGTTTATCTGATCTAATTGCATTTTAAAATCACTTTAATTTTCAAGATATTGTTCAAATGTAATTCAAGTAATATTACCATAATATCTTAATGTATACACTTAAGACACGTCGGCATATAAATCCACTCCAGTGTCATTTACTCATGACAAAATAAACTAGCATCATAATGACCAATATATTTTTGTTATACAAAAAAAAAAGGGGGGAGTCGGATGAAGGATGTCATCTCTGCTGTTTGCAGATGACGTGGTCCTCTTAGCTCCATCAAACCACACCTCCAGCTCCTGCTGGGGCAGGTCGCAGCTGAGTGGCTAGGATGAGAATCAGCTGCTCCAAGTCTGAGGCCATGGTCCTCAGCCAGAAAAGGGTGGACTGCCTGCCCACTCCGGATCGGGGGAGGTCCTGCCTCAGCTGGAGGAGTTTCGGAATCTTGTTCACGAGTGATGGAGGGGGAGATTGACAGGTGGATTGGGGCGGTGACTGCGGTGGTGTGGGCGTTAAACCGGTCTGTTGTGGTAAAGAGGGAGCTTAGCCAGAAGACAGAGCTCTCGATTCACCAGTCAGTCTACGTTCCAACCCTCCCGTATGGTCATGAGCTCTGGGTAATGACCGAAAGAACAAGATCGTGAATAGAAGCGGCCGAAGTTAGATCTCTCCCCATGGCAGGGTGGCTGGGCTCTCCCTCAGAGACAGGGTGAGAAGCTCAGTCTTTCGGCAGGTGCTCAGAGTAGAGCCGCTGCTCGTCCATGTCAAAAGGGTCACTTGAGGTGGTTTGGGCATCTGGTGAGGATGCCTCCTGGACGCGTCCCTCGGGAGGTTTTTCGGGCATGTCTGACCGGGAGGAGGCCTCGGGCCGCCCCAGGACATGCTGGAGGGATTATATTTCTCGGCTGTAAGAGTTGGTGGCAGTGGCAGGAAGAGGACAGTCTGGGTTTTCTTGCTGAGGCAACGGCTCCCGTGACCCAGACCTGGATAAGCTAAGGATGACGACGGCATGCATGACATTTATGATGTTGTCAAGCACTGGAAGGGTCCTTACCCAGGTAGCAGTCTACTCTTGGCTCTGATATGGGCCGCATATTATCTTGGCATTGAATTTCATTAGAACTGGGTCAGAAAAAAACGATTTAGACTACATGTAATTAATCGGTAAATGTATATACACAAGGGGACAAAATGCATATTTAGACAGTACCCAATCCAGCCGAGCAATATTGAGCTCCAGAACCACCACTGGAATTGTAACCATGATCTGTCATTAACACCACAGAAGAAGACCCCTTCAGTTAGGTGGATGACCTCCAGCGGAAAGATTGTATTAAAGCCATGAAGACTTGATACTGTTCTTGAGATACAAATCGGTATTACAAGACAGATTCACTGACTCATTGAGAATAAAATCTCCTTCCAAAGGACACCTTAAATAAAACACAGAACACCAAGGATAATGTTGAACTGACAAACTACCAAGAACCTTGAACACATTCATTTCTAGGTTTAAAATATCTTTGAATTATAAGACCCAGTCCTTTAAAATTTTCTTTATTCCAAATCTTAAATAAAAAAATCTTCTTCTTTAAACAATTATACAATTCACTGCAAAATAAACAGTAAAAACAAAACGGCATACAGAACTTGATAAAGGGCCATGATGGAGGAGGACAAGGGCTTTGAATGTTCAACAGTTAGTATTTACCCTCCATTCAGTTCAGCTCAGTCACATTAAGAGCAAGTCAACAGTGGACTGTGAATGCCTCTCCACAGCCTCTTCACCTGCTGCGGTGAACGCCGGTGAATCAGAATAAGACTTTTATGTACACACACATTCTCACGATCCTGATCCCGGATGTCGAAGGTCTGAAAACCTGGGTGCCCTTGAGGAGAAACGTTCAGAGCTTTAAAACACATTCCAGTGTAAACGTCATCAATGGGGAAGAAAGGAATGACGTGTGAAACAGAATACAGGGGTTGCATCAAAGCTCCAGAGATGACGAAGCCGCCCCCGCCAGTGTAAGCAGGGTATGGGCCATCGTAGAAGCTCAGAGGGATGTAGTATTTGCTTTTAGGGTCCCTGAGGGGGGACGCCATACTTATAACATGTCCAACATACAAGTGAGAAGTTTTAGAAGACTCCAGAGATGTCAGGTAGTTCAGCAATGCTGGTGTGTTGACAAATACATCATCATCCCCACTGAAGACAAAGGAAACATGAGGGCAGTTTTTCTGTGTCCAGCCGAATAGCATGTTCATTTTGAGCGTCAGGTTCAACAGGGATTCATGAAAGTCCCACTGCAGCACGTCCCCAAACTGTTTGGCTTCAAATGACAACAGGGGATTGACGTCGGGGTCATCCAGCGAGGAACTACCCAGGAGAAATACTGTACGTACCCTCAGCCCGGTCAAATATACCTCCTCTCGCCCCCAGGTCTCTCGCACCACTTGTCTCTGCTCAAAGTTCCTCGGTGTTGACTTGATGGCAAAAAGCAGGAAGGTGCCATTGTCCGTCACTGCCTGACCTGAGGAGCACTTTTGGGGTTGGTTGATCAGGACTGGTGGAGATGTACAGTTCATGCCCAGCAGAAAGTCGTGCAGAAGTAAAGGGTAGGAGTTGATGTCGTGCACATTGGTTTGCAGAAGCTCGTGATTCGTCTGCCTGCAGTCAGACCAATGGGAGCCATGTCTAAAAGGGTCCCCACCATTGTCCAGACGCTTGAGAGCTGAATGCAGGAGGCGGTTCCAGTACGCTCCATTTTGAGGGATGGAATGTCTGAGGCCACCAACAATCGCCACGTTGGGGACATCTGTGCGACGCATGCTGGACTGCTCCTGCTTGACTGTGGGTTGCCTGGTGATGAAGAAGAGGGTGGGACGCTTCAGGAGGTCCTCCAGTCCAAGCTCATGACTGGGAGTTGTCTGGTGTAAGGTCGAATAGAAGAAAATCAGAAAAAAGGTGGTAAAAAGGATCGTAACACAGCAGGTTTGAAGGGGCCTCATTGGTGCGATGGAAGTAAACCGGGCCTCATTAGAAATGGATCATGTTTCAGGTCCTGGGTCCTGGTACCTTCAGGTTATGTTGACTGAGATTTCTCTGCCAGCAGGATAAAAAACAACAACAACTTATATGACACATTAGGCCTGTTTTTATACACACACACACACACACACACACACACACACACACACACACACACACACAGGTCATCATTCTGGATCGAAAGACCAAACAGAAGGCTTTTACACAAGACAAAAATACAGAATTTAACTGGTTATTATGACACAACAACCATAAGATGACATGACTTTTATCAATTCATAGCCAAAATATAATCAATTGTACCCGTACATCCATATTGGCAGAATCTAACTAAACGTGGAAACCTATATCAGTGGATAAACAACGTTTGATGATCTTTCAACAATTATCCTATAAACACACACAATTAGATAAATAACAGTAAACTTAACAGTTGTTTGAGACAAACACATTATTTTATATCCCCACATTTCATGCCTAAAACATTAAAAAAAAATTGATGCTACAATTTTAAGAGGAGTCATGGTAATGCAGCAAAGTAACTTGCTCTGAGAAACTGGCAGTTTATTTAATCCTGTTTGCTCAGTCTCAACTTTCTGCTACAGTCAATAAAAAACACATGGAAAAAATTAGTCATCCTTATTTCAACAAAAAATTCAAATGTTTGAATTAGCCGTCTTCCTCGTGAAGTAATTGTATATTTTTTTTTTCATTCAACACCCTCCCAGTTACGTTTGATTCAAAAATCAACCTGCGTATTTACATTCAAGGCGACTTAAATCAATTTAATTCAAGAGGAATCAGAAGCATCACGATTGATTCACAGTGCGGTTCAATTACAAGTCTACATAATTATCCTGGTATAAACGTGCTTTCAGTGCACACAATTGAAATGTAGACTAATGTTTTTGCGTCGAACGTGTACCGTAAGTCTCTGGGGATTCTCTCGAACATAACCTGCTCTCTTGTGTTTAATTAGAAGCGAACATGTTCAGTGCGAAAAAAGAAAGAGGGGAAGAAAAAAAAAACAGGGAGGTCCTCCAAGGACCTTCTTGATCAAGACAGATCCGGGTGCAGGGATTTCAGCAATTAAACGATCGCATGTTAGACTGGATATTTACGCTTGTTTGACGCGACTTTCAACTCGAATGCAGGCGGGTGAAGCCGGTGGCCTTCGGGGAAAGTCGGCTGATTTCCTGCCTGCAACTTCAAATAAACCCGCACCCGACTTCCTTCGCCAATGCTTTCCTCTTTCTGCTTCAAAATTATTTATTTACTGTCCCACGGAAGTTACTGAAGTCAAAACAATAAAAATCAGTAAAATAAAGTATTTAGTACAATGAAAAACAGTCAAACGTTAGATACAACACGCCTTTAGTAAAACTTGAGAGACAGGTGGACGAAAGTGAGTGGTTGTTCGTTATGCATGCGGAGAGTATATAATTTATAAATAATTCTTTTAATATGTGCGTGTGTGTGGTGGGCAGGTGAGTCGGTGGTTTACCGCGTGGTTTAGTCCATGTTAAGCAATGCAGTGTAGGAAAGTACTTACTGGGCCCGAGAGGAACAGAAGTTACAAAATCTATAAAACTTCCAGGTGAGGTCACGTCCTGGAGTCAGCAAGTGAACGAATACTGTAATAATTCCAGGTTGAGCTTCTCTTGCATGTGGAGCAGCGACAAGCAGATGCGTGAGTGCGCGTGTGTACCTGACACGACTCGTTCTGACGACACAGCGGTTTATATGGGCTTAGACCACGCCCACAACTTTATTCAAATATTTGACAGGAAACATCACTCACGTACAAAGTATCTAAGACAATATGTCCATTGTAAAAGTCATCAGGAAGAGTACATTGTATTAGCACAGTGTTCAGATCAGTAAAGCTCCTTTTTTATCTTCTTCTTCTTCAATGTATTGCATCATGTGTAGGCTTCAAAAAATATTAAGCCTGGTTCATTGGGACAGAAAAGAATCAGACAACCACAAAACACATGTAAGTCATTCCTATACAACGGAAAACAAATGTTCTCTTCCATACCAAACCATGCAAATGTTCACATTGGTGGTGCTTGTTCACCAATTTTGAGAAAGAAGTATTTCTACAGAGCCCCTCCTTGTAACAGCCCAGGAACCTCAGAGAAGTGCAAATCCACACTCTCCTTTTCATAAGTCATACAGGTTTTTCTAGGTTCTTTTTTTTTCTTTTTTGCAATCTGTAAAAAGAAACAGTATTAAGTGAAATATCCAAAACAAAATGTGGTAAAGCAGAGGTTTTAAAAGTACTACACAGATGTCATTTAGCTAAGCAGATGCGGCAATGTGGTGGAATTTCCCTCTTTTTCCTACTTCCAAGAGTCAAAAACTAGTAAATGATTTAGGACAGATAGTTTTCATGTATTTGATGGCTCTGAAGTTCTATAAAACCATACAATTAGGCTAGTTTGGCTGTCTTTCAGCTCAAACATGATTCCATATTGGTATCCAGAGGAAGAAAAAAAAAATATCTATAGGCAAAGACAGACATTGAAAGCCCCTGAAAAAGAAATTCAATTTTCCCAAACATTTGAGTGACTATAGATATATTTAGCAGATACCATCCTGAATAAAGTAGTCGGTGAGTGATTTATTGTGGGGGTGTTTGTTTGAGTTCTGTCCAAATATCCGGTAGCTGATGGCAGAACTGAAAAGCATTCATAAAAGGAAGAGTACAGATATGTGCTTGTCTCCTGTTTTTCTCAGCTGACACTAAGGGGGGGGGGGGGGGGTGTCACTGTATATTAAATAGAAGTGACAAAAATGATACATCTCTTTTAAAAGCCTGCTTTTTTATTTTTAAATCAAATCTAGTTGTTCAGATCCTGAGAACTTAGCGAGATAAGGCAGATGGGGTAAAACTCTTGGCCTCTCTGCAGCTGAGATGAAGTGCTGTTTCATTAGGTGCCCTGATGTAACTGACGGTGAAACACCAGTCGGTGCTTCAGTCACTACTGGTCGCTTCAGTTTACTCTAAAGCAGGTACTGGGGGGGATATTATAGCGCCAAGTATCAGTAAATTAACATCATTTCATCTGTTTTTCTAACAAGAATAATAAAAAAAAAAGGTTTATCATACCCATGTGCTGGTATTCGGTATTGCATCCCAATTATGAGCATATCAACCAATGCTGGGCCAATACCTCTAATAATAAGATACATCTACTAACTGTATGCAGTGTGCACTCAAGGAGATAGTGTTCATACCTTAAGGGAGAAGTTTTCGAGCATTTAGTCATCAAAGGAGCATCTAAAAAGGCAAGAAAAATACTGAAGATGGCAAGAAAGGAAAGTTTCTGAAGGAATAAGGGTTAAAGCTCAAAAGCTGAATGGAAGTGAGAGACTCGAGGCAAAAACATGGATGCAAGTCAGTTGTTGAGGGTTTAGTGATGAGAAGCGGGGAAGGAAGTCAGCGAAGGTCGCTCTCTTCGTCCTGTATGGTTTTCTTGATGCGGAGAAGCATGGTGGTGAGCCACTGGTCCAATCGTGAAATGCTGTCATATTCCTTCACCTGAGCCCAAAATAAAATTCAGTATTTTAGTGAACATCATCAAAAATAAAGCTAAAGCCACTCTTGCTCTGCTTAATGTAATCTTATCAAAAGGCAAGAAATATTTGTCTCTGCACAAGGATTTTATGAAGCTTAATAATTAACTTTTAACAGTTTATGACAATCTCAGAAATTCAGCGATAGCTAATCATTTTCAAGTCAGACAGTAGATAATCGAAACACAGAGGAACTGCTGACAACTTCTATTTATTCAGCAATTCTGCACTGACTTTGAACCCCTCTGAGTGATGAAAGAACTCACCGAATCAGTGTAGGCCTCCACATTCTGTTCTTCACAAGCATCTAGAAGTTTCTGGTTAAATAAAAGAAACGTGTTTCATGAATAAAAGAAAGTGGATGGTCAAAACATCATTCTAAAAAATGGACAGCAAATTCATTAACAACCTTTTGTGAGGCTAGAGCTCGCACACCTCCTGCTGTCATGCACCATTACCTATAGATTTACAGCTTCTTTTGAGACGCAATCCACGATTTCAGCCACTAGGGGTCTCTCAAAACACCACAAAAGGGTCTCCTCTCTGCTCTATTCTACTTGCCTGTAACCTGGGATTCCTACAAGGCATCCTGAGGAAAGAAGAGGCTGACAGAAGGAGGATGCACAAGCCTTTTCAGCATGTGTCACAAATAAAAGAGGAGTGTGAAATACAAATGGTAGGAGCAGGACTCTTTTTATGGTCATAATTTACACAAGCTATTATATTTATATTTGTGTGTTAAATATGCATTTCGAAGCAGAGCATCAAAGGATAAGGAAACAGAAGCTGACAGTTTCATCTTTGCCATATCTAGAGGATTATTGGTTCAAATGGTTTTAGAGGCAATAAGATAAAAAACACTCACCTTCAACAATTTGCACTCTCGGGAGTCTGAAAAGGCTGGAAACATTTCTTCGTACTTCTGCACTGCAAGCTGAACGACGACAGGGCAGACATTAGAACAAAGGTTCATCGTAAACTTGTGGTGCACGGATATAGCATTTTAGCTGCCACTTACTTTGGCGTTCAGCATGTCTACACAGAAGTGACACAGCGCTGCCTTGAAGAAATGATCCTTGGCACTGTATTTCAGCAGCGTACTGTCCATTGCATAGGTTCCGACCTACAATCACAGAGTACCAGCCATTTTTTTCATTACGTCAGGCCCTGAACTGCACCTGAGACGCTGCGAGGGAGAATTATCTCACCTGCTCATAGATCTCTATAGCTTTCATGTACTGCTCCAGCTGGGCTGCATAGGTCGCAACTTTCAGAAGGCACTTGTTCGCTGAGCTGAAAAAGACAGAAAGAGATTCTCAGTCAGTTTTGTGCTCATAGAAGTGACTTCGAAGATATTTAGAAATTATAAACAAAAAAGGAAATTAAAAATAGTCTGTACAGTGCCAACAATTCTTGTTGAATCAACCTCATAAGCACAGACATGAATCGATGCTGATCATCTAAAATATGCCAATAATCTGCCGGTCAACCAATATTAATTAAAAACAAAGGAGACACACAACTGGCCGAATACATAATACACAACTGGCTGAAAAACGCATTTTTAAATATTCACCTTGTGGATTCTTCACCTTTGTAATAATCTCCTGCTTGTTCATAATGAGCAATGGCCTGGAATGAAAAGATAATACGATAAAAGTTCGAAAAAGAACAGACATTTCAGTGCTTGAGGCTTTAATTCACTCCTGACAGCTAAAAAAAGAGCCTGCCGGCAGTTATACTGCCGCCTGAAACGCTAACATTTCAACCGACCTTGTCGATGTCCACCAGCTCTGTCTCATATATTTCAGCAATGGCGATGTGATGTTTTGCTGCAATGGTGAAGCGACCCTTAAGGCATTATGGCCCCCAAAAAATCATTTAGGATACAAAAGGGGAAATTGTATATTAGAAAAATGTAAATCAGATCCTAAATATAAAAAATAAAACTTCTTAAAGAGACATAAACTCACCATATCTGTGTAAATCTCAATTGCTCTGTTTAGACAGTTTATGGCCTCTGTTGGAAAAAATAATACCAATAACCACGTGTTAATACCACGTTTATTCAGGTGATTGTAACCACATGATTCTTATCATGCCACTGTGGAGGGTCCCCCATGGTCCCTTTTTTTCATTTTATGTGACATTGCATATCGAGAAATTAAATAGCAGTACTTCAATTTGGCATTTAGTGTAAAATGAAAACTATGATGAAAACTATATTTTATCCAGAATATTATATCAGGTAAAATATACGTTAGTGATGGTGTTACTAATTTTAACGTTAGTGTTCTAGGGTTATATATCATTGATAAACTTAGGTTCATAAATCACTGCAATTTGAAAGAACTACTTGTGAGAAGTCAAATGTTCTCATTCAAATTACCTCCAACAATATTTCTTTGTTTAAACAATGTCCTTGACATGAGAAGTAAAGCAAAAAAGCCAGAATTTGATGAGTGAGGTGAATATATTACCACTGAGTAAATTCAGCTTCACTCATCGGGGTATTGTGAGTGCTATTTTTTAGTCAAAAACATGGTGACCTTTGAGTTTGAGTTTTTGTGTGGCTTTGTATCAGTGCAAAAGATACAATTGTCCACAAATGTCAAATGTTAACGACACAAATGGAAGAACGGGTGTAGCAGCTTGTATAACTGGTAGTATTAGTGAGCTTTCATACCCCAGGGGTGGTGGAGGGAGCAATGTTTACCTTGTGGATCAGCTTTTTTGAAGGCATTTCCAGCATCTATGAAATTAGTTGCTGCATCGTGTTTGCTCTGCATCTGCAGGTGGAGAAGAGCGGCTTGGGAGAATGCATTTCCTGCAGCTGAAAAGATGAGGTAGAGAGGGGGAGAGAGAGAGAGAGAGAGAAAAAGAGAACTGAATGCACAATCAAAAACAAGGAAAAACACCTGTTCGCACAACTAGTAATAATCATCTTACCACACCAGTTTTTGGCCATCTTGTACATGTTGGCGGCCCTCACATACAGGTCACAGGCTTCTTCCAACTTAGAGGAACCCCTGTGTGACCACAATGGTGTTAAAGTATTTACCATGTATTTTTGAATGAAACCATACACATAATATCAGACGAATGTCAAGAGCTATAAATGTTTATAAAAAAAAATGTTGACTGTGTGCAAGTCGGAGACAAACACTTGCAGGTGAAAAAAGGGTCAAACAAATAGGACTGAACAACACTGGATTTTAATTTGTAGATATCCAATATGGAAATAACCTCTCTACATGCTGTTATTATCCAGCGTTTTCCTACGCTTGAAAACTGGTCACCATTCACTTATTGTCTGGGAGTTTATTGCAATGCCTTTTTTTTTTTTTTTTTTGCAGAACTTGTAGCAGTGTTTTATGGACTAAAAAAAAACAACTTCAGCCGACTTTTCATGAGGGTGAATAGAAAATGGTTCTTCACTTGTGGGGTGATCTATTGCTTAAATCAATATGAAGTAAGTCACTTATCCCTTCAACAAATCTACATTAAACACATTTGGCTTAGGTGGGATTGACATGCGAGTAATCATGAAAACGAATATTTCCCCGGTAGATGGCGCTATGAGACACACATGCGTCAATACAGGGATTCGTTTATTTCGGAGTAACTTGCTTGTTATCTACCACATTTCCTCTTTCAATACAATCATAAAATTGCATGACATAATAAAATCAACCTTATAAGTCATGACAGCACGTTATGTTTGAGCCCTGAGGTGTTGGCTGCGGCAAGCTGTTTATGCGCACTTTTATTACCAGTTAGAAAATGATACACAGAAGGTCAATGCTAAGCAATAAGCATGAAAAGCTTAACTCCGTGTACCGCAGTTTAAAACAATGTCCAAAACAGCGTATAGACAACTACGATGCAGGCTGGTACAGCTATGTTAAGAATTTTGTTTTTGTCCTGCCAGCGGACCTTGCCAGCTCGTCGCCTTCCGCTTAGTTGGCCTTTAGCTTGTCAAAACTAGCCACAAATGAGCAACTCACCCAAAAAGCGCTCCGAAAAACGACTGCGATGACTTCATCTTCTTTTCGGCCTCTGCCACTAAAGCCGTGGCTTCCTTTTCTTTCCCGCTATTATCCATCTTATTGTCAACGCTCGGATTTAATAGAAAGACGAGGAAAATGCGAAAGTCAACAAATTAGCTAACTAATGCTAGCAGCTACGGGTTGCCTTGTCACATCACAAGCCGCAAACCTCACCTGTCACGTGATACGAGAGCAGAGGAAGCACTACAGATGCATTCAAGTGTTGCCCAGAACTCTAGGATCTGCAACGACAGCAACATTTATTCTCAGTCGGCATGTACGACACAAAACCGAGCACCAAGACGTGTTTTGTGATGTTTATTGTTTTTAGAATTACAAAAGAATCAAAGACCATTTGTCGAGTATCATATCCCATTATGTGATGATATGCACCATCAGTGTTACCACATCAAATTTTATATATATATATATATATATATATATATATATATATATATATATATATATATATATATATTCATATATTATATGAAGACAGCAACAAAGTGGTCCTTTTTCCTTTTACTGACACAAACAGATAGATAGACAGACAGACAGATAGATAGATAGACAGATAGATAGATAATTTATATGTTATGGCTTGGAAATGTATAATTTACTTGCACTGTAATATAAGCTTTACACCTTGAAAAAAGGACATAATTTTAGCCCAAATCTTTCATTTTTAATGGGTTACCTTCAGCAGCTTTCATGCCACTGTTTTGCATACAGCATATATCGCATTCATATAAATACACGTCTTAACACATTAGCAAACTAAAACTCAAGTCTGTAAATTTAGGTATTCTGAGATTAAAAGACGGATTTTGCTCCCAACAATTCAAGCAAAGGTTATCATATCACTTTTTTTTTTGCCATAAATGATTTGTGGGTATTGGGGAAATGTTGTTTTTAGTGGTTAGACAATTCTTACACTGAAGTGGCAAGTTAGTAGCCACAGACGAATTAAGGGAACTAGTTTTACCCTGTAGATGTAAATTAATCAAATGCAGAAACATGATACGACACTGCTACTCTTGAATCTGAGGTTTAACTATCCCATACATCATGCGGCCTCAAAATAATTTACATTTTGCAACCTCAATAACAGGAAGAACGACACTCACATTATGGCTCTTAAATGAGCACATTGAGGACACGAGTTATCGTGTGGTTAATAAAAACAAAATCATTACATTACATGAACAAGTTTTATCCTGTGGCGACAAAATATTAGTATTTTTCTGGAGCCACATTTTTATTTTATTTTTTTAAATTTTCGTCTATGGCCATTCCGTGGATACTTATAAGGTCCCTTGTTTGATTTATATGGCCAGGTTATATACGAATTGTGTACACTCAGGGGAACGCAACTTATTTATTTACTACAGTTCGACAGAAAACCTCCAACCTTAAGGAAAGTTCACACCAGTGAGTACACCGCCGAAGTGTGGATTTCCATCAGGCAAAACGGAAGTCGTCTTGTTTCCTGCCTGTAGTTGGGTCCTGTACAGCAGCCCGTGCGAGGCTGTACTGGAGACCCCGCGCTGCCTGCACCTCAATCGTCTCGGGTGAGTTTGTTACAATGTAGCAATTTCTGAATTAATCCGAATAACTGTAACAAAGCTGCATTATTCGCGCACTGCACAGGAGCCGCAAACTGCACAATTACCGCAATCGACACGCAACGCTGCTGCACGACCCGGAAAACAGGGTCATTTTCCACCGAATTCCCAAGCATACCCCCTCATCCAAGAGTATTCCAACATTAACTCATATTTTGCTTGCAAGGAGAGATAGCTAGCTACGCAATGGCGTTTCCATTCTAGGTAAACAATGCTGCCTTGTCTTGGCTGAATCAAAGCGCCGCTTTACATTAGGAGAGTATATAGTGTGTCTCCCGGTGGTTTGTTTTGAATGTCAAAGGCTACAGCTAGCTGTACGTCTGAATATTGTTGATAGCTGGTTGGCTAGGCAGGCTAGTCAGCTAGGCTAACGAAATTCAATCCAGATGCAACTAAATCTTGTAAATAGAGGTAAACCTGGTTGTTGGGATCAAACTTTTTATTACACTGAAATCTTAAGTCAGTTCTGGAGCTGTTAAGAAGTATGTATTTTGACAAATTGACCAAATGTGCATGCTAACTTCTTAGAAAACACCAGCTAGCATGTAGCTACCCGTTTGCAGTTTCTCCATTCATATCCTGCGCACTGGCGCTGCTAATGGCTACGATCCGCCGCCTTTGTAAAGCGGCAACCGGGGATACGTTGGCATAATCTTGGTTATTTGGATGCGTGGAAGTCTGGGACCTGTGTTTCGGAAACTGGAAGTGTTACGCTCACTTGTTCAGGCTTGTAAACACCCACGGCGTGAGACCGTACTCCAAATCATCAAGGATGTGGGAAAACCGCGCGTTTTCAGTTTATCTTTATCCATCCGCTGTCCGACGGTGTGTAGTAAATGTATGTGCTGTCTGATCTCTGGACGAGTAAACGCAGAGTAAGGTTTTATTGTGGAGCGGGAAACATGTCCCATTGTTGCTGACTGTAATGATGAGTTTTGTATTAAAATGGCGACTTTATTTTGTAATTGAAGAATCACAGGATCTTAATTATTGTGTACATTTGACTTGTCTCTGTCCTTGATAAGAGCCAGGGGAACCTTTAGAAATGCCTTATAATGTGTTGGGTTTTAACTCTTGTTCTAAAAGTGGAAAATCAAAAGACTGAACTAGAACTTTTTATGTTGACATTAATTGTACCTATATTTCTTGATATACATTATCTTTGATGGACCCTCTCAATAAGTTCAAGTTTAGCAGACTAAAAAAGAAACATGCTATGAAGCTGGTTTGATGTCCGATGCTAATGACACCCCAGCATGTACATCATATTATGATAGAGTAATTTTAAAGTTTAATGAAAATTTTTTTTTTGAGTTAAGGGATCTCGTTCAATGCAAGTATTAATAAATAAACTGAAAAAAGATAGAATAAAACCAGTTGCAGAAAGCTTATTTATTTACCACAGTGTCAATTTATGAAAGTGCATCATGTTATTGTGCCGAACTTTGCTGAAAGAAAGAAACAAAACAAAAAATGATAGTTTAACTCCACGTATAATTCAATGTCATTTGGCTGTCAGCCTGTTTGCCATAGCTTTGAGGTCAAGAAGCACTTTGAGGAGGACTTGCAATTTTTAAGTTAATTATAATCAGATGAAGCTAATTATTGTTAAAATATAGACCTTTAATTCAACTCTCTAACTTGAATTAATAATTTGATATCTTGAAGTTGTATTAAAGCATTTAAATAGTTTAGTTTTCATGTTCAAAAAAGCTACAACTGGTTGATTTCTAAACTTTTTCGTCTTAACAGTTGTCATGGATGATGAAGACGGCAGGTGCCTTCTAGATGTAATTTGGTAAGTCATATCTGACACTCTGTAACAGCAGTGATATTGTCACAAACTCCTCAGACATCTGGCTCGTGTTGTTATGTGAATCCCATTCTGTTCTCCTGCAGTGACCCAGAAGCTCTAAATGACTTTCTTCATGGATCAGAGACCCATGTGAGTATGAGTATGAGAGAAAAAAGTGACAGAGGTTTCATCTGTTGAACTTGTGACGGTTTAGTAATTGGTGTGATGAGGATTCTTAATTGGGAGTTCAGGCTCATACTACATCATACTACACTTTCACAGAGTACACATTGATGCACCTTGCAGCCCAAACCCCTGATTGCTTTCATTTACGGCTCTGGATGTCTTTGCTTTTTGAATGCACTCTTTATGGTTTCAGCCTGCCTTCCCTTTTTATTGCGCTAATTCAAAAGATGAGAAATGCTAATACTAACGCTTCCCAACTCCTATCATTTTGCCCCTCTGTCCCTTATCTTATCACTGGTTCATTACAATCTGGGTTCTCTCGTCTATGTTCTATCCTTTCCTTGCCCTCCTCCTCTGTTTGATGGTCTGTCTTCTGTCCCGGTGGCTTTTGCCTGTTGGTTTGGGTGCCTTTGGTTTCTGTCTGTCCTATCCTGGGTGGGTGTGTCTGTAGTTGGACACTGACGACCTTTTGGATGGTTCGAGTGACCCCTCCAGCTCGTTCTTCTCTACCACTGGGGTGAGTAAAATCCCCCAATCCTCTTCCCCCTTGTTTCCTATCCATCTGTGTAGCATGCATGTCCAAATACCCTCCCCTTTCACTAACACATCTACACTCTACAAGCTTTTATTTGCTGCAATGTGTGAACATTTTTGTGGGGTTTTCATGTTTCTATGTAAACTGAGTTGTAATTCTCTCCATAAAATTGAACTGTCAGAATGTATCTATCACCTTGTTTCACTCTTTTTCTGTTCCACTTATTCCTCAAGGGCCATGTTCCGGAGGTCCAGCCTGCAGTCCAGCTGTCGGCCAATGAGCCAGCAGGCCTGCCCAGAGTCAGTGTTGACCTGGACTTCCTGGAGGATGATGACATCCTGGGAGGATCCCCGGATGGTGAAGGTGGGAGCAATGGCATTGGGACAAATCACGAGCCATGTGACATCCTGCAGCAGAGCTTGGCTGAAGCCAACATCACAGAACAAAGTTTACAGGAGGCAGAAGCTGAGCTGGACCTGGGCTCCTTCGGAATTCCAGGCCTTACCCAGGTGGTTCAGACGCTGCCTGATGCCAGTCTATCTGGGCCTGGAGGCGCTGCTGTTGGTGTAGGCATAGGTGTTGGGGGAGCGACAGCTATTTTCCCTGGGTCGGCCCAAAGTACCACTGCTACCCCTCCAAATGCCTCAGCTGACATGCTGGGGTCAGTCCTTGCTCAGCAGGGTCTTCAGCTCCAACCACAGGTCATGAACAAGACCATTAGCGTTCAGCCATTTATGCAACCTGTGGGCCTGGGAAATGTAACGCTTCAACCCATTTCAAGTCTTCAAACTCTTCCTAACGGGAGTCAGTCTGGACATTTGGGTATCGGACAGATTCAGGTTGTGGGACAGCCCACAGTCATGACTATCAATCAGTCTGGGCAGCCAATCTTGGCTAAACCCATGGGTGGTTACCAACTGCATCAGTCTGGACCAGAGGTTTCGGGAGCTGGTTCTCAGCCTGGGCTTGGAGCTTCAGGAGGTGGACTTCTGATCCAAGGTAACAAAGCCACTTTGGGATCTCCAGCTTTAAATGGACCGGCTGTTTGTGTTAGCAGTACGAACAGCAGCAGTGGTGTTACAATGACTGCTCCTGCTGGACTTGTGGGCTTTGGAAGCACATCTCTAAGTTCAGGAATTGGAACCCAGTCACAAACTCAAGGCCAAATCATGCAGAACGTGATCATTCAGCGTACACCAACACCCATTCAACCTAAACCCCCCCAGGGGGGAACCATTCAACCGAAACTCTTCAAACAGCAACAACAGCAGCCGCAGCCAGCACCCCAGTCCCTGCAAAATGATGCCCACAAGGCTTTAGGGCTGCAGCAACTTCCAGTTTCTGCTGCTCAGAATGTAGCCTTCCTGACTGGAAAACCAGGCTCTAATGTTGTCCTGAGTACTCAAACCACAACACAAGGCCCTCAGTTTCAACAAACCTTGTTCAAGCAACAAGCAGCACAACCATCCGGCAAACCCCTCAGTGTACACCTGTTAAACCAACCGGGCAGCATTGTTATTCCCTCTCAAACAGTTCTACAAGGTCAGAACCACCAGTTTCTCTTGCCACAGTTACAGGCAGGTGGGCAGATCCTGACCCAACATCCTGGGGGCCACATCATAACTAGTCAGGGTCCTGGGGGACAGATCATTGCAAACCAGATTTTAACTGCAAACCAGAACATCAATTTGGGTCAAGTGTTGACATCACAGGGCCATCCTGGTGCTGCCCACATCCTTTCTGGACCCATTCAGCTCCAGCCTGGCCAGATGGGCACACCCACCCTCTTTCAGATGCCTGTTTCATTGGCTCAGAGTCAGAGCCAGACACAGACCCACACTGTCTCAGGGCATGCCCAAACAGTCATACAGGGCATGCCCATCCAGAACTCCCTGACCATGCTCAGCCAGGTGGAAGGGTTGAGCCCTGCGGTCAGCCTTCAGCCAGCCCTACAGCCCCAGCCAGGTGGAGTCCCCAGTAGCAGCAGCGCCGGAGCAGCAACCATGGCTCAAGGCCAGCCTGGAGAGTGTGTTACTGTGCTAGGAAGCTCCACAGACCAGGCCTCTCATCCCCCTCAGCAGCATGTACCACAGTCTTCTATCCTCACCATGCAGCCGGCTTCTTCTGTGTCCACGGCTACCACAGTACCTTCCACTTCTCCGTCCATGTCTGTGTCCACCTCTTCCTCTGTTACAGCAGTGGGGCTGGTCCCCCCTCAGGCTCAGCACAGCCCAGGAAGGTTACTGTTTACCAACCAGGGCTCAAGCATGATCCTGAGCCAGGAGTCTCTGCAGATGTTCCTGCAACAGGTCAGTTTTCCATTCTGTATGTTATCTATATATATGCGCTAAATGTATTAACATTGTCTTAAAAAATATATAACATGCATGGAGCGTTAACTTGGTCTGACCTCTTTGGTTCACTATTTTACTCCCCTTTTCCTCCAATCCCCCTCCTTCCTTCCTTCCTCATCCTGAAATGGTAAATGTACTCCTATCAGGAGCAGCACCACCAAACAGAGATTGAATCAACCCCCTCTGTGGGTGTGCCGGCGTCCGTAATCGTCAACAGTAACAACAACACTACTCCAGCCCCTGCTGTCCATGACAGCCAATTAACTGACTCTTGGGTGGGTCAGAGCCACAGCCATTCCCCTGGCCTCCCCCACATGACAGCTGTGGTAAAGCAGGTAGAAATGCCCCTTTATGTTAAGCCCCACCCACTTGTTGCTGCTGCTGCCGCCACAAAGAAGGGTATCTTCCCTTTCCCCCGTAGTTGTCTTCTGCATTAGTCACTGCTTTCATTGCTCGCACAGTTGCTGTTTTTCCCAAGTGCAAAAATTACTCATTTGCTTGCAGCTTCTTTGTGTTTCTAACATTTTTTATGTATAATGGTGTGATCATTTCGGTTGTCCGTGTTTTTTGAGTCGCCTAAAATTTACTTTATTTGCCAGTTGAGTGTATTTTTTTTAACTGATTTGCATTGTTTTTCATCCATTCTATGTACTTTGTCTCAGAATATATGTTCATGCTTTATAGAGGGGCTCTATAGGTGCCAAGTGCAATGTTGTTCACCTCTTTACTTACACAATCACAGTCAATCAACTCACCCTCATGTTCTGCATCACTGACCAATGACTGATCAATCAATCCACACCTCACTTTTCATTCAAGTCTTTGTGTTTAAATCTTAACCCCCTTATAAGCCCCAGTCTGATCATTGTAACAACCCAAATCAAAACCTGCTGACCCCCCCCCCCCCCCGCCCCAGCCCTGAGGTTTCGAGATCACCCTTGACTTAACAATCACAAGCCCACGAATCTTGACTTTTGTCATCTGTTTTAGCTCGCCAAACAATCATTGCTACTCTGTTATGTGTAATTCTTCTCAATCATTAGGCTTGTGCTACTTTTACTCAGCAACTACTAGATTTACACTTAAAATACACCGGACACGTCTGTGACCTGTCACGTTGGCAGAGTGTAGCTGGTCTTTTAGTCGCTACCTCGGTTCTGTCTGTGCTGTCTGCAACTATGCAGCCTGGTGAGACCATCCGCATCTTGTAAGCTCAAAAGTTAAGCTCTGCAGTTATAACTGGACTGCCTCTCATCGAAAACAACTAGGAGAGGGCGGAGTACTTGCCTTGACGGACAAGTTCCTTCAATCAGATTAAGGAAACGTGATACTATCACATCTCAGACTGAATTGGAAGAACAAATTCCTGCTACTAGATATTCCTGTTATTCTTTCGTTGCTGTTCTTGAGTCTATTTACTGCAGTGATTTCACTTACAGTGTGTATTATACTATTGTTACTGCCTGTTGCTTGACAAAGACCATTTTGTGAGAGGTTCAACTGCAAGAACCATTTAGGAGCTGCATTACTGTTGGAAGGTAGAAAAATAGTTAGAGCTCAGTCCTGTCTGTTTGATTACTTCCTAATTTCTCATATTAGTTCTAGATAGAAGGGCTTCCAAACATGACGGCAGAGCTCTCGAGATATGGATACCCTCACCAGGCTAGCAACCGTGTGCCCACTGTGTCTTCTGGGGAGTTTTTGAGCGGCGTTTAAGCTGGGCGATCTGTTTTCCTCATGTGGCAGATGTGTCCCGTGTATTTCTGCTGTAAAACTGTGCTTCTTTAGACTTTAGCATTGTTG
The DNA here is from genome assembly GCF_037954235.1 of Aulostomus chinensis. Taxonomy (NCBI): domain Eukaryota; kingdom Metazoa; phylum Chordata; class Actinopteri; order Syngnathiformes; family Aulostomidae; genus Aulostomus; species Aulostomus chinensis. Next base: position 21,041,963 of record NC_141329.1, read on the forward strand.
TTTTAGCTGCGTTTGTGTAGCTTGGTATTGGGGTTGGGCGATAATTCTGTATTTTTCCTTTTTTGACTTTTATTATTTCATATTTTGTTTAATTGCATAATTTTACAAAATTCTGTTTTATAGTTGATCAATACTATATAATTGTGATTGTACCCCCAATTTACATGTTCATCATAACATAGAATCTTGTGTACATTTTTGATGTAATGATTTGAAAAAGTAAGTTTGTGATACAGTCATGTTGCCCAGCCCTGTTTTGTATCTAGTTTCAAATCTTGAAACTTGTTCGAGATTTGCATGCAGAACTTTTAGTTTATTTTTGTGCCTGATACCCTGATCTCTTACTCTGTTTAAATATTGGTGCATTTTTGAATGAAATAATCATAACAGTTTATTGTGATCCACTCACTCAGGTACCTTCTGGTGGCCACCACCAGCCTGTAAAGATCCAGGGCATGTCCCCCTCACCGGCCTTGACCAGTCATGCCACAGCACCCACAGTAGCAGACAGCCCCCAGCCATCCCAGTCTCCTCTCACTCTGAGCCAGCAGATCCAGTCACCACACCATCAGTCACGTCCTCCTTCTCAGCCTCAGCCACAGTCTCAAACTTCCTCACGCTCATGCACTCCCTCATCCCACCCTCCACTCTTTATAGTCCATAACCAAATCGCAGATTCTCCCCAACCAACTTCTCAAGGCCAGCCTCAGCAGGCACACATTCAAGTTCAGCTCCAGTCTCAACCACGACCGGCCTCTCAGCCGGCCCCATATCAACAAGAACAGCCCCCTATGTCACAGTCACCCAAGCCTGCTCCTGCGCCATCTGCACAGCACCAGTTCTCCACACCCCCTGTTAGTACTTCTGCTTCTACTGTTGTGAAAGCCCAGCTTCCCATCCACTGCCTGACAGCAGAGCAGCAGCACAACCTGCAATTAATAGGAGCTCAAATTCAGACTTTGTCAACCATCACCCAACCTTCACCTCAGCAGAAGCAACTGCTGGACAAGCTGCACCAGGTATTGTTCCAGTTCACCACAGTCTAAATTTTGCTTGTGATAAGAGGTTTTTTTTTAAACGATGCAGTCTCATTTTGATCCCGTTTTTTTTTTTTACCTCCATGACCTGCCAGTAAAAGTACGAGATGTTCCAAGCTTGTGTATCAGCTGATGCAGAGTACTGATTGGATATCAGTGTGTGGCCCAGGTTGTTAAATATAAATACATCCAGAGAAGGAAACCATAGAATTTGTTTGGTCATCTATGTTGACTGTCTGGACACATCAGAGTTTTATTGGTGGGATTTATACCATTTTACCTTGTGGCATTTTGCTATTTCTGTCCAAATACATTGGAAATGCAGCAAAACTTCCTTTGTAGGCTTCAGCTAATGTTTAGTGCAGCAAAGTCAAGTTAATTTTCCTGATTGTAATATTTGTAACAGATAAATGAGGAAAGAGTAGCAGGGTCTCAGGGCTAATGTTTTCAGCTTGGTACCCAGACTTACATACTCACTCACACTGATCTCATGGATCAATGGATGAGATTTTGGATTGTTGTCAAAAAAATATGCTGTGTGTCGAGCAAAAGTTAATGAGAAATAGGTTTTGTTCAGTCAAATAATCTTGACTTCAACATCAAAACTACATTTGTGCTGCTTCTGTTATCAGCATGATGACATTTAAGGTCTGCAACCTCTTGTTGTCTTGCTCATCCAGTCATTAGCAACCGCTGTTTTTAAGACGCACAAAGCGTTTAGATTAAGTGACATATTTTATGCCATGAAAAAAGTTTAATTTAAATGTCCTAAGCTTGTGTTAACCACAACCCTTATTTCAGAAATTTAACTGAAAATCCTTTCAAAAAACCATAAACCTTTTAGATGAGTGAAACAGATGTTCAGCAATACTCATTCCTGCACCACTATATCTGTTAAAATGTTATGTTTTTTTTTCTCTTCTTTTTCCATACCATTCAGTCTTACTACATATAGGTTGTCAGAGTAGGCCCTGGGAAACAGAGCTGAAGGATTTAGATTTCTGCTGTCCAAAAGCATGTCGTTAAAGTGTCCCGATGTGCTTCCAGATCCAGCAGAACATCCTGCTGCAGGCCAAGCAGCCTGCTCAACCTCTGCCTCAAGCCACCAGTCAGTTTAGTTCCCAGCAAGACATGCCCGTTGACAAAGTGGTGATAACATCATCAGCCAGCGCTGGTCCACCTGTTCAGCTCCCCTCGGTGCTGCAGCCGACATCAGTGCTCATCAAAACTCCTGCTACAGGTTCGACATCATTAACGCTCAAAGAAGAACAGCAGGACCCTGAACGTAAACCCTGTTTAATGATTTGTCTCCTCCTCTCAGCCTCAAGTGACTTACAGGTATTCTCAGGAGCTCAAGGACCAGCTGGAGCAAAGGTGAATCAGACTGTCACTCCTGCCAGCCTTACCCAGCCTGCACAGGTAGGCACCTCTGCAGTTACTGTATTTCTTTTTCATTTTGGCTTTCCTGTATTGTCCTTCTTTTATCTCCTTTTTCTTTTTTGTTCCACAGGTTCAGCCAAAGTCAGGAGTGATCAGCTCAGTTAGTGGGATGACTCTGGGGAAAGGTGGGATGCCGATACAGATATTAGGAGCAAATCTCACTCAGATGCCTGCTCCACAGCCCCCTGCTCCAGTTCAAACTCAGGTAAGAGACTGACAAGGCATACTGTAGTGAGATCCTACAAAACTGCTCCTATTAATCACCATTTTACTGTGTATTCACATCACAGACAACAATAAAGATGCCTTTCAGTGCAGAGCCCAGCAAAGAAGCAAGGTTTGTGCCACAGGCAGTTGATTGGCTCATTTTGGTATCTCTCAATGGTGAAGTTGATAAAGTATTTTTATTTTTATGCACACTGAACTGCAGGATGCTGGAACAGCTGAGGAAACAGCAAGGTTCAGTGCTTCACCCAAACTACAGTGCTCCTTTTAACTCCTTTGAGGACACACTGCACAGACTGCTGCCTTACCATCTCTACCAGGGAACTGCCAACTCCTCTCAAGACTATCAAAGAGGTAACGGAGGTCACAGCTTGCAGTCTGCTTCCCTTCTGTAAATTATACCATTTTGTAAACATTTTGGTTCTTTTGTGCACAGTTGATGATGAATTTGAGAGCGTCTCCTGCCACCTGCTGAAAAGGACACAGGCCATGCTGGATAAATATCGTTACCTGCTATTTGCAGAGTCAAAGGTAAGTTTATAGAGCAGCATTTTCTCAATAGGACTTCTAGTTGTCCCTTTTGTCCTGAATCGATATTGAACTGATGGCGTTTGGTTTTTGAACCTGAGCAGAGACTGGGCCCCTCAGCAGAGATGGTGATGATTGACCGGATGTTCATACAGGAGGAGAAGATTGCATTAAGTCAGGACAGGATTCTGGCCAAGGAGAGACCAGGTATCCTACTTGTGCTCAGATGGAGTTTTTGGTTTCCTATTCTTGATGTGATGTATACTAATGATTTATTTGATTTAATTGCAGAGGAGTTTGTGGCAAATGCACGCATGCTGGAGAGTGTCGTTTCTTCACAACAGAAATCACCTTCTGCTGAGCCCCCCTCAGTAACCGGGAATGTAGCTGCAGCTCCAGTGCCTGCTGCTGCTGCTGCTGCTGCTGCTGCTGTTGCTGCGCCTGTTCCAGAACCGGCAGCTCCTGCCTCAACCATTCTTCCTAGCATCACCCCAAACCCTCCCACTGCCCCTGCCCCTGCCTCAGCTCCTCCTGCCGCCCCTCCCGCCACCTCTTTCCCCCCAACAAAACTGGTGATAAAGCAGGGTGGTGGTGGAGCCTCCGTGTCCTGGTCCAGCAGCTGTCCTCCACCACCACCAGCAGCAGCAGCAACAGGGAGGATAGTGGCTGAGCCTGCCAGCCACAGCTCCTCCTTCAGTCGTGCTCCATCATCCTCCTTCAACTCTCCACTAGCCGATGATGATGACGCTCTCCCCCAGAGAACCAGCAAACCACCTATAAAGACCTATGAGGCTCGCAGGAGAATCGGCCTGAAGCTCAAGATCAAACAAGATCAAACAGGGTTCAGTAAGGTGGTCCACAACACTGCCTTAGACCCCGTGCACGCACCTCAACCTCAGCAGAGCAGCCAGTCCATCGCTCAGCCTGAAGCTGCTGTATCGCATCCAAAGTCCCACCCTTTACCAGTTCCTCCCACTCCCGTCATCAGAACTCAGTCACCCATATGCACTGCTTCCTCGTCCATCTCAACAGTTACCACAGCAACCACCCAGTCCAGCCTGCCACTCAAAGGTAATGTTCCTCCCAACGCTGCCCCATCTTCCTCTACCTCTTCCTCTCATAATTGGCCAACATCCACCTCCTCATCCTCAACTCAGATGAATGGGACATTGGAAAACCATGACGTGGGTGGGGTCAAACACAATCCCGCCTCCACTCCCTCACAGACCACCTGTCGCCTTCCCCTAAGGAAAACCTACCGGGAAAACGTAAGTCCAAGGGTGAGACCTGGTGTCCCAGGGGGAGGGGACGAGAGTGTGTCCTACCCCAGACCCCCACTGTCACCCCCAAGACTCGAGTGCTCATCTTCCCCCTCAGAGCGGACAGTGATCGCTAGTGTGAAAGTAGAGAAAAGAGGCAGGGAGGCCTTGCACCCTCAAATGGCATCAAGCCACGAAACTGATCGTTTGGGGAGTTCAGTGCAGGGGCTGGACGAAGTGGATGAGGTGTTTAACCATGGTATTAAAACCACGCAACACCACCAGCTCCTGGAAAGGGAGGGGACTAAAGGGAGAGGGGAGGAGCGAACAGACCAAGACACAGATATAAGTAAATACAAGAGGGCAAGTGGAAAAAACAGACAGAGGGCTGCTGGAACATTCAGAATGGACCAGCATGCACCTGGGCCACCATCTCCAGAGTCCTCCTTCACACGGGACTCTTTGCTTCCTGCCAAACGCTGCAAGTCAGATTCCCCCGACATGGATAATACTAGCTTCTCCAGTGGCAGCCCACAAGATGACTCTCTGAACGAGCACCTGCAATGTGCAATTGACAGCATCCTCAACCTGCAGCAGGAGCCCTCTGCCCGCGGGCATAACATTAAAGGGGGCAACAGCAGGCCCAATCAACACCAAAGCCTGCGCCCAGGGGGCTCTACTGCCTCATCCCACAGACCTTCAGTCTCAGCCGCCTCCTCGGCTTCCTCATCCTCCTCCCTGGCCCAGCACCCTCAGGTTGGTGGCCGCGGCCACAATGGCAGCCTGGTGCCCCAGACTCAGAGCAGATAACAGCCCCTCGGCCCCAGGCTGGACTGACACGGGGAACTAAGAGACAGACTTGGGGACAAGGGGGGGGGGGGGGGGGACTGTGAAAACAGTATCACTGTACTACTCTGCCAAGCTGTGTTGGCTTTGTTTGTCCTTTTGAATTGTCCAGTCATTTCTCTCTTTTACGGCCCGACCCATGATGGAATAAGAAAGTGTTGGAAGTAGAAATGACTTGAAGATGCCTGTTTTTCAGACGTGTTCTCAGCCAAGATTGAGTTACAAAATGAAATCGTCAGAGATTGTTCTCTCTTTCATTCTTCCCCTTCTTGTTTTAATCTCCCTTTAGTATTCTTACATTCCTCTCATGTGGCCTGAGCATTTCATATATTGGTTTAAAAGGTGTCCCAGTGAGCACCAGGCAGCTTGTTTTAAAAAGGTCAAAGGTCATCAACATCTGTCTTGACTTCCTGCAGCTGAGAGACACAAGTTCATGCTGTAAAAGTTCACAATACACAAAGAATCTTCCTTTACAAACCCAGTTGTGTTCATACAAAGATAATACTGCCCCACAGATGCAAATAGCACAAGTTACAGTGATACACCGGTTTCTTCTTTATAAGGAAACATTGTAAAGGCCCATCAATTTCGGCAAATCCATGAACCTCAACTTCCTTCATATCTGCTTTAAAGTACTGAGAAAATCATTTGAACATTTTACTCCTTTAGGGTACTGTAGTACTGTACCATTCAGATGTAAACAAACATGTTGCAAGGAAATTCACAGCAACAGATGATTTCCCAGGTTATTGTTTTAGACCTCGCCTCCTTTGCATACCTGCCCCCTCCTGCTAGTGTTGCCAGATTAGGACTTGATGCATTTCAGTCAGCAGGGGGCAGGACAGATTTAACTGTTGCCTCTCTCTTTTCTGAGTCTGGTTTATCTCTGGACCACCACGTCCCTGCCTCCCTTGTTTGTATGTTTTTTTTGTTGTTGTTTGTTTGTTTGTTTTTTTAACTCTGGTGGACAATTCAAGCGCAAACGCAGCACAAGCATTGAAATTGGAAGAAGAAGAAGAGAAAAAAAAGGAACAATAATATTGTACAAAAAGACCGTAAGAGAATTTGAAGTATAGTATTACAGATTAATTTTGTATTGTATTTATTGTGTATAATGATACTTTTTAAAAAGAAATGTACATTTAGTAAAACTGTAAATTAAACCTTGCTTCTTTTATGAATCACTGCTGGCCCTCTAATCATTTGTCCAGCTGCAGACAGTAATGCCTGACCATCAGGGTGCATTCCTTAAGATGACTAATGATTACAAAGGAGCACTGTATGATAGTCAGGAGGGGATGTGTGTGGGGTGTGTTCACTATCAGACAGCCAGCAGGAGGTGCATGACAGTTGAAAGTAGAGCTGGTTGTTGTACTTGAAGGTTCACATAGTTTGGGAGGAGCAAGAGCGACTTCAGTGTCTGTAAGTAGAACAGGAATAAAATAGACCAGAAAAAGCGTGAAACTCGAGGGTAGCTGCATCGGGAAGCATTGATAGCGTGCATAAGAGTGCTGGGAGATTATGTCATGTCAAAAAAAAAATTTAAATTGACTACACCCAAATAATTTATTCACCCCACCTCACCCCCCTCCTCCAGATCCACGCCCTCTGGTCACAGCTCATCTTTGCCACGGGCAGGGTGTTGGTGCTGCCCACCGCCCTGCTCGGCATCCCTGCAAGAGGAGGTGCAACTGAGTAGGAGGTAACAGAAGAGCTGGCCTGCATTGTGCTCTCTCAGCCAGCAGAGTAAGGACCCTGGCTCAGATTTGAAGCTCATCTGAAATACATTAAACTCTGGAGAAGAAGGACCCTCCTGTACTCTCTCTGCGTTGACGCTCCTATTTGCTGTCAGAGGTACACCCATACATGTAACAGCAGCTCCTCCAACAGACTGTTTTTGTCTCCTCAAGTCAAAAATATTTTCCAAACTCCAGAGGGCAAGACTGGAGAGAGAGAGTGAGAGATCCAGGTGCTCGAAGAAGTCTGTTTCTTCTCGGTAATAACTTGGTAAATACTCTTTTTTTTTTTAATTTCTTTTTGAGAGCAGACTTTCAATACGGCTTGATTCATGACTTTGTATTTAGACTTTTATTTTTAATTAGCCAGAAAAAGCAGAAGAAGCTTGATGATGCAAAGCCTAGCAGCAGAGTTTCAGCAGGGAAACTTAAAACTTTCACTAACCATTTTGCACATCTGTTTAGTTTCTTCATTTCATATGAAAAGAATGATTCTCTTTAAATGTGTTGCTCCTGCAGGCTAGACTGTTACGTTGCTTGTTCTGAGAACAAAAATGTGGTGCAATTGTGGTACACAACCACACTAGGCAATTTCCACCATCCTTAAACTTCAGAAATTGATCCCAGATCCTTCACTGAACTTTTCCATTCTCATGGGATCTGCGTTCATTAACTCTTCGTCACAGTCCAGACATTTCTCCTCTCTTGTTTGTTACAGTGATCAAATCACATTTAATGTCTCTTGTGTAAATCTCCCGGGTTCGCCATTTTGACAAGAAGAACTTTAGACGCTCTGGTCTTGTGACATGTCAGGACTGTGTTGGGTATTTTTCTCTGGGCAGATTTGATATCCCACTTCCAATGAGATTTGCAAGAGAAAAGCTTTGCTCAGACTGAGTCGAGGTCCACTGATGCATGTCGTACCCCTGTGCTTTTGTGTCACTTTACTTCTTATAATGAGCCTTCAGTTTCTGATCTAAAAGCACTCAAGGGTTAAATTTGTTTTTCCATGTACAGACTGCCCCCTTAAGAGGACTTTTCCTTACTTGAACAACCGAACCATGCACGTATTTCATGTTCTCCTGAGAGGAACTGCAGGGGATGAAAGGAATGTCTTACTCACTTCACTGTAAAGTAATGAGCAGTGCCTGTGCAAATCTTGACATGGGGTTGGGTTTGCAAGTTTTCCAGCGTGAACACCAACTTTTTCCATGCATGCACTGACAATGCTAGGCAGCCTCCACATCTTTACTCCAGGCTGTGGCTAACCACTTGCCTGGAAGATCTTTTCAGAGTATTTGGATTCATATCCTATGTTTCTGTTTGGAGTGACCTCTACTTCTCTCTTTTTCCTGTCTGCATTTCAGCCTATAAAAGTTCTCATCTGCTTTGAAAAGGGAAGATCCAGGCTTCAAACACAACATCAGACTTATCGTTGGTCTGTGTGTGTGTGTTTGTTACGGAGGTTTCAAGGACGAGAGAGCAGCGTTTACGCAAATACAGGAAACATCTGAGGGTTTTTCCAAGTTTCAGCCAGAGGGAATTTAACTCCACGATTTAAATTTTTTTTTTTTTTTAAAGAAGCTCCTTATCATCTTGTTAGTCAATCAACATGTCACGTTGGGGGCGAAAAAATGTGAAGAAGACTCCTGAGGTCATCCGCACTGTGACAGAAGGCCTGAAGTCCCTGTACCGCAAGAAGCTGCTGCCTCTGGAGCAGTACTACGGTTTCCAGGACTTCCACTCTCCCAGTCTGGAGGATGCAGACTTTGACAATAAGCCTATGGTGCTGGTAGTGGGACAATACTCCACAGGAAAGACAACATTCATCAAGTAAGACTTTACATTTGATCACAGTTCAGATGAGAGTGATTGCTTAAGTTATCTAAGTAGCTTAAACATGCCTGTGTGTGTGTGACTGACAGGTATTTACTGGAGCAAGATATTCCAGGGAGCAGGGTGGGGCCTGAGCCCACCACCGACTGCTTCACCGCCATCATGCATGGTGAGGTGGAGGGAGTCATCCCTGGAAATGCCTTAATTGTAGACCCCAACAAGCCTTTCCGTAAACTCAACCCATTTGGAAACACCTTCCTAAACAGGTGAGTGTTATTCTCAGGCTGTTGTGTAATCGCACGCATGGACTATGTGAGAAAACCAGAGGAGGGAAACAGGGAAGGAGAGATAACTTTTTTTGCCCTTTGGAATTTCAAGTCTCTGTGCCAAATTTCCGAGTTGGGAGGCACTTGCCTTATTTGTGGAAAAACGGTGAAAGGGAGCGACATCACTCGAGAGAGTGATGAAAGTCAATGTACTCAGACAGGAACTGCAATGTACGCAAGTTCACCATCAAGGTCAGAGGCCTCGACAGCCCCTCAGGGCAAAGACAAATAAATGAAGTTACAGACTTTAGGGAATCTGTCAGAGGAATCTTAACAATGAAGCTTTGCTGGGTGTAATGTCTGGCTGTCGGATTTCAGAGTATATTTTTCTACTGATATAAATCCAATTAAAGTCACATGCACAAAAATGTGCTGTTGGCAGTTAGACTCAACGGTACTGCAGTGAAGATCTGACAAGTCTCTCTCTCCCTCTTCAAGGCTGTTTGGGAACGTATTGGTCTCTTTTTTGCGTCAACTTCCTGTTCTGCACCGGCAGGCTCGTTAAGCTCCTAAGTTTCAGGAAGTGGTGTTGTTGTTCCAGGGCACACATCGTTAGCGAGCCTTATTGTATGATTCTGGCAGCCATGGTTATTTTCCTTCAGGAAGCCAACAGAGATGAGAGGTTGAACACAATGGCCTGCAGTTGGGTGGAGAGACGGCAGCCTCCAATCTGCCCGCTAGATCACATTGATTTAAGCCTTTTTTGCACAATTTCCATTGACACCTACAGTGTTCAGAGCAACTTGACCTCTGTGAACTCGTGTTTCGTCATCGTATATGGTATTGTTCTCATGTCTGCTGATTAAAAACTCCAGATTCCAGTGTGCCCAAATGACCAACCAAGTCCTGGAGAGTATCAGCATCATCGACACACCAGGGATCCTGTCGGGCGCCAAGCAGAGAGTCAGCCGAGGTGAGCGAAGCCGCAAAGGTAAGGAGAGGGCAAGGGGGTCCCGCAGAGACACACATCCCTGAACATCCGCCTCACCAACTCATCTCTTGGCCACGCCTGCTAACCCATGGGATCAGTTCGCTCTGTCACAATAACCCTTGGCAGCAGGGCAAGAACTCATGGTAATTAAAACCGGGATTGGCAAAAATTCAGTCAGCACAACAAGAGGAATGTTCTGCTGAGAAACATCATTATCATGTATTTCACCATAGATTCGTATTTTTCTACTCATCCACGCTTTAAGTAACCCATTATTACTCAAGTCCAACCTGCATGAACGACTAACAGGTTTGTCAAAACATTAAAACATATTTCCAGAATCCTGCTGGTGGTTTAGCCACGTTAAAAACACTTCTGGGTTTTCTTTTTCTCAGTGAGATTTCTGCCTCCATGTTTGAAGTGAATGTATTTACTGCTTATAAATATTTGCAGAAACTATGCCCCTGTTTACCTGGATAATCTAAACCAATTACTTTGATGAAAAAAAGTACTTCCAGTGAATAGAGATTGCAGATATCTATGCTTGCATAATGCGATGCATATATCATGAAAATTCTCAAGAAGTTGTGGTTTCAGCTCTGATTTGAAACTTGAATCACAGATGGTGAAGTATCTCAGTATCTATTGGATCATATCGCAAAATAGCCTGATCAAATTTGATGGCGATGTCCTCTTGCTCCTTCACAGACATCTATTTTGTTCGACACTTTAAACTCAAGTCTGATCAGAGAGATTCGAGGTGTGAAGGGTTTGTGTCAATGTCGACCTTCTCCCCTCTCCTGACTCCAAGGTTGAAATCGAGACTTCATAAATACCTTATTCATCCAAACTTTTTCTACCCAAACAGGCTATGACTTCCCAGCTGTGCTGCGCTGGTTTGCTGAGCGCGTGGACCGCATCATCCTTCTCTTTGACGCACATAAACTCGAGATTTCAGATGAGTTCTCCGAGGCCATCGGTGCCTTGAAAGGTAACGAGGATAAACTGCGTGTGGTGCTCAACAAGGCGGACATGGTTGGCACCCAGCAGCTGATGCGAGTGTATGGTGCGCTCATGTGGTCCCTGGGCAAAGTGTTTGGCACCCCGGAGGTTCTGCGCGTCTATATCGGCTCCTTCTGGTCAGAGCCACTGATGGTTTCTGATAATCGTAAACTATTTGAGCTGGAGGAGGAAGATCTGTTCACTGACATCCAGAACCTTCCTCGCAACGCAGCTTTGCGCAAGCTCAATGACCTGGTGAAGAGGGCGCGGCTGGTCAGGGTGAGTTTGATGTCAGCATGTGTCTGTCTTTAAGCTGATTATTGTGAAAGGTTTCAATAACTAGACTGACTGAATCTCTAGTAAACTTCTGCTAGATTAAATACTCACGCAGGAATTTCATTTACCCATGAAAATAAACATAGCTGTGCATTTTTTTTAACCACAGGTCCACGCCCACATCATCAGCTACCTAAAGCAGGAGATGCCTTCAGTCTTCAGGAAGGACAATAAAAAGAAGAATCTGATCTACCAGCTGCCTGTTATCTTCTCTAAGATCCAGCTGCAGCACAATATCTCTGCTGGGGACTTTCCAGATTGTGCTAAAATGCAGGTTAGTATGAAAAGATTTCTCTATCAGCTGGTTTAAATGCACTCTATTTTGAACCCCTCGTTTTTATGTATTGTTGAATATCCTTTTCTTTAAGGAACAACTGATGGTTCATGACTTCACCAAGTTTAAAACCTTGAAACCGAATCTGATGACAGCCCTGGATGAGCTGCTCTCTGCTGACATTGCCAAACTGATGCCCCTCCTGCGGCAGGAGGAGCTGGAGGCAGGTGAGCAGCTAGGTGTTCAGGGCGGAGCCTTCCTGGGAACCCGCGCTGGGCCTTTCACCGAGGGCGACCCCTTTGGTTTAGAGAAGGAGGATGGTTGTGAAGAAGGGGAGGAGGAGGAGGATTGGGTGGTGACCAAAGACAAGCCAAAATATGATGAGATCTTCTATAATCTCGCTCCAAATGAGGGGAAGCTGAGCGGCACCAAGGCAAAGGACTGGATGGTAAGCTCCCGCTTGCCCAACTCAGTGCTGGGTCGCATCTGGAAGCTGTCAGATGTGGACCGTGATGGCATGCTGGATGATGAAGAATTTGCCTTGGCCAGCCACCTGATTGAGGTCAAGCTGGAGGGCCATGGTCTACCCCCTGAGCTCCCCAACCGTCTGATCCCGCCTTCCAAACGCAGGCAGAAGGGCTCTGATGCGTAGACCAGCTGAGAGACACTTCTATCGCACTTAAGCTACTGTTTGTTTTTACCAAAGAGCATTTCTTTCTTTCTTTCTGAGACTGAGTTCGGCACATTCTGGAGCATTCTGTAGCAAAATGTTCCCTGCATTCTTTTAAAAAAGGTCACACAGGTCTGGCTGCTTCTTACCGTCTTTGGCTGCTTAAAGTTTTGCTTTTTGTGACAAGCTTTCAAATTGTATCTACTTGTGTTTGCTGAGTAAGTAAATAAAAGCTTGAGCTAAGTGACTTCAGTATTTTTGACAGAATACAAAGGAAACTTCAATGCAGGGGTCACCAACCTCATTTCATGTATATCTTTAATACTGGGGGGGCATCACTTTTCATTATCAACCAGGACTGAAATAATTATATTCTTGCCCTGTACCGATGGAAGAAGCATCAAAACAATACACACCGTCCATAAAATGATCCAAATGCAGTTAAAATTATGAGATTTGATGTGAAAAGTGACTAACTGTGAGCAGCAGCAGAGATGACGCGAGGGTGAGTTTCACAGCCATCTCCAAGAACTGCATCTGAAGGATTTCTGACTTAGACTTTGCTTTGATTTAATCGCAATAAACAAATCAAAAATAAGGTTAAAGTAACAGCTCCATGATGCTATGTACAATGCATGAATTCATGCTTTGGCGGGTCGTTCCACGAGATGACGAGCTAACGACTCCTAAAATGTGAGTTTTTTGAATGCAGTTCTGCTTGAGCTTGTGTTTTCTTATAATAACCCTCAATTTTTCCATGAACTCTCCTTTTTCTGTTTACATCGTAGGTGATATTGAGCTGGAGAAGGTTGGTGACCACTGCTTTAATATATTAAAACCATTAAATGTAACATTCCTACGGTGACTAGACTGGAGTTGCACATCTTGGCAATCGTTTTTAGGATTAAACCATTTTCAGGTCTTGTCATTTCAAGTGAGGATTCAAATGTTTTTAATGCTTTCTGTTTGCAGTATTTTGAGCTCGAATTGGCATAAAAATAACTTAAATGCATTTCACTTTGACGCTTTACATGCCACAAATTTGTGCATACGCTGTATTTTATTTTTGTAATTGTTACTGTTTTATATGTGCAGGAGCAATCGTGTAAAAGAACATTAGATGCTGAGAACATTTCAACTAAATGACTGATATATTACTGACTACTGTAAACAGCTCCACCTACTATTATAGTAACCAAATAAAGTTACCTGACTGTGTCCCGTCTCACTAGTGACCCTTTTTGTAAGTAGAGTAGAACTAAAGAGTAATACTGAATAGATTGTTGAATTTGGTTCCGTTTAATAGGATTTTCTGTTCTATCAGGCTCACTCGGTCGCCCAGTGACAGACCCAGATAAACAGTGACTCACACTCTCCCCTGCCAACTCTCCATACCACCATTTTCCGAGGCTGTCTCCCCACTCATTCCCACCATCTGAAGCCTCTCACACACCGCGAGTTAATCTATCCCCCCCCCCCCCCCCCCCTTATCCTTGTTCAGATGTCTTTCTTAAAAACCCTTCCTGGGCTTTTTTTTTTGTTTGGTTTTACCCTGCGTAAACTCAACATAAATATGTCTCCCCCAGGGAGTTGGTTTTGTGTGTGTGTGAGAATCTGTGTGTTTTGCATAAGGCCTTCGAAGTCTGCAAAAAAAGGGGTGGCCTCAGTGCCTCCTTATTCCACTCCTCCATGGAAAGAAACACAAATGAGAAACAGAGGCAATCCAGCTCTTTCCTCTCTGCTCTCTCTTGGTTTACAGTGACTCACATGTGAAGAATGTGGAGGGCTGGCCCAAGAGTTATTAATATCTCTTTTCCTAGCCTCTGTTAAGTTTCCTCACACTCACACATAAGATCTACACACTGTACCTTTTTCACAAACTTTGACAGCCCCCACCCCCACTTCCATTTGGGCTGTTCCTGAGCTAGGTTTACTGCTGTACACCACACCCTCTCTTCTGTATTTGCATGTGTGTGTGAGAGGGAAAGAGGGAGGTAAAACACTACAGAATACTTTTCATAGCAACGTTTCATGACGAAATGGTCTGACATCAAGTCATTTGTCGCTATATATGTCGGCTATGCTATTTTAGATAAATAAAAAGTCCCCACAGCAGTTTGAACAATGCCGTACTGTTACATAATTAGTCTCTGCTGAGTCATAAACCATTTGTTGGTGTTATTAAGTTACAGTTCTGCAGCACAATGGTAGACCATAACTCAACTACAACTGGGGACCCTCACCATCATCCCCAAAAATGCACGCTCAACAAAACCATGGTCTCCCAGTACGTCACCCATTGTTTACATGGGGAATTCCTCATTTGTAAGTGTTGTGGAAGAAAACTGAGGTATGCTCATGAGAGGGGAGACATCTGGTGGATGCAGGATTCCTGGCAACTGGAGGACAGCAGCTGTTCCTGTTTAAAAGCGGCCTCACATCTTTCACGATATTCTTTTGTTTATATGTAAACTCACTTTTGTTCTTAGTGTTCATATAAGCCCCGATGTTGTGAGATGAGGGTCAAAATCCAGCCCTGCCTTTGTGCAAAACTGCAGATCAGAATCAGAAATGATTCAGCATCCACAGGCTGTATCAGATAAACTGAGAAGTTAAGAACGTATGTTTTTATAGGAAGTTCCCTGTTTTTAACACCTCTCTGTTCGAGTTTAATCCATATTGAAAAACTCGGATTTTTTTGATATACAGGCAGATAACACAGTATAGACGCTTAATCCAACAAATGAAAAATGACAGACGGTTCACTTAAAGACTTTTTTTTATTCTCCAAACCCTTAGGAGGGAACTCGGAATCTAATCCTCTTGTGGCAATTTGAGGAGCCACCAAAAGACACACAAACCATGAGGCATTAAACTGGGATTAAATTTATACTGGTTTGGTTATTGCAAAGAAACAGATACAACACTGAAAGTCAGACTGCACTTATTTTTTTAAAATCTGGCTCAGAGACTTTGGTGACATTCTTTTCTTCATCTGGAGCATTTTAGATTTAAATATATACTTGGGACATTTGAAAAACCTGGGGCTCAGTCGTTGCTCTCCCAGGAGAATTGAGATGTACATATTAGATTTGAACAATCTGCGATAGATTCGCTATTTTGAAATTTTCTAGTCAGAAAAAGTTTATCTTCCAGGCTGCAGAAGCTGCAGGCAACATGGACTGCAGGTTTTGACTGCAAGAGTTGTTATAGGAGGGGAAATTTTCAAGACGAATATAGACACATTTTTACGTGTCAGGGCAGGAAAAGCACATCCCGCCGCCCTTCATTTTTGGAAAGTCTTGCCTTACATCAGCAGTAATGTTTGGACTAAAACGATTTTAGTCCCTTATCAAGAGAGAGAAACGCGCCATTTCAAAGATGTACTTGATTTTCCCTTTTTGTGTTCCTTCTGCAATGATCAGTTTAAGACATTTTCTCATTTGTTTGATGCTTCTTAATGCAACTAACTTTTAGACTCAGGTTTCCTTGTAAATTTGGAAGACTCGAAGTCTCTTAAGAAAGAGTTACTTTTGTCTCATCATTGAATGTCAAGTCTAAAAACAATAATGTCTTTTGGACTATATAATTTTTTATTCTTCCAAAACAAACATTTTTTCATGATGAACCTGAGGCATTCTATGAATCTGTAAAGTGTTGACAAACACAATGAAAGTATAAGACATCTACTCTATTGAGTGAAATTTCCTTTTTCATTTATCTTCTAATTTCTGTACTATGCATCATCCATATTTTCTTTAAAATACTTTTGATATCATATATCTAATACTCCCTGATATATAATTGTAAATATAATGTTGCAAATAAAGTTTTAATATCAATATATTAACTACAAGGTGGCACAGTGGTTAGCACATTAGCACTGTCTCCTCGTGGCAAGGAGGTTCTGGGTTCAAATCCCGGTTCAGGATCTCTCTGTGTGGAGTCTCCATGTTCTTTCTGTTCCTGTGTGGGTTCTCTCTGGTACTCCAGCTTCCTTCCACAGTCCAAAGACATCAAGAGAGGACGAGGCTGATTGATACTCTAAATTGACTGTAGGTGTGACTGTGAGTGTGAATGGTTGTCTGTCTCTATGTGTTTGCCCTGTGATGGACCTTTGACCTGTCCAGGGTGAACCCTGCCTCTCGCTCGAAAGCTTCTGGGATAGGCTCCAGCCCTCCCCCTCCCCTCGTGACCATCCATCCATCGTCATCTTCCGCTTATTCCTTACTAGTAAGGGTCGCGGGGGGGCTGGAGCCTATCCCAGCATCTACGGGCGAGAGGCGGGGTTCACCCTGGACAGGTTGCCAGTCCCCCCCGTGACCCTTAACAGGAATAAGCTGAAGAAAATGGATGGATGTATGGATGGAAACTACAAACAAATATAAACCTGCACTTGAAAGGCAAACTTCCATTCTTTCCCTAAAACTTCTCCAGGCTTGGATATAAGGGATTGACCAATTACTGGTTTAAAAAATTCACTATTTTTCATATAATTGCTATCCCAATGTTTCAAATGGTGAGTCACTTAATTTTTTTTTAAATCAGCAAGGTATCTGAGGGAGAAAACAAACATTGTTCTGAGTAAATTGTTTAAAATTTCATTTAGCAATTTGATTTTTTCCATCTGCTCAGCAAATGCCTGCTGAGAACTTGAGTCATTTTGATGTTAACCTAAAAAAAAAGAAAAAAAAAGTTTGCTTTAAGAGTTATTTTATTAACATATTTAATTCTAATTTTTCAGCATGTTCAAAATTCACAGTCAATGCCCTTTTTCCAGGTTTTTCATGACCCTATGCACCCTGGTAATCCTGTTTAAGCATAGACTGACATTTTTTTTCTAAATCATCGCAAATTTTAATTAAACTCCACAACCAAAGATGTTGTACAGTCGTGACATACCCAGTCAGAAATGACGGTTTTCAAAGTTTATTTAACAAGTGAGCAAATCATTTTGAAAATAGCTTTAAATATTTACTGAACTGAAACATTTAGAAATGCTGGTGTAAAAAAACACGTTTAACAGATTTGCAGAAGAGTGTCTCCTTATCAAGCGGCTAATAACCTGTATTGTCAAAAGTTACAAGAATCATAAGATATCTCTCAATCAAATATTCAGTGCCAAACATGGCCCATTCTGCTCTGACTAAAGCATGAATCCCAACTTCTTATCACACTGAAGCAGATGAATTCAAAGAGTGTCTCTCAAAAATATTTTCCCAAATTTCTTTTGTCCTCAGAAACTGAAATGGTTTTTGATGTCCTTGATCTGCTTCATCATGTCACCGATGTACTGTCCCTGCTCTCGAAGGACATCTTGAACAACCTTCTTCTGGTGGGCGTTGAGTGAGACGGTGGACCTGGCAGCAGGGGCATCCCTGTCCACCTGCGTCTTCTGGTACTCCATCTTCATGTTCACCTGTTTGATGCAGTTGTCCAGGTGTTTCAGTTGATCGCTGATGGTCAGCAGCTCCTTCTTCATGTCCTTCTCGCTGTTAGACAGAATAGGCAGTTGGCTTTGCAAGCTGCCCAGAACTTTTTTCACCCTTTTCATAATCGTTTCCTGGCGATACTTTGCATCTTCATACTTATCAGCCAGTCTTTCTGCTGCCTCCGTCAGACTCTTCCTCTCCTCCCTGCACACAGTCATTTCCTCCAGTTGCTTGTTCTTCTGGCCTGTCAGGAGTTTTACTCGTCTCTGCATCTCTTCACTGGCCATGTCCTGCTTGAGAATGTACTCCTCACGGAAGACCTGCGTGGCTCTGCTGAGGAGCTGCAGACACTCCGGAGGTGGTGGTGATGCGTCCTTATCCCCAGATTTAAGTACGACGGGGTTGGTGGAGCTTCGCACCAGGATGTTGCGAATGTGCTGCTCAAAAGCACTGCAACCCAGCCCACGCAGTGGGGAACTAATGGAGCCTGGGCCTGGGTAAGAGCAAAGCAGGGGAGGGGAAGGAGGACGAATGGCACTCAGCAGGGGCAGGAGTATGCACTCATAGGTGCTGGTGATGCAGATCATGGTAGCACCTAGGGAGAGGTCAGACACAATAAGAAACCCTTGCACTGGAGCAGAGTGACTGGTGAGGAGGGGCCTGGTACAAAGAATATGCTCCACAATACAGCGCTTCTCAGCAGCCAGCTCCTGCAGACTGTCTTTATCTTCCTCATTCGCCTTGAGAAATCTCTGAAGCTTGTTGACCCAGATGAGCCCCACGCTGTGTACCCCTGCTTCATGGGTACAGTGAAACCTGTGCTCACACAGGGGGTCTCTGTGCAGTCTGATCGGGCAGGTGAAATCAAACTCTTGAGGCTCTTCATCCTCTCCTGTGGCTACCTTCAGGGTGAGCTCCAGCTCAACACACTCAAAGACATAGAGAGCCGGCACTGCCTCTGAGCCATGTGTCCACTTCTGCACAGCCCCTGTCTCTTCATCTTCCTCAGACTCCAACACCACACAGTGGTACAGCGTGCCTGTTTCTGTTGCGATGACCAGGATACTGGGCACACATGGTAGGCAGAGAATTGCACATGCATCATAACCATAGTTATCTTCAGCTGCTGGATACATGGGCAGGGGTCCGACTAATTTACTTAGACTCACACCATTGAGCTGGCTGGTGTAACACAGATACGTCTCCCCGGTTTCATAGAGGATGTAGAGAGGGTAGAAGGACTGCTTTTTGGCGGATGGTATGGCCAAAGACCGAGGGGTGGAAGAAACTTGTCCGAAGTCAAACGCAACGGCTATTTCACCTAGAGATGCAGCGTAGGAACGTACCGGAGGGTGAACGTTGCTATCATCTTCTGATTGCGACACTGGCAGCACTTTAGCCGGTGTCTGTGGTGATTTCAAGCCATAAAACCGGATGGTGTTGTCGGATGTCAGCAGCACCAAATGTGGCTCGTCGGTCTCACTGGGATACCAAGAAGCCTGCCGCAGAGTCAACGACGGCGAGCTGGTGAAGAAGCGCTCAGCTACTGGTATGGTCTTACAGTTGATTTCGCTTCGTCCGCCCTCGAACTCCGACCTCTTACCCCACCGCTGAGGAAGCTCCAGCACCGAAACACCCCGCAGTCCGACGAGAGCGACATGATGCTGGGTTGGACTCAGCAAAACCTGACATACTTCGAAGATGGGGGGGTTGATGCAGAGTAACGTCTGGTAGTTCCCGCTGTTGCCATTCTCCTCCAAGTTTAGCTGGCGTAAATTTGTTGTGTAAAAAACGCGGGTTGCGTCGTCCCATATGAAAAAGTCCCCACCCAAACAAAATGTGAGGTTCTTAGAGACCCCTCGATCATTTCTACCGGGTTCAGAATCCAACTTTTCGCGTAACTTGTTGAAAATTGGATGGTTTGGCAAGTCTTTCACCCACTGTTCCGCGCTAAAGGCCGCCATCTTGATTTGCCGTGTGACGCACTAATGTTTAACGACAGTCAAGTAACGTATTACGGTGGCCGGTGTCGTGTGCAATCTGCAGAATCACCATGGCGTTGAAAGAGACTGCGGGACTGTATGAGACATTGAAATCAGAGTGGAACAAGAAAAACCCAAATCTGAGTAAATGCGGCGAACTTCTCAGTAAACTCAAGGTAGACATGCGGAATTTATTTGTTTGTTTAAACTCTTCAAACGGCAGCAGGAACACTT
The DNA here is from genome assembly GCF_037954235.1 of Aulostomus chinensis. NCBI lineage: Eukaryota > Metazoa > Chordata > Actinopteri > Syngnathiformes > Aulostomidae > Aulostomus > Aulostomus chinensis. Next base: position 21,062,057 of record NC_141329.1, read on the forward strand.
TCTGTTTTGGGAAGATAGTCTCGTTAGCTTTGTTAGCTTCCGGAGCTAAGCTTGCTAACGCTGGCTAGTCGGGCCAGCGCTGTGAGTTTATTTTTTTCTGGTCAGGAAAAGGTTTACTGTAAGACACAAGCAATGTTGTTCTCTTGGTAAAATCCACTAAACTGATGACGTTGTTTGTGTCTGGTGTTCCGCTATCTTACCAAGGAATAATCATACAACATTATTGCCAACGTTTGTTGCTAATTCATTGCCAAGCTCGCTTAAATTTTGAACTGCTATTTGCAAGAATAATTGTCCACATGTTACTTTGTATTAATTATTTTTTTAATAATCAAAAACAGATGCGCTACATGCCGAGATTGAACTTCTGTCATTGAATTTCTTGTCACAGATTTCCTTACTGGAACTGAACTTCTTACCTACAAGTGGGTCTGCCCTCACGAAGCAGCAGCTCATTTTAGCCCGTGAGTAGTGCTGAAAAATTAAAATGACAGATTTAATTCCATATTGGATGGATTGATTGATGGACAGGCAGTCGTGGGCGTCTGTGAACTTAGCAATGTTGATGTTTTTCAGGTGATGTCCTTGAAATTGGAGCCTTGTGGAGTATCTTAAAGAAAGACATCCCTTCATTTGAAAGATATATGGCCCAACTGAAATGCTACTACTTTGATTACAAGTAATGTCACAGTTATATTTTTCATTTAATTTGAATTATTTTTTACGTAGTGCTCACTGGGGAATCTAATATCCTCCTTCTGTCTTTTTTATCATTCAGAGATGAACTGCCTGAAGCCGCCTATATGCACCAGATTCTTGGGCTGAACCTGCTCTTCCTGCTCTCTCAGAACCGTGTGTCTGAGTTTCACACAGAACTTGAGCGACTGAGTGCACGAGACATTCAGACCAACGTTTACATCAGGCACCCAGTGTCCTTAGAGCAGGTGTTGCAGTTTAACCCTGGAGATTTTGTGGTCAAAGTAGATGACAGACCCTCATCTGTGTCTTCCAACATGTCACGGTAGAAATATCTCATTCATCATTATATCCTTTTTTGCTTTTTTTCAGTACTTGATGGAGGGAAGCTACAACAAAGTGTTTCTTGCCAAAGGCAACATCCCTGCTGAAAGCTACACCTTTTTTATAGATATTCTGCTTGACACAATTCGGTAAGTATCAATATGGTAGCCATGCTGATTTTCAGCTTTGTACTTGCTGGATTTATAGTTTGTATGTCTCCTGAGAAAAATTCTTCTGAGTTCCTAACATGGTGTGGATTTGGAAATGCTGTTTTGTTATTGTTGATTCTTGTTTATGAAGTTAATCCTACAGTGTACTGTAATCAGCAGGGGTTACACAAGTTCAAATGGTGACAGCCTTTTAGAGAACTTAAACCCAAACTTTGACTTATTTATTTTGCAGTGATGAGATCGCCGGTTGCATAGAGAAAGCATACGAGCAGATCCAGTTCGGTGAAGCCACCCGTGTGCTTTTCTTCAGCTCCCCAAAAAAGATGACAGAGTATGCCAAGAAGGTATGTGTTGTTATTTGGGAAGAAAACTTTAATAATTGACCACTTTTTAACATTAAAGGCCCACACCTGCTTTTTCTTTCTTAGAACGTTTATGTTTTTCTTCTTTTTATTTGTTCTTGCTTTTACAGCGGGAATAAAATCAAATGAAATTCATCCACCGTTACACACTCAAACATTTACAGCAGAGAAGGCCGAGGCCTGCACAACCACCTCCGGCTGTTAACTTGAATGGGGCGAAATAATTTAATTGTGTGTCTCTTATAATCTTCCAAATATTATCAGATAGAATTGTGACAGTGACATGAGTCATTTTGTGGGAGTAGCGGGATGATCGGCACAATCCAGCCACTCTTTTTACAGTTGAAACAGGAACAATGGAGTAGCCCACAGTGAAGCCTTTGACGTAATGTTTCCCAATATAGTTCTAACATTTGTCTTCTTTATTTCTTCTAAAGAACAATGCAAATAAGTGTCAAAAGGCAAAAAATAGCACAGTCTAAACATATTCACATATTGTCTCTGTAACACACACATAATTAATGATCCAGGAATTCATCAGCAATGTCCATCAATCCAGGAAGCTAAGGAAAAGTTAATGTGGTTCAACCCAAACAAAAACATTCCATTGAAAAAGGAAATGATATTATTAATCACAATACAATACATCCAAAATCTACAGTAATTTGAAAAGTTTTATGTACTCGGTGGAGGGTGAAGGTCAAAAATATTGACTTAAACATGTAGTGTGTCATTTTAAAGCAACATCCTTGTCCTCCACCCATTTAATAATGTCCATCTACTATTGAATCCAGTAGGTTTTGTTTTTCTGGTAAAAAAGACTTGAATGACAGGCATCTGTCTGAAAGCTGCAAATACAGCAATCCCCACGTGCTTGATTATAAAGAGGTGAACTTCTAAATCTGATGACTCCTTTACATTTCAGAGGGGATGGAGTTTGAGCACAGATGGCTACTACTCCTTCACCAGCCAGCAGCAGCGTACAGAAGAGGTGACCATCCCCTCCACAGAGCTGGCACAGCAGGTCATTGAATATGCACGGCAGCTGGAAATGATTGTGTAATCTACCCCACCCCCCACCCCAGCAACACACCCAGCCATGTACAGACAGACTCAGACATGCGCCGCTGATCCAGGATACATCCAGTCAGCCCTGATTCAGGTTCCTTGAGGGAAATGACTTCATTTATTGCCAGAGTGTTTGATTTGTTGCATACATCTTACTAAATATGACATTCATGGTTCCGGACCCATCTGCGGGTCTTCCTGTCTTGTAGTTTGTGTTCATGTAAAAGGATGGGGAACTAGAAATCACAATGTATCCTCTTTTATTAAATACATTTAAATGGTCCGTACTCCAGGACAGCCGTTCTACTTTTGCTGCTCATTCCACTGTGACAGAGAAGCTAGAACTATCAATAATTCCCCCCTCACATCTGAACATTCACAACGTTAAACAACACGCCAAACTAGCAACGCTAGTCAGTTGTGATGAACTTTTTTGTATAAAAAGTTAATTTTCAACTTAGTTCAGCGCAGAGAAATGTATTGTTGTATCCTAGCAACTAACAGACCTGAAGTTCGAGTGTTTTCTTGATGTTGCCTCTTTTTTCCCCCAATTATTTGTAATCCAGTTGATCTTACAATGCAAATATTTACTGCAATAAACAAATCCGAAAATAAACTTTTTGAATAATGTTATGCTTCAGTTTTTTCATCTTTTTGTTGTTGTGGAATTACTAATTACAATCACTAATTTATTTCAGTTAAATAGAAAAATGCGAGGTTTCATCTGTAATTTATCAGTAAATAGAATTTTTAAAATGTATGTTCTGTGTGGAAATGTTAAAACTTACGCATCTACTTACAACATACTGATGGAATTGAAGAGATCCAAGTGCAAATATTTAAAATATGAACACAAACCTAAAGGAAAAGATGGTGGCAACTAAAATAGTATTTACTTCGTTGGTATGGACAACTACTGTGTGTGTGTGTGTATATATATATATATATATGTGTGTGTGTGTGTGTAAATATATACATATGTGTGTACATATGATGGATGCCCCTGTGGCTTCCATAGTTGCTGACAAAGTTGTATGCTATACCTCTAAACAAATTAAGTAACCGCCATATCCCTCAATGATGCAGTTCCAGTGTTGACTGTTGAGTCTTGCTAGTTTTAGTCATACTCAAAAATATGGAAATATATTTTCTTTTAGTTGTAAGTGGCCTACTGTTAATGCAGTTAGGTTTTTAATATATCCGGGGTTCAGATGACGGGGTCGATTTGGGACAGATTAAGCATTGTCATAATTTAGTCATGGCTGCCAATTATCAAAAATGACTTGGAATTATGCTACAACACTTCTTGCTGTTAGACTGTTTGGATTGGTCTGACACCACAGTGGGCGTGGTCTGTCATCACAGGAAGTAACGGCAGCACCACAACATTTTTCAATTAAAAGGCAGAAATTGAAAATTAGGTAACAAGCTGTATTACATCATAGATCATATGCACCTCATTGAAACACACAAGCATGTGTTAACTAATTCTTTGTTTTTGTTTTCAAAACATTTTATGTCACTTTCCACATGACCTGAACATGTTAGCAAATGTGGCACAGCAAGGTCAAGTTAACTTGTGACAAAATTTTATACCTGATTTGTACTGTAAAAGTAAAGTATAGTGGGCGAGTAAATGCAACCCTCTGAAAACATCTAACCCTAAAAACAAATGGTGTCGTAACTGGTCAAAGTAAGATGGTCGAATACGCTGGTGCTGAGTGAGATAGAGCACCAAGCTGTGACTCAGGGTGTGTAGTTTCTACAATTATGTATTCCTATATAATTCCAACATTAATAGTTAAAGGAGCATTTAAATGGTTTAGGAAATATGCCTAGTTACCATCCTACTGAGAGCCAGACGATTAGATGCCCCTCTCTGTGACAGGGGAGCTGTGAGTCATGCTAGTTAGCTTAGCACAATGAATGTTTGTGGCTGGAAAGGTTAGCATAGCTCTGACAAAAGGCACCAAATACACGTCAAAACTTATTGTGATCAAATATCATTTTAGAATTACAAGATATTATAAACACATAAAATACAATCAGAATTGATTGCAAAAAATTAATTGACAGAATTAGTAAAAATGTAGAATGACATCTGTGCGATATCACCAGACATGCTCCATGGGATCATAATACAAATGTTTAAAAAAAAAAATCAAACTTAAATTATGATTGCTGAAAAATTCCAAAACGTGATTATGAATAAAGACTTGCTATAAGATATGGCCTGTATAATTAATTGCTACCTTAAAGATTGAAGAGTATGGAGTTGAGTATCGAGTCGGTATTTATATTCATACTACTTTATATATAAACTGCTGCTTCTTTTAATGGGGGCGGGCGGGCGGGGGGGGGGGGGGGGGTTGTCGCTGTCCATGGTGCTGAAAGCGCTGCCGGTACAAACTCCAGCATCCTGCAAGATAGAGAATCTGGGGATGAAAGGAGTTAAATCCAAACACATACCTATAAAAATACATTCAAATTTCTTCTTCTTCTTCTTCTTCTTCCTCTTCTTCTTCTTCTTCTTCTTCTTCTTCTTCTTGCTCGAGAATGTGTTTGCCTGGTGATAACCGGCGGATCAACAGGGAGTCATTGATGTTTTACTTTCCCCATCCACGTCACCACATAGATCATCAGCTCGATGCTCAATTTCAATCACTTAAAATCACATGGTTACACAGACAAACCCTATAGCCCGTCTAAAGCCACGATGCTGTCAATGATTAGTGCGGATGTGTTGGCACAGGGCAAGTGAGGAAGGGAATAAGCAAGGGAGTGACTTGGAGCGAGCGAGCGAGCGAGCGAGAGAGAGAGAGAGAGAGAGAGAGAGAGAGAAGAGGGAGGGAGAGAGGGAGGGAGAGAGGGAGGATGCTGCCAGCGGAAAATGGCTGCTGCAACCTCAAGCCTATCCTGATACACCGAAACGACATCAAGGTGGAGAGAGGAGGAAGATTAGGAAAATGAGAGAATATGAGTGAGCCTGTGAGTGTTTCCTGAAAGGAGGATAAAAAGAGAGAGAGAGGAGACCCCCGGGTGGGCTGCTGCAAGCGGCGGGCAACACCGAGCCATGGAGGGCGAGTAAGTCCTTAAATTTTCATTTTTAACATTGCACACACACACACACACACACACACACACACACACACACACACACACACACACACACACACACACACACACACACACACACACACATTTATTCACCCATCTGCCTGGACGGCTAGAAAGAACGCCATCTGTGTTACACCAATCCAACATCATACACTGTTTCATGCAAATTTAGCTGGATGCTGAAAATAAAAACACCATTACGTAGTCTTGAATCAACAGCATACACCCCATTTCCGATATGCCAATGTGGGATAAATGTTAAGCCACCTACATGTGGACCTGTGCTTTCACACGACTGGCACTCTATCAAAAAAAAAGGAGAGAAAAAAGGAAAAAATAATCATATCAAGAGGCACCAGGGTGATCCAAAAGTACATGCAAGCGATGGGTGAAAACAGTCACGAAATCAGTTAATGTGTAAAATGTATGGGAGGAAGAGAAAAAAAAAGACAAAATATGGCGAGTTTGGGGCCAGCATCGCGCCATTCAAGACATGGCTACAGTAAAACGAGGGAGGGATGGAGGCGTTGTGATTTTTATCAACGTGTCTCGGGGTTTCATTATGATTTTTTAAAGCCAAACTTTATGAATGAAATGTGATTTCTCTCTCTCTCTCTCTCTCTCTCTCTCTCTCTCTCTCTCTGTCGCTCGTCCTCACCCCTCCTCTCCTCCTTCCCTTTTCTAATCGGCCCCCTCCCCCCATCTCTCGTTTCCTCTCCATCCTCTCACCCACTCGTTACCGTTTTCACACGCGATTGCATTGTATTTAGGCCTAGTAAAATCGCATATATAAAGGCCTCGCGCAATCCAGTCGATCCCATTCATAAAAAAATTTAAAAATAAAATAATAATAATAATAATAATAATAATAATGTCGGGGAGTGTTAATGAGCGCGTGCAGCAGGGGCGGAATAGAGAAAAGGAGCGTCTGGGAAAAATAATTGCAACAATTACAATTAAATGTGATTTTGAAATGTGTGTGTGTGTGTGGGGGGGGGGGGGCGGGATTAGACGCACATGTCGAGCCGCGGTGCTGAATTATTCAACCACAGCTTCTTGCAAGAAAGCTGCTGAGGCCTCTGATGGCGAATGGGTGCGTTCATTGATACATCTCATCCTTCCTCCCTCCTCTCATTTCTCTCCTCCTCAACGCGGACTTTCTTCTCCTCTTATTCTCATACAGCAGCAAAAAATAAATTAAAAATACAGCAAAACGGTGGACTAACCACCTAATCAGACCTGTTTAACTGAATGTCATCACATGCTAATTGAATTGCATGTACCTGAACCACATGATCATCTGTATCATACACCTCTTTAAGCCAAACTGTCACATCTCGTCCTCTTGTAGTGAATTTCATCATGTTATGTAAATAGTTCTTGGATGGAATACTGTGATTTTTTTTTTTTTTACAGGTGTTTCTGTGTGTATTTATGACTGCACTGTTTTAATCATCCTCCTCACTCTGTTGGCCTCTCTGGCAGTGTGCGTGTTCGTGCAGTGGTGATGACACGTGATGACTCCAGTGGCGGTTGGGTGCCCCTTGGAGGTGGTGGCCTCAGTCACGTGGTCATATGTAAGGGGAGGAGTCACGACGGCAGAGGGCGGAGAGAGTACGTCATACGTGGAGAGCGGCTACGAGATCGAGCAGTGAGTGTGCGCGTGTGTTAAGGCTGTCTTTTGGTGCCACGTTGCTGATCAACACCACCTTAAGACTGTAGGCTGATGTCATGTGGGGGGAAGGATATGAGGGATTGATGCATCTCGGCTGGTAAACTCACCTCTCGTGTTACGGACGTTTGTGTCTTTAGCCGGTGTTGGAGTGTGCCGTGCAAAGGGGGTTAGTGTACAACAAGGTGAACCCCATCTTCCATCACTGGCGAGTAGAAGATCGCAAGTTTGGCCTTACGTTCCAAAGTCCTGCCGATGCCATCTCCTTTGAGAAAGGGCTGCAGACTGTCATAGACAAGCTTGACAGAGGTAGAAACATGGAGTAAAAGTTGTGTTATTAGCTTCAGAAAATATCCTGAATCTTTTCTTTTGATGCTGTCAAGGCTCTGACTCGCCGTCATCATCCACGCCAGAAGAGGCCGACACTGAAGACGATGGACAAGCTGTGAGTATCTGAGTTATTTGTTGTTTAAATGTTGGGTTCTAACTCATGGGATGACGCACAACCTCTGCCAGTCCCATACAGGAAGTGAATCGTCATCCAACAGCAGGAAAGAGATGCTGCCAAAGCCCATCACCATAGTGACCAGCGAATCATCCTCTACCTGTTTCGTTCGATCGGAAGAGTTTAGTTTTGGATCCAGTCATGCCGTCACCACTCAGACACCTGCTCAGGTAGCACAACACCTTCATGCTCCAACACCATCAGTGGAATTTACTGTTGAATCACACTGTTAAGATAGCAGCGCTTTAAGAAAGGTCTGGAGATAGAGGACTGCAGAGATGACCTGTTTTTGAAGGCCAGCCCTACTCTATCCCTCCACCAGAAGCAAATAGGAATTTTACTTTGGATTTTCCCAAGAATAAGCACTGTGCAAAACAAACATGCTTGAGATGTACATGCTTTTTCAGCAGGATAAACTTCACAAGTTAATCCCACCTTGATCATTTCTGAAGCGTACATGTAATTGTTAAAAGTGCGAATCTGTACGAACTATACCACTGACAAGTCACTTCAGTATTATCACAACTATTTTAATTCATGCATCTGTTTTTGGTGCAATGATGTTGCAGGCATTAACTTACTTTCAGGCTTAAGGACTCATGATTGTGCCGCTAAAAAGAAGAGGGGTCCATGATGGGGCTCTCAGCAAATTCAGGTGCAGTGAATAAACATGCAAGGGTAGCATTTACGGCAGCAACATTGTCCATGACATCAAATTAGCATCCAAATAATCTTACGTAGCCAGAATTCCTTCCACGTTACTGTGCTGGAACAAGAGAAACATCTGGCTCAACCAGTTTCCATTACGCTGTTGTAGAAAAAAATGCTGTGGCTTGTTTGTTTTTTGTGTAAGATTACCACAAGTGCCTTGGGCAGTGCTAAGGCCAAATAACGTTGGGGGTGAAACCACGTTCATTTGGTAAACTTGTTAGGATATTGTTATATTTGCTGTATATTTTTACAATGATGCCACGGTGGTGCAGTGGTCAGCACTGTCGCCTCACAGCAAGAAGGTTCTGGGTTTGAGTTCTGGCTCGGGCACAGGATCTTTCTGTGTGGAGTCTGCATGTTCTCCCTGTTCCTGTGTGGGTTCTCTCTGGTACTCCAGCTTCCTCCCACAGTCCAAAGACATCAAGAGGGGAGGAGGCTGATTGATACTCTAAATTGACCGTAGGTATGAATGTGAGTGTGAATGGTTGTTTGTCTCTATGTGTTGGCCCTGTGAGGGACTGGTGACCTGTCCAGGGTGAACCCTGCCTCTCGCCCAAAAGCTGCTGGGATAGACTCCAGCCCCCCCGCGACTCTTAACAGGATAAGTGGTAGAAAATGGATGAATGGATGAATCGGCCTTATCAGTATTAATCAGTCAGTCAGTATCTTTGTCAGTATTAATCATTTTTAGCAAGTAGGTTGCTAACTAGCTTCTTGTTGTTTCATGTAGTGAGGGGGATTTTGGAAATAGCAGGATACAAAAAGGGAAGGAGCAGAGAATGCCAACTGCAAGAATGGCTCGTTAGCAAACTCACATCCTCATTGTTGTTCCAGTATTGTAGTGTAGAATCAGAGTGACCTCCTGCCCTCTCCCAGGATGAAATTATATCAAAACTTACATTTTCGATCATTTGAGATATCCTGACATGAAAAACTGCCAGCGTGCACTTTGTTCCTGACCCCCTCTGTAATCTTATACCATCTTCACAGATCCACACTAGGCCAGGACAGCACCAAATGACGGCAGTGTTGAATCCTCCAGCGCCACCACCCCCACCTCCTGCTCCACCCACTCCTCCTGTTGGCCCCCCAGCCTCATCCCCTCTCTCCCCCCTCTCGCCGACCATATCTCTACTGGAAGAGGGAGATCTCCGCAGTGTAGATCCTTGCAAGGACCTGTGGGGTTCCAGAGGTTATGAGGATTATCGCAGAGCAGGGGCCACCCGGACTATGGTTGGAGGGCTGACTGGAGGTGTGGTTGTTGGCGGAGGAGGGAGTCTGCAGGACAAGTCAGAGTTGTGTGTAGTTCGCTTCGAAAAGGAGCTGGCAGGAGTGGGAACGGCAGGCTGCGACGTAACAGTGAGCCTGGACAGTAAGGCTTCCCAGCGTCTTTCCTCATCATCGCCCACCTGCATGTCCATGCCCAACGCTGTGTCAGGCGTGTCCTCAGGTGCCGGTTCACCACAGGAGACGGGCAAAGGCTCACCCTCTCCCTGCTGCATACACACTTCACTGGCCACACCTCGATCGCGGACTCGTAAGAGAGGAGGAGGGGCCAGCAGTAGCGGCGATCCAGGGGTAATCTCCCCTGACGATGACAGCCCTTGTCCTCAGCCCTCATCATCGTGCTCATCTCGCTGCGTTTACTGCCGCTCTGTTTTCAGCGCTTCGGAGAATGGGCGGGGCCGCTGCAGAGATGCTCCAGACCCGGCCCTGCACTGCCTGCGCCAGTGGACCTGTGTGTGGTGTGCAGAAAGTCTGCTTTACCACTGCATGTCGGACTCTGAGGGAGAGTTCTGGGAGCCTTGCTCATGTGATGACTCAATGGGGGGCCACCCGCACCCTCTCTGCTGCGCCCGCTGGTTGGCCCTCCTGGCCCTGTCGCTCTTCGTGCCCTGCATGTGCTGCTACTTGCCTTTGCGCGCCTGCCTGCGGTGTGGGGAGAGGTGCGGCTGCTGTGGGGGAAAGCACAAGGCGGTCCGATGAGACCAGGATAGGGGGGTGGGAGGGGTTTCTTGGACCAAGGGGCTTTGGGTGTTGAGATAATCTGTTTAGGTGCAGGAGGCGGAGTTTAGCAGGTGGAACAGTGCTCTCAGTAGACCCAGACCTCTGATGTGGCCCACCATAGCCCTATGGCCTTCCACTGCATTCCTCTCTTTCTCTTTTCAACCTGGGGCCTTCCTCACTGGTCCATGCCTGCTGGAGGCACTCCGACCAGGCTCCTTGAGTCACATGGAGCCTTCATTGTGGATTTACTGACGGTCAGCTGATGTCATGTTAGCTGACTTTACGAAAGAAAGAAAGTGACAGACGCAATGATGATGTGTACACTGTTTCAAATGTCTGTTTTTTTATTTAGGAAGAAAATCACAAAAAACAAAAGATGTTTATATATATGATTGTTATAATTTTAATTGGTATATTTTATTAAATGTGCAACATATTGACAGAATCCCCCCAATGGCACACACGACCACGTATTCACAAACTTGAGATCTTGGGGGAAGTTATTTGTTTCACCTGTTTATCAGTCAGATTAACAGACGTCACCCTTTACCTCTAACTTTACCTCAGATGCTACTCCAGCCCTAGTTGGTAAAATAAAAAAGAGAGAGGGGATAGACAAGTTTGGAGAAAAGGAAAGCGCAGGCGTCTGAGACCACTAGTGTTCAAAGCTGTAGTGGAAGACGGTTATCAAATGCAAAAGGACAATTATTAGTAAGGGAAGTTGCAATGACAACCACAAAGACTTAAAAGTCATAATGTGATTCATTATGGTACTTTGTAACCATAACAAGGTTACAGTATTTTTGTTTTCTAAAAAAAAAAACGAAGAAAAAAAAAAACACAAAGATTGTGTGTAAGACATGAAACACCCACATTTTACTTTCACCTTTCCATGTATTTTAAAGTATTCATCATTGAAAACATCACATTCTGACCACTGTTTTTGTCCAATCAGTCAAGGTGCTTACAACTGAGGCCTCTGAGAGCGTCTATTCTACCTAGTGTACAGAACCACTACACCGTCCCGACCCCAAAGAGAAACAGAACCAGGCCCTATGCTGACCAATCTGTAGATCCGTCCAGGCCTTCATGAGACACCACCAAAAAAAAAAGAGAAATGCAATGAACAATGTATTGAAAGAGTATTTTTGTACCTCACATTAGGAAACTGTGGGATCTGAATACTGTAGTGTATTATTGTATTATCAATATCAAGCAGAGAACATAAATCGTCTTTGAGCAGCAGCACGTAGCTCACAGGTGTGGCGTTTTTGAACGTGCGTGCAGTAGACTGTTGACCCTGTGATAAAGAAAAGAGACACATTAGCTTGAGAGCGCTGAATGGAAGGGAGGCCTTCGCTCTGGGCACGGTGGCAGATGTGTTCGCTGAATATTGCTTTAAGTACAGAGTTGAAAAAGCTGCTATTTTAAATCCCGCCCTCTAATTCAATCTTTCCTGACGCCTCTTAGCAATCTATCTGTTGGTGTGCGCAGAGACTCCACCCAAGGTGCAATGGATGCTAAATAGTGTGTGAAGAACGTTTCATATTTTGAAAAAGTACCCACCGTGATGTATCTCACATTTCTGTGGTATATTTACCGACTCCCAGAGAATCGCTGACAGGATTTCCATCGCAGCTGCAACTGATTTTGTTATTGCATCTGATTTTGACCTATTTTTGAAAAAAGGGCCACGTCAGGTTGCATATAAACCCGCCAGAATCAGAAGGGCCTCCTGCACACCTCCACTTTGCACGAGTGTTTTTACAATCATACTGGGTGAAATGTGGTGACATTGCAAAAGAAGTGACATCAATTTTTCTCATTTCTTTACCGAAATGCAATGCAGCCACAAGATATTTTGGGTTACACAGTCAAATTCTTACTTTTTGTCAACTAGAAACTCAACTGTTGATATTGGTCGCTTTATCTACATGAAGAACCACCAGCTGAATTTGTCATGTTTGTGCCTACTTTTCTGTTGTCTACCGATCATCAGGTAGAAGTAATGACACTGGTTGACTAAACGGGGCAAAATAACCACAAAACTCACAGAATGCACTGAAATTCAGAGATGGATAACTAAGAAGTGTGATTTCTCTGCTATGTACGGAGCCCCAGAGTGGCTGTAGAGACAAAATATATTTATAATCATATATTTATAAAAATATTTGTAATAAAAATTACAAAATATATTTATAATTATATATTTTGTGGTCACAATATATGTTATTCTCATGATTTGATTAATTTTTGGTCATGAGATATAACTTGTTTCCACTCTTTGATTTATTTACAAAATTGTGGTTGGTAAGTTGCGTCCCATGACTTGAAATGAATCAATGTGCAGGAACTGCTTTTCAAGAAACAGGGGAATAAAATTATAAGTTGTGGCCATTATTTACCCAGAGTATGGGAACTAGGTACATTTCTTTGTTACAAATTAATCATATTGTTGAATTTTTTTTTATTTTAATTGTTAATTTCACTCCTTGACAGAAGAATATAAACACAGAGTTCCCAAATCCTGAATGAAAAGGAACAGAAAGAGGAGAGATCTCATTTACTCTAACCTTTTATACAGAGAAATTAATTTAATAAAGAGCATTATATAAAAAAAACTAAATAAAAGAAAATTCATAAAATATCGGATAGGACAGGCCCATACAGCCACTTACATTACTTTATTCTTGTTGTTATTGGAATTTTTGAAAATCTGTAATTACAATTAGTATGTAAGTCATACTTAACCTATTTCATTATATCTCATTAACACATTGGCTTTAATATTGTGTTTTGTTTTGTTTTTTGTTTTGTTTTTACTGTCATTTCTGATTTAAAATCTTTGTTTTCTTTCTTCAGATTGTTCCATGAACTGATTCCTTTCACGGAAATGCAATGTTCCATCAATTTAGTCCTAAAGCCCGTTTTTCTTCTATATCAAAATAACACCAAGAAAAAAATAATGTGAGAACGACTTTCAGCATATGGCTAGAAATTAATTCAATTGTGGGATCTAGTAACATTTCTTGGCCAATGATTCACCAAATTTTCAGAAACTAGTTGGACTTCATAGCCACAAATTCATTTCATGACAGAAATGAATCCTAGTTTTTGGGGCAAGTTATTTCTGGTGGCCACAAATTCATCAAATTATTGGAACTAGTGACAACTCATGGGCACAAGTAAATCAAAGCGAGGGAACTAGTGATATCTCATGGCCACTATTGAATTTAATTGTAATTCAAGTTGCATCTCATGGCAAGAAATTTCTTTTGTCTCTGAGTGGACACTTGGGGCCTCCGTAGTACAGTAGCCAGAGAATCACAGAGGGAAGTGCAGGCAGTCTTGCTAGCTATACTGCAGTGTCACATCTCACACTGAGATTCTCTTTGAGTTATGGCAGAATGAACCTTTCAGAAGCTTCACCTGACTATTTCAATTTTAGGTTAAGCCAAGAAGTCTTATCCAAAGTGACTTAAACATGAGTGAACAGGCAGCAGGGTCAGTCACACGATGAATAGGACCCGCCCAGTCACGGTTCCACTAACAAAAAGGACATCCCGTCACAGTGGCACTCCACTGCCATTTCCTCATTCTAAATTAACCCTCTGTCACACACACACACACACACACACACACACACACACACACACACACGTGAACTTAATGGTGCGGATATACAGAACTCATGAAGCCATCACACACAGTTTGCTACTTCTGGTTCAGAAATGGTGTTAGAGTACAGTACTGACAGTCATGCGATCACAACTGCAGGCCCCATTCTTACATCTTAATAAATGTGCCTTTTGATTTGAGTAATCAATAACTTATGATTTATGAGTAACTCTGTATTAAGTACTATTTACTTTTGGGTTATTGATTTCTGCCAATGTGCATATTTTCAAATGTACGTATTTATTAGTTTCAAGGTAATTAATGAGATATGACCTGTTTATTTATTTATTGAGATATTTATTCTGATTCTTTATTTTTTTGAGACAGGTTTTTATCTTCCGTGCTGTCTTACTTCTGACTTTGTGCCAATGTGCTGCTTTGAGGTGTTACATATCGTGGGTTTGTATCATTATTAAACCCTCACTCTATATTTTACATCTCTGTCTCTCACGTGTCATTTACTCACTGCCCAAATGGTACAGAACAAATAATCCACAGATAGGTACCTCTGTTAAAGAAACGACAGTTTTTTTTTAATTGTTTCTTTAAGTTTGCAAGAACAAAAGAAACAACAGTGACATAAATGTTACCTTAACAAACAGTAAATTCATTAATTAACAGTTTCACAGATAGAAGTTGTGACTCGTTGTTCCGCCGCTATGTGGAAGGTTACTTGGCCGAGTACATGTGCTGCCTTTTGTGTTTGAGGATCTCAGTGGAGGTGAGGGTCAGGTCTTTGTCACAGACATCGCAGTGATAAACTCTGGTGAGTCTGGAGGCAGAGGAGGAGCCAGCCTTTCCACCATCTTGTTCTGAAAACACCCACAAGAAGTCTCAGATTATTATCATTCTTCTTCTTCTTCTTCTTCTTCTTATTATTATCACTACTAAGTCAGCGGCTGAATGAATGCTTTAAGGCTGACCAAACGGGGCATCTGGGTCCAAAACTGACGAAACATTATTATTTAGCCTGCCAAGTGCATATAATAATAATAATAATAATAATAATAATAACAATAGAAAATCATTTAAAATTAACATGTAAATATGTTTTATATGCAGGATCCCTAATTATTAGCATTTTTTAATAATTTAATCAGGTGGCACAGTGATGCTTGGGGTAGGACATCAGTTCCGAAATATTATTGTATTTTACTGAGTTAGTCCCATTGAGATAAACGATTTTGTAAGAGAGGGCTGGCCTTGAATGCAGCATTACAACAAGCATGAAATTACAAGCTTGTGACATAAAATAAAAGCAGAGTAAATACATAATATTATAGAGAGAAAGAAGAAATATCGTCATGGTCAGAAACAAAGACAACTCACAATTAATTCTGTTTCCGTTTGATTCAGATGTTTTACTGGTGTATAACAATTCAGCAATATAATCAGAGATTGCAATTATTGCTGTTGGTCATCACTGGCTAAAGTTGAGTAAATATTTCTAATGTTACAGTATATTTGTATTCTCTTGCACTGGGAACATTAATCTGACATGCAATAAACTACATGTTGCAATAACTACAACATGTAGTTTATTGCAACCTGTAAGAAGTTAATATCTGCATCAGGGAACCTAGAATATAGTTATTTATTTTGCATTTTAACAACACAGGGTGTGTCTTTACTTCTAAATTTATTTTCAGCCATCCAAGAGAAAGAATTTAGGCACGTCTGCGTTGGAGTAAACAAAATGGCAAAATAGATAAAACATAAAAATATCAAAATAAATATCAAACAAACAAAAAATGTCTGACCTTCCTCCTGTTGCTGCTGTTCTCCTGCTGGCCTGCAGGAGGCCTCATGCTGCATGCGCTCCAGAGGAGTCAGAGGCATGTAGAGGTCGCAGTTAGGACAGCTCCAGAAAGTACGCAGACACTCACTGTAGAGGTCCCTGGAGTCCTGCATAGGCCACAGTGAAAAGATAGATGAGACGCGATACGCCTGCCAGTGCTGATCAGATCACCTCTGACTGAATCATTTCACTTATTGATGTTTATTAATAAACCCCCCTGTTGTACTTTGTTTTCAGTTCATTACTACATCCAGCTGAGTAATGTTACATACTAAACTATCTCACAGTTTTTGAAGCTGCAAGGTGCAATGTAGAGCTCACAGTTAACTGAAACCTTTTCTTTTGAATTTAATTCAGATAAATTTGTAATGCCATGTCAAGAAAAGCACAATGTGTTGAACATTTTCTTAAAAAAAAGTACTCCTGTAATATTTGGGATAAAATTAGCATCCCGATATAGAAATATAACGTCTCAAGACTTTGCAGTGGTGGGTAGAGTATGGACATCTTTGCCCAAGTAAAATATCAACTATTCCTACCCCCCCCCCCCCCCAAAAAATAATAAAAATTGGCAAACCTATTCCAAAATAAAAGCACCAAATCATAAACTATCCAAAATACATGCTACTGTGTGTTTTGATACTGTTAATTGCGTGAAAGAAAGAAATGTTACAGTCAAGTCTAAAATCTTTGATCACAGGTTTCTTTTTGAGTACAGCCAACAGCAAACATTCGTTTCAAATTCGTTTTTTTTTGTATTCAACTAAATAACAATATATTTCCAACATAGCCAGTGTTAATTAGATTTGAATCACATTACCAGATTATTCATTAACTAAAAGGTATTTGCCTGATTTTTTTTTTTTTTTACAATTTTTGCATTTGCCCAGCTCAGATTATCTGCTAATACTTCCCATCCATTGTCATTCATTCTGCTAAGCTAACTAGCTGTCAGCTGGCGTCTATGGGTCTCAGGGGTCAAGGATATCTATCTTCTTCTCTGACTCTAGGGAGGATGTCTAATTGTAACGCGGTTGTAATTAAATGGAAAGTTTAGCAAGGTTAAAGATAGATCATCCACAAAATGTAGCAAAAAGAAGTACAGACGTGAAAGACAAGGAATTTCATTGTGTTTTTTTAAAGCTGCATGCGTTCTTGTTTGTACAGGTGCTGCAAACCTGAAGTGGCAACTGAAAATACAGATTCGGAATCAACCCAAACATGGGACACCACAGTTGTTTCAGACAAACTCACCGCCAGACAGTTGTAGTTGAAGAAGTTGGTGACACGCAAGCCTCCTTTTATAGGGTCCGGCTTGGCTTCGGCTCCTGGGAACAGTGGATTTAGATCTGGAGTTTTGGTTTCCGACTGTTCTGGCTGAGGGCCGATGTATAGGTTCTGGGTCTGAAAGGCTGTGAGTCGCCGCAGGCTGTAACTGATCTGGGAGAGAAGGAAGAGAAAATGAATATTAACTTTGTATCTTATGTTTAGTTAAATCTCAACTGCTCAAATTGTTGACAGAAACTTTAGCTGGGTTTTCTGATATGTTTTATTTATGCGTAAAGGAAATTTGGCTTCTTTGCGGGAATGTATTTCTTTACTAAAAAGTCAGACAACCTTAATATAACTAATACAAGTATTAAGTTATACTGAAAATCACTTGTCAATCATTACTCTTCCACCAGCGGGTTGGTGTTGCATTATTACCTCTGTGTACAGCAGGAAACGGACCAAGCTTTCGCTCAGCTTTTCTGTCACTTTCCGGGAGATCCCTGTGTGATTCTGCTCCAGTTGGGCCAGCAGGAGGCGCTCCCACTCGGCCCTGAGAGTGAGAGCTTTGGAGAGCACCTTGAGGGCCTCCTCTGACTCCCTAAGCTCCAACTCCAGCCACCCATCCACTACCAGACGGGTGCAGTCAGCATTACTGTCCAAAGAGTTTGCTACCAGCAGCAGAGCCTATTAAAGACATAGAGACACAAGGATTAACACTGAACTGACCACAATGATGATGACACCTTTGATATATTATTCTAATTTAAACAGACAGGTTAAAGCTGGAAAAAACAAATGAATACAAATATCTGCATAAAATAAAATAAAACAAAAAGGCAGCACAGCTCCAAAGAATTCACATGGTATTTATCTTATTTCCTGTCCTTTTCATACGTTCAATTGCATCAACATTTAGCTGGGACATTGAGCCATTACATGTCGCGGGAATGACCAGGAAAAAAGTACGTTGAATAAATTATTAAAAAAAAAAAAAAAAAAAGGCGTCACAGTGGTGCAGTGGTCAGCTCTGTCGCCTCACAGCAAGAAGATAAGAGGTTCAAGTCCGGGCTCCATCACGGGATCTTTCTGTGTGAGTCTCCATGTTCTCCCTATTCCTGTGTGGGTTCTCTCTGGTTCTCCAGCTTCCTCCCACAGTCCAAAGACATAAAGAGGGGACAAGGCTGATTGATACTCTAAACTGACCGTAGGTGTGACTGTGAGTGTGAATGGTTGTCTGTCTATATGTGTTGGCCCTGTGATGGACTGGTGACCTGTCCAGGGTGAACCCTGCCTCTCAACTGTAGCCGCTGGGATAGGCTCCACCCCCCCCCCCCCCGTGACCCTTAACAGGAATAAGCAGAAGACAATGGATGGATGGATGGAAAAATTTTAAAAAGTAAGCATAAAAATGTTGATATACAAAACATGTTGACCTTTATTTCAACTTGGCATGGACATTTTTTTTCTTTTACTGCAGAAGGAGAACATGCCAGAAAAAATGTTTGAAGCTTTAATTTCATTATCATCTCTGTAGCACAACATTTAAAAACAAAAAAGTTTCTCCAGAAGAGATCAGTCGTCATCATTGTAAGGTGCTTATTGTTTCATATTAAGTTCTAAAACATTATGGAAGTTTAATCAGTGCAAACATGTCAAGTATACATGCCTGGCTCTTTCCGCATTCTGGTGTAATAAAGAAGTGATGTGGGGGGGCGGGGCGGGGAGGACATTTTTGTGAGCTCAAACACTATTTGTGAGTACTTAAAAGGCAAAATACAGTTTTGAGTGATCTATAACATTAATTGAGTCAATAATAGGATTAATATCTAGTCAGCCCTTTAAGATCTTATCAACGCCGTGTCAGGTTAGTTCAACATAAAATGGAACATCATTGGGATTAATCCAAGATTACAGTTTGTGGTGCCAACCTGCAGAGCTGGAACTCGCACACAGTTGGACAAATACGGTTTGTTGGTCTCCAGCAGCGTGACAAAGGCCAGAAGCTGGTGTTTGCTGCTGTCTCGTCTATCAGGATCTAAACAAAGAGGACAAAGAGGAAGATGAGACAACAGGAAAAAAATGAATAAATAAAATAATAAATATAATTCCAGAGTCCTCGTTTCACCTATTAAACACTACAATGTCCTGCACATGCAAGTAGATAAAGACACCACTTATGTTTATTACTGAGTCATGTAATTCAATTACCTCTACTTATGGTTCCTCTCAAGAGGAGTAATAGTTATAGACAAATACATTTACAAACACTTAAACTGTCCTTATGCTTGCCTAACACGACATTATCATCATAGTACAGGAATACTTTCAGTAAAGCAGCACTCTTCTCACAGTACCGATGTCGTCTTTGCAAAATAGAGAAAAAAAACAGGAAAGAGATCACAAATGACAACTTTGCCTCAGTTCATCTTTGGATGCTTCAAAGCGGTTTGAAAATCTAGAAAGTGCTTAAAAATTCAGGAAGGGACGATCTGATCCCAGCACCCGGAGGAGTCAAGAGGAAGGAAGGAGGGAAGACTTTAAAAGCCTTGACTCAAAGTATCAATATCTCAGGTAAAAAAAAAAAAGCCAAGGTGTCAGGACCAGGATGTAGATTTCACCAGGTCAAAACTAGCAAACCCTCAGGTTCACCATGTGTATTCATGGGCCCTACAGACAACAATGTAATCCTATAAAAAATACAGTAATGTCAGGAATTGTTAAAAAAAAACATCACCAAGTGAACTTAGTGTATCTCTTTATCAGTCATAAACGAGTGTAAATCAAATACTGTCACTACTCTTGACAGTCGGCTATTTTTTTTTCTTTCCAAAAGGCAACTGGTTCATTAACTATAGCGGATACACGGCCCATTTTAAGAAGAGCTTTACCTGTCTCTCTGGTGTCATCCTCTGGCACGTGTAACACCTCCGGGTCACTAGCAAACACGCTAGTTGGGTGGATCACTACTCCCTGCTTGTTCCTTGTATGGAACACCTAAACACGTCATGTCAAAACACAAATAAGAACTTGAGATTCTCCTCTTTCTCGTATCAGTAACTCAGCGGCGGGCGCAGCAGGGGGCCTGACCTGATCGGAGTCCTTACGCGTTGTGTTGTGCTCATCGGGAAGAGCCAGCTGTGGGTAAAGGCCCCGGCAGAGCAGCAGCTTCAGCAGAGCCTGCTGGCGGGAGGACAAGTCCTGACTGACGCTGACCGCATCCTGCAGCTCTGACACGTTGTGACGCAACTTGAACTTCACCTCCTGTTGCAGGCAGACCAGCGTCAAACAGAGATCAGTATCTCACACACACACACACACACACACACACACACACACACACACACACACACACACACACACACACACACACACGTTTGCTCAACATCTTTTGGGGCCCTCTTGTCTGCCCTGAAATGTAGAGAATAATGCTGTTTTATCATCTGGGTATATTAACTCCCTTGATGAAACAGACGCGATGGAGGGTAGCGATGTAATTATGTCGTTCAGAGTCAGAGGTAAATTATGATTCAATAAAACTTGAAAGTATCAAGTTCTGAGATTAAAAGAGGAAAATTAAATGACCCTTTTATCTATTTCTGCTCGGTGAATGAACGTTTCCCACAAAATAGTGCCAAGGTAAAATAATTGGGGGTTTCCAGTTTCTTTTACATCTTCAAATAAGCAGGCTTTAACACAATTGGCCCAAGCAATAAAAGTTAACCCTTTAGATTAATTGACAGAATTTAAACATGTTCATCCATTGGTGAGTGTTTAATGTGGATGGTCAGTTTTGAAGCAACCATTTCCATCTCCATTGCTGTTGGCTGCTTTCACCTGGATGTCCACAGTCTGTCCTGAGCCGTCCTTGTCCTTCTTCCTTTTGCCTCTTCCTGCTTCCTCTGTATCCGACCCCGAGGAGAACTCTCCATCCTGACCCTCCTCCAATCTCAGGACCTTACGTTTGGTGCCCTCCTGCTGCTCGTGCTCTCTCTTCATCTGATGAAGCTTCCTCCTCTCTGTCAGCCTCTCCCTACGCTGCTCACGGTCACCACTAGGGCGGGTGCTGTGCTCTGACTCCAGCAGGCCGTGGCCCCTCAGCAGCGCCTGTTCACCAGAGATAATGTGAGCCAGGGTTCGTACTTGTGATCAGATGTAGGTGTCTGCTGCCTGCCTTGAATTGTCGGCGTAGGTTGACCATCTCATAGAGTCGCTGCTCTTCCAGGCCTCTCCTTCGACACCACTTCCGCGAGCCTCCACCTCTTTCTCCTTTCACCTGTTCAGGTAAAAGCCAACAGTAAAATGAAAGTTATATATTCACCCTGCAGTTATTTATGTACACATTATGCATTAACTGCCAAATGTCTCCATAAATAAATCCTTTACAGACCTCCACCCAGGCATTAAAGGTGTTGAGAAGGGTGAAGGGGTCTCCGTGGTTGCTGTGCAGGGGCTGGCGTGCAGTGGTACAGTCTGGGTTGTGCTCAGCACTGCGTAGGAAGGGTGACTGAACACTGAGAGCTGCTGCCACTGTCAACACCGGCTCAGACAGGTTGAACAAAGAGCCGAGCACAAGCATCTTCCCTGATTAAAAAGACACACACACACACACACACTGTTCACTTTAGGGTATTTTCAGAGACTTGTATTTATGAATTTAACACCAATTTTAACCCAAAAAACAAACCACTCCTTGTCTAGCACGCTCCTTTAACATCAGTGTGTATAATTTAGGATTAGGCCTAATTATTGGTAGATATATCCAGTAATATTCATAACTATGTTTTCATTTGAGTGTATGAACTCGAAAATAAGATTCATCATCTCCCGACTGCACACCTCCACCAACTTCTCCATTTGCAGTTGACATCCATGTTTATCCAACTCATAATACAGTATGCTCTATGGAGAGCAGAATACAGTCATTTTTAAATTCAAAGTGTCTTTTTGGCAAAGTGGAACTCAAAATCATTCCCTCGAGGTGCTACGTAAAATTGAATAAAGTTCAGAGGTACATTCATCAAAACCGTGACAGTGACGAAAATGAAACAAAGGCTCCTTAAATCGAGCCGTTCCCTGGATGTGAAGTCAGGTGAGGCTGAGTAGTTTCAAAACACACCACTAGCTGCTGCTCTACACTAAAAGATACAATAAAAGATAATAAGAGCGATAAAACAAAATACATCTTTTTCTTAAACATCAAGTGTTGTGAGAGTCTGCTTCAAAGACAAAATCCATTTAGCAGAATCTCTGTTCTCAGGTGCTGGAAATATTATGGTTGCTGAGTGTTGTAATGCTATATCAGAGTTGACCTTGGGATCTTTGAATATAAAATGTGAACATTGTCATAATTTATGTGTATTCATGAGAGTTTGGCTTTAAAAGTGTTTCGTACAGTGGCTGAGTCCTGGGCCACTAAAATCTAACAACTTCATCCTAACTAGAAGGAATTCAGGAATGGGAGGGATAAACAACCCAGAAACATCTTGTAAATCGTATACTATGCCTCTCTTGGTGAGAGGAGTGAGATGTGAACATTTTTTTTATATGAAGGGAATCTTACCTATGACTACATCTACAGGCAGCTGTGCCAGCAAACTCCCAATGGAGGTCAGCTCCCCCCGACTGTCTAGGGCCCCCTGTTCTTTCAGATAAGTGACTGCAGTCTGGATACTGGCAGCTGGAGGAGGATCAATGAAGACAAAAGACAGTGGATCTCCCAGACCCATGCTCTTCATCTGTAGAAACAGAACAATCCAAACTGAGCTAAAAGAAATGGAACAAACAGAAAGATCATAAGAGCATTCTATCCTGCTAGCTAGAGATGTCATTACCTGAAGAACAAGGGAATCCAGAGCCACCCTGTGGATTTCAGGCACGGCATAAGAAGCAAAGGCATCGTAGTCGGACTCAGCATAGAGACGGTAACACACACCCGGGCCAGTACGACCGGCACGACCTTTCCTTTGCTCAGAGCTAGCTCTGCTGATCCAGAACTCCTGCAGGCGTTGCATCTTAGCCTTGGGATCAAAACTCATTTCCTTTACCTTGCCTGTAAAAGAATATATAAAGACATAAATGGCACATTCATTTGGTTGCTGAGAATTGGCCTTATTGTTAGTATGGCGTTAATTCTTCAAAGTTTTTTTTTTTTTAATGATGTAATTCTCCGACCAATCACCACTTCAACCTAAATGCAAGGGAGAATATGGTCCAGGTTGAAAAAGCAAAACAAACAAAACCCTGAATTTTCTTCAAAACCCTGACTATGAATGTTTCATACCTGAGTCAACAACAAAGCGGACGCCATCTATTGTTACGGAGGTTTCTGCAATGTTTGTTGAGATGATGCACTTTCTCACTCCAGGAGGTGCGATATCAAACACCTGAAGAACAACAAAAACAATACAATTGATGATCAATAAATCAAAAGTGGACTTTATAAAGAAATTCTGATCCAAACTAAGCTGCAAGTGCCTTGTCCTGTTGGGCCAATGAGAGGGTGCTGTGCAGCGGTAAGACTATCCAGCGACGGGTGTGCGTGGCATAAACCTGACACGCCTCTTGGATGGTGGAGATTTCTGCCACACCGCTGAGAAAAAGGAGCAGATCGCCTCGCTCCTCTGGCGGATAACGCTGGTCGATGCCCTGCAGGATGCGCAGGTATGGTCGAGGATCCAGCTTCTCTGAACGTGAAGGCTGCTCCTCAGGAGGAATGGGCTGATATATTACCTTAGCAGAGGAACAACAAAAAGATTCAGATAAATATTTGAAGCTAACTCACTGGATATTTTGATCAATATTCACGTTTTTGGTCGCTACAGAGGTATTCAACCAACCATATTTGTTGCTTTATCTGGATTGTTCACAAAAGGCAGCGATTCTCAGACCCCTAGCGCTCGTCTAGACCAAGAAATCTCTTTTTAGAGGAGTGTGTGTACCTGTGTGAAGACTGTGTGTCCTCTGCTCACCTGTATGGGAAATAGCCGGCCTGGTACCTGCAACACAGGGGCACTACTAAAATAGTCTGAGAAGAGTTTGATGTTTATGGTGGCTGACATAAGGATGAGACGCAGATCTGGACGGTTGGCCAGGAGAGAGCGTAGGACCCCGAGGAGAAAATCGCAGTGGAGGTGCCTCTCGTGGACCTCGTCCACAATCAAGACCTGGTACTGATCCAGCATGCTGTCCTGTTGTATCTGCCGCAGCAGAAGCCCCTCGGTAAGAAACAGCAATTTGGTGGCTGTGGTGCGGGTGGTCTCGAAGCGTATTTGATAGCCCACCTGCAGCACATGGCAACACATTGTGAGCTGTTATGCATGTTCTTCCTTCAAAGTTTTCTGTAAAGCATTCAAACAAGCGCAATGAAAATGCACACTGGGCTACATATAACATATGTGATATCAATTATATATCAATTATCTGATTCATTACAGGGTAGGGCCATTAAACACATTCTAAACCTACAGGTTCAGGATTTCTACCGACTGTTTGGGAATCTCACAGATGTTAAATAACTGAACTGATGAATGAGAGCTTCTGTATGTTCTATGAGACATCCTGTTTCTCGATATCATCTTGACATCTATGATCTCAAAAACTGCACTTGATGCTTGTTGACAAACCTTTGAGCCGTACTGATTCAGACTCTCAAAGCTGACCCTCTTCGCCAGAGATATGCAGGCAATACGCCGAGGCTGGGTGCAAGCTATCTGGGTGAAGCCTGCTGAGAGAAGGTATTGAGGTACTTGGGTGGATTTTCCACATCCAGTGTCCCCTGCAACTACGACAACCGGGTGACGTCTCACCAGCTCCACTATCCGGTCGCGGTACTGGAAGATGGGAAGGCTCCTCTGCTCCCGGCGCAGTTTGGCAAGTTTACCAAAACTTTGCCTCTGGCGGAAGTCCAGAAAGTGAAGAAGAGCCAGACGGAATTCTGAGATTTCCTGAGAGCCTGGCCCGCAAGAGCTCCGTCTGCTTATGTGATCTGACTTTCCCAGACGTTCCTCGATGTCCCCGGTGCACACTGAGACGTTAATTCGGTACCGAGCGTCATACTCTTGAGGAAGATCTAATTTTCCAATCCCGGTCTTCCTCCCGTATTTTACCTCCTCTCCGTCCTGTTTTCGACTAGCTCCAGGCCCGCACATTTCCCGTTTTGACTTAAACCTCTGGAAACGGTCAAAAAAAGCCCAAAAGTCTTTGTGTTCCGTGCTGCCGGCTTGAATGTAGTCGTGCTGGCGGAAAAAGATCTCGTCCAGCTGGGCTCGGCACTGTAGGTTGTCCCAGTCCCAGCTCCGACTGTCTCCCCTTCTGTCCGCACTCATAGTCGTGGTACTTTACCCTCACCACTTACAGACAACAAATGAAGCTAACACGTAAATGGCTGGTACTAGCATTATAGATCCAGTAGGTCTCCAGATTATAAAACGTTAGACATCAACAAACAGGGTCCCGTCAAGTTAAATATCTGGTTTTCCTTTATTTTTTGTTGGTAAATACGTATGAATAATTACTTTAACGACAGGAATATGATTGGACTACGACAGCTCTACGAAACAACTTGCTGCGAATCTGAGCGGAACATTATCACGGTGGGACTGTTTTCGTTCCGTTCCAAATATCGTCCGGATAAGAGCAGTATCATGATAGTTCCGGATTTCGTTAAAAACAAATGCAAGACTTTGCTCTGCAGAGACAGACATCTTATCATGCGACAACACTTTCATCTTATGTGTATTTATAATGTCCTGAATGAAACAAAGCATTCAAATACGCAAACATAGACAACAAAACAAAATCTTGAATCCCACAGGTTGGGCTACAATGCCCTGACCATAGTGCATATCTACAACACATTGTAACATGACACATATGCCATCCGTCCATTTTCAGTGTAGTGTATATATTAACCCAGTCCTTTCTTGTATATCTTTGGACTGTGGGAGGAAGCCAGAGTACCCAGAGAGAACCCACAAAGGTACAGGGAGAACACGCGATCTCCACACAGAAAGACCCCATGCAAGCTGGGGCTCGAACCTGGAACCTTCTTGCTGTGAGGGGACAGTGCTAACCACTGCACCACCATGCCACCATCACGCCACCCGTCACGTATATGTTGAATAGATTTTCTTATGTCCAACACGTATAATTTAACATGGATTAACATGGATATGCATAACATGCATTTGTGATTAATTTGAGCAATTAAGGATATGTTGTGTTTTCAAAAAGAATCACAAGAACTAGGTGCTACATTAAAATATTTTATTTAAAACATCTGCTATAAAATACACATTCACACAGATTTCAGACATTAAAATTTCTTGATTGTACTAATATTGCATTGAGCTAAAAATCAACAATTAGATTTAAACAAAACCTACTATTTCACTGTTTCACACTGAAAAAACATGAGTTCACGTCTGTTAAAAGCATTGGTGATGTACAGGAAAATGCATTGAAAAGCCATGCATCATCCAGAGATCTTTGATGGATAGATCCTAAGTACTGAATTCATAATATACCAAGCCATAGGAGGTAGGTTGGATTGAGCTTGCTGTTCTTGTTAAAATTTGGAACAAAAACAAGTAGTCAAAATTCTTATGACAGCTGCTGATGAAGCAAAACACAACAGAGTACAAGGAGGGGAAATTCATGTTTGGTGAACGTTGGTCACTACTGTGCACAAAATTTATTCACCATATATAACATTTCTCTCCATTAAAACCATGCTAAAACAACAGCAAAAAAAACCAAAACAAAACATTTATTTACATTTCATGAAACCTGACCTTAAAAATCACAGTGGAGATAAAAATGGTGCTGCATTTGCTCTCAAAGCAAACAGTGCATTTCCCACTGCAGCTATGCATGGAAGTGGAAGCAAATACATCTGCTGGAAGACTCAGTAATCCATCTTGAAGTACTTGCCATCAGTCCGTGTTTATGTCCATGGCCTTGTTAGACCATTTCACTTTACACTCCAGTCTTTTCTTTGATCCATCCTCGGAATTTGGTGACCCTTGTGTAGATGCCAGGTTTGTTCCTGCGGGCGCAGCCGTCTCCCCAGCTGACCACTCCGCCCAGAAACATACGATTTCCTGATGGACTGGACAGAGGACCACCAGAGTCCCCCTAGCAGGGAGAACACACAGAAAAATGTTGGTATAGCAGGGATACATGTGGGGTACATCCACATTTTGAAAAAAAATTAAAATCCTTTCCTGCCTTTTAGTGTACATTTCACTAAAATTTATGACAATCTACATAATTTTGATATAGACATAATAAACATGGATTAAAGTCAATTCACATTAACTAAAAAAGCATATCCGAACCACATATGTTAAACTCTGGTATGCAGGCGTTCATGAGGCAAACTGCCATGAATTTTCCCAACTTTTCAGATTTTCCTAAAACTTTTAAAGGCTTAGAGACCAAAATTTACCATTTTCCATGACTTCTACAAGGTTTTAATGACCTTGAATGGGGTTTGTACCTTTAATGGTTAATATTC
Organism: Aulostomus chinensis; assembly: GCF_037954235.1. Classification (NCBI taxonomy): domain Eukaryota; kingdom Metazoa; phylum Chordata; class Actinopteri; order Syngnathiformes; family Aulostomidae; genus Aulostomus; species Aulostomus chinensis. Next base: position 21,089,953 of record NC_141329.1, read on the forward strand.
TCCTTTGTTTTTGTTTTTATTTAGCAATGAGATTTAATTCCCGTCAATACATGCCAAAGCACAATAATGATTATAAAAGACAGTAAGAAAAACTGAAACAAAATAATCGTGACAAAAAGAATAAATCTCAAAGTGACGTATAATATTGTATTAAATCAGATTCGCAATTTCTTTGCTTTTTTTTTATTTCTTCGGAATCAAGAAAGCCAGGTTTTTCCCTGGCCATGTCAGGTGTTAAATTTAAAGATGATCAAACTTTCAATTGGATTTTTTTTGAGTTATCCACTTCACCAACATCATTTCAAAAACAAGAAATTCAAGTGTTAAATTTGATTAAATATTTCACTGAAGTTTCATTTAAATGAGAGGAAGGAAAGAAATAAGGACAGGCGGACAGGCAGGCAGGGCTGTGAGGGCCTCAGCAGCTGTATTACCTGACAGGCATCGACTCCTCCTTTCAGCACCCCGGCACACAACATCCTTGATGTGATCTGACCTCCCATCAGCTCATTGCACACTGAGCTGTTGATGATTCGGACCTGGGCCTTTTGAAGAACCTTTGCAGCAAATCCTGAATGTTACACAAGACGAAAGACTCAAGCTTGAGATCCAATAAGATCCATTTATAATTAGACCCATGATAAAGCTGAGTGGAATGTCTTTGCAACTGAATGTCAAGCTACAAAAGAGCTGCTCCAATCAAAATAGTGAAGCAAATTATGAAAACCTAGTAGACAAACAGAACAAAACAACAATGTCTAACAGGGATAATTTCCCTACATGGCTTGGCAAATACACAGTGCAAAACAATTGTGATCACAATGATCAAATTATTTTGTATTTTATCAATGAAGTATTGCCAACATTTTATATTGATAAAGTACTAATTCATTTACCGGCTCATTTCTTTCTTTTTTCATTTTTGGTATTTGCTGAGATTCAGCGGGAGTTTAGGCATCAAGCTTTTATTGGAACGTTTGTGTGATGGAGGCTGAAAGTTTTTGGGAGCTCACCTCCTTCCCGAGTGGCGCCCCACCCAGTGATCCACACCGTGCTACCGGCCGGAAAATCGTGTTGAGCAGCCGGTAAACAGATGGGCTTGATGTAGTCTGAGTAGGTGAGTGGACTGTCCAGCTCCATCAGGGCGATGTCGTTGTCGAAGGTGTAATCGTTGTAGTTGGGGTGTGGGATGATCTGTTTTAGGTTCTTCTTCACCACCGTATTACCGATGTTCTGCTGCATGTGAAGGCCAAAGTACGCTTCCCAAGTGGCAGGCTGAGAGTATCTGAGGACATTGCCCACAAAACGTGTCGAAATAACACATTTCTATTTAAACAAATGACTGTTAGTGTTAGCGTCTGATGCCTGATTAGATATGTTAATAACTTTGTGATTTTGCGTCTGAATGTTGGTATAAACACTTTTTATTTACTTACTTTGATCATAAATTTCTGCTGCAATCCCACAGTGCGGTGAAAGACGAATATTTGATTTTAAATTTGTATTTTTGTGCGATTTAAAATAAAAGTCTTTAAAACTGTTTACAGTGTTTGCAGACTCAAAATCTGAACACAAATTGTAGTGATCTAAGGTCAGGAAATTATGCAGTCAGGATAAGATAGTATATTAATAGAGGCATTTGAAAGCGGTCGGCTGTTGCAGTCATTTAGATTTCACTACCATAAACGCATAGGATGAAGTACGTGATTTTTTTAATGATTAATACTAAACATGCAACAAAACGCGGAACCACGAAAAGACAGACAAACCCCTAAAGTAAATAAAATGTAATAATTTCTCATTGAGAAGCAGGCGACCCATTCTGAGAGGGTTGCTGAGCCCTGATATGCCACGTTAGGTAAGAAAAAAAAAAGTAACCAACCAAATGTTCATACTGTAAAGAGCAGATGAAGCTTCAGCTAACCTCGTCTTGCCGTCATCTTGAACACAGTGGGCTGCTGTGACCAGCCAGCGTGGACTGATGATGGATGCGCCGCACACGTGACCAGAATTTTTGATGTGGAGGCTGACTTGCCAGGGGAACTCCCCCGCCTCGGAATCCTGACCGCCAACGATACGGGACGTCTTGAACATGCTCCTCCCACAGTCTGCAAAGTAAACATTCACAGGCTGAAACCTTAACAAGTGATCCAAAAAAAAATACACATTGCAAATGAGAAATTGTTCTTTTCAATGTGACAAACCGCAGTTCTCCTCATCAGAGCCGTCTTCACAGTCACTGGTCCCATCACATTCTGGGTTCACTTTGCTGATACATTTATTGTTTTTACATCTGTATGTGAGATCAGAGCAGCTGACAGCTGTGCCTACAGACAGACAAACAGACAGACAGACAGACAGACAGACAGACAGACAGACAGAGAGAGAGGGAGGGAGCTGAGAGTCAGACTGCATGAAGAGAACCTACTCATAATTCTGTTGAAATGAAGTAAAAACTGATTAAAGATGAAATCAAACTGAATACCAAACACCTCAGAGGCAATTATTTCCTTAAAAAAAAAGGTCTTAAAGTTAAAAAGTGCAACATTTGCAATTGTGTATCCGTCTGCCTGCTGAACTTTAATCTTTTAGTTTCTCTTTAACTAAAATGTTCCAGTTTTTTCAAATGCAAGCTGCCGACCTGCATCTGTCAGCTGTTCTTCAGTTCTCAAAATTGTCCAATTTTTTTTTCTGACAGAGAGAGAGAGAGAGAGAGAGAAAGAGAAAGAGAGAGAGAGAGAGAGAGAGAGAGAGAAAGATCGAGAGTGCAACCTTCTCTCTTTTAGAGTTTCAGGTTTGGACAGCCTGCGCTTCTTGAAAGGTTTTGGCTGTGCCCACATAAACAGAGAGGAAAAACATCAGCAACCTCTTATTTGTGTTGTGTAGTTTGACCAACGAGATCCCAGGTCTCCTGTTGATGTACTACAACCCGTGACACTTTCTCCCCCAAACATTAGCTGCTTTAAAGCAGTCTGCTTAAGTTAAGAATGTAACACTGTTATGTTTTTCCATTTATGGCAAAGGGCACAGAAACACATGGTGAAACAAAACCTTGGTGGAGGTGCCAGTGGTGGCAAATTAGCGCCTGTTAAATGGTTGCTAAAGTCATGGCGTGTGAAGAGGAGACAGCTGGAGCAGGTCACTCAAAACACAAACGGCACCTCTGCTTCCAAAAGCCAGGATGCAACATAAATTGAGATGCTTGTGTTATGCCGGTATTTGATTAACAAGCGTCATTTTACGGCCATATTGTGGCTTACGAGTTGTCGTATAACAGCGAGGAGATCAGTGAGGTGTTATTCCTCCAACAACGTCCAGACTTAAATAATTTTTTCTTTTTGAAAACTATAAATTATTCGCACTGAGATGTTTTTCTAGTCCAGTACAAAGGTCACCTCTGGCACAGTCGAGCTCGTCTGATCCGTCCCCGCAGTCGTCTCTGCCGTCACAGCGTTTCTTCTCGGAAACACACTTACTGTTCATACATGTCACTTGTCCGGATTGACAACTGCCTGGAAGCAAAATGAAAACAAAACGTGTGCGGTGTGAGTCATCAAGACTTGGATGTCAAATAAAACCTCCGTCAGCGTGAGCAGGTCTTACCGCATCTCTGCTCATCCGTGCCGTCTCCACAGTCGTTGACGCCGTCACACTTCCAGAACATAGGTTTACACAGACCGTTCCTGCATTTGATATGGGATGAACTGCAAACTGCATTAACATACAGGAAGAAAAGTTGGTACATTGACAGGTATTCTTTGTACCATCCAGTTCCTGAATAATATTTTATTCAGCTCCTGACTAAAATCAAATTTTTAACAAAACAAAAATTATCTCCTAACTCTTTGGTTTCAGTTTCCCATTCCTCATTACATGGAAATATTAATTCATTTACCAAAATGTTGTTTAACTTCATTTGTTGATTTCTGCTCTTTGCTTTACGTTTTAGCACGCTGGGTGTTTTAAAGCCCTTAATTGAACAACAACAAAAAAATCTCGTAAATCAGAGGTCAATGTACTTACCGCAGTTCTTCTCATCACTCATGTCTCCGCAGTCGTTCCAGCCATCGCAGGCGAGCTCTGACCTGATGCAGCGCTGATTGTTGCACAGGAACTGCTTCGGACAAGCTGCAAATAAAGAGGTTAACAGTTTTTTTTTTCTAAAAATCCTAATAAAACAAAAACACATTTATCTGATGTTGATGAACGTTCGTTATCAGGATGGAACCTACGGTCTTTCATGTCGATGGCCTCATACTCTGCTTCAAACCCTTGGTCCACAAAAGAGTAATCGGAGAAAAACAGCACATTTATTTTGTTGGTGTTGCTGGTTTCTGTCACACTTCCATCTGGCTGTTCTCCACACAATCTGGGGAGGACACACACACACACACACACACACACACAATGAGATGGAGGTTCTGTCATATGACACCGTTCTATTGTTTCAGATGTTGCAGTCATGGACTCACTTATGTCCATTGATCTCCACGTAGTCTTTATGACAGTCCTTACTGCTTTCCTGCCCAGGCTCAGCCAACAGGAACTTCTTAAAGGTCACCTTCACTGCCTTACCATCAGGGACCTGAATGAATGACGGACAGGGGACATGGGGGTCAGGGTTCATACTGTACTGTACTAAGAGTACCTGTCCAGACGCCTCGACCAAGAATTTCCAATCTCTCTCTCTCTCCTTCATCTCCACGTCTAAATTTTAACAAATTAAAAAAAAAAAACCCATTAAAGTTATAAAGATTGACTTCAAAGATGCATATTTTCACTTTGGTCATTTCACCAAATTATGATTATTTCACAAGACTTTGAGTTTACATGAAAGATTGTGTCTGAAATACCAAAAACATCCTGTAAACATCATCCAAGCTTTTAAGACTAAGGTGTAAGACCGATGCAGACTGAGTGCTGCTACCTCACCTGGATTGACCACTGGCAGGAAGTTCGGGGTGGGTAGTAATTTGGGAAGTTCGGAGAAGAGAAGGTTCCTTTCTCGCCCGTCAGTTGGCCACCACATGTACCTGGTAAAGCAGAATTTGTGTCATAAGTACTAAACACTGTTGGTGAAGCTGGTAACAGGAAGGCTTTGTTTAGCCTCCATCAACTCTCAAACAAGCACTGTTTTATACCTATACTTCCACGGCTGATTTGGGAGACTTGCGCACGAAAACCCGGGTAGTTCTTATCCTCATTTGTTGCCATGGTTACCAGCATGACGTTACCAGAAGACAGAAAGGTCAGTGGTTCGCTTGGTGAGTAGTAACCGCACATCCTGGAGGAAAAAGGAAAAAAAAAAAAAAAAAAGAGAGAGAGATGAGATCATTTCTATAACTGAATGACTGACAGGGTTTCTGTAGGTTTCAACAGGTTAGTTTAGTTTTGGTTGGGATGTCCCAGTCCCTATGGTCTGACAGTTAAACAATAAAACGTTCCCCTCATGCAGTTTTTCCATTTAAGGAGAAGTGATCTATTCTCTGATTAAAAAAGGAAAACCCCCTTTGCTTTTTTTTTTTTTTTGCATTAATCTGAAACAAGTACACCTGCAGCACCAGAGTGGACCAGCAGATGGCCTAACACACACACACACACACACACACACACACACACACACACACACACACACACGATAAACGCCTTTCTATTCAAATCTTAAAAGCAAAATGAAATTTCAAGAGGCTAAAGGCAGAAGAGTTATTTGATACGTGGAAGAAGTTTGTCATTATGATGGTTTATCTGCTTGAAGCTGCCAGCTCACTCTGCCATGACGCGCCCCTCGATGGCCACCAGGGAGTCGTAGATTTTGACAAAGTCGTTCTTGCAGTTCTCCTCCATGTTCAGGGTGTCGAATTCAAGCTTGATGACGTAGTTGACGTCTGCCCTCAGCTGCCACTGGATGAAGGTGTTGGGGGGATAAGGAGAGTTGGGGAAACCAGGGGACTTGATCTGGCCTATTTGATTGGTTCTGGTGTGTTCTGAAAACTTGAAAAATCCTGAAACAAATGACAGAGATACTTAAATCATGTTAAGCTGGACGAGGCTGCAAATAACAGTCACAGCATGCAAACATGTTCTAATATCTACGCAACTGTGAACTCCATTTACATAATAACTAATCTTCTGTATATATTTAATTGTTGTTGTCTGTGTGTATGGATAAAAGGTGACGAGAACATCAAGGCCGAGCACTTACTGCTGAACGACGTTGAAATCAGTCGGTCATCGAGTGCTGCGAGAGGAAACAACGGTAAACAGAGACTCAGACAAGGTGTCAACACAGAAACAGAAATACTAAGTAATGTCACGCTAACGTGACAAATCTGTCAGATTAAAAGTAAAACAACGGGATGGACACAGGCTGGATTACAAATGGGAGCATTTTGGGACTATGTTGCTTTGAATCTACCTGAAGATATCACATCATCCAGGAGCAGGGAGTTGCCAGGTCTGTTAAGGCCACGCTGCACCTTGTCCACCAGCTTGTCCATAGCAGACATGGCGGCGTCCACCGATGCCTCTTGTCCTACAGGAACTTTGAACTCTGACAGGTAGTAGGCAATGACACTGCCTTCACTAGGAGAGACAAGACAAAGACTTGACAGTTTGAATGTTGTACAGACAGAAAGAAATGGTTCATTCATGAAACATTTATTCTGACATATGAAATGTCTTTTCAAACCCTCAATTTAGTCTTACAGACAGGAAGCAAAGCCTGATGGATGTTTGTACGTCCTTGATTCTTTCTTTTTGTTGAATCGGTCCGGGAGGATTACCGTGCAACCGATTTTCAACTAACTGGGTGGAGGGGGCCCAAAAGGGCAGATCTGTTTAACATAGCAAAAAAATTGCACTGGATAAGATCACCTTGGTGGAAGTATGCAATCTCCAAGTGTCCTCTAATTAAAGGATCAATTGGGATAAAATCTAAATTTGAACTTAATGGCCACTGAGTTGCTGCTGTGACACCAACCATTCCTCCTCTCTCGCAAAGGCAATCACAAGTTTCTGATAAATCGCTGTGAGACATCTGCTAAGCCAGCACACACGACTGGAAACAAGAAGACGGGGAACATCTCATTAGTCCAGTTTCACCTCCTCACCTGAAAGCCTGAACCGAAGAACCAACGTAGTATTTGGCCAACTGAGGACTCTTGTTGTAGAGGGTTTTGAGCTGAAGAAGACAACAGAGCATGAATGAAGGCTGTTGGAAACACACATACAAAAACACACACACACACACACACGGGAGTCATCTTCCAGCGGCAGCAGCAGTCGTACCTGTGTTGTCACCTGCTTGGCCAGCACCTGGAACTGGGAGCTGTTGGAGTTCTCATAAGCTTCTTCGAACACCTGGTTTGTAATCCGCATGGAGCCGGTGTAGATCTTCTTGACTCGCGCATCTTTTCGGACTACAGGATCACACACACACACACACACACACACACACACACACACACACACGCACACGCGCGTGTGTGAAGATACAAGCACACACACATACCTTCGCTGCAAATCAGTTCACTTCGTCTCTCATTCCGTGTTTAAGCGGTGTTTTTTCCATCTTATCTTGCCATCCGTCACTTTTTTTCTTGTCTTTTGTGTTGTGGCATCTTTAATCCCTCAAGATTAACCACTATCAACTGATATAACTTTAATCCCCATTTCCTGGTTTCAGTTGTTGCAAAAAGGAATAAACAAAAGCAACACATGCGCGCTAAGCTGCGAACCACAAGTGTTTTTTTTAGTTCATCAAAAGGGAGTTACAGGTGGTTTTGAATGTAGTTGATTTTCGATGAACTATGGGAGAACACCAGCAGCCTAAAGGGTTCCGATACACCAGAAAGCTGTTCCAGGCTAGAATGTAATTATTTACTCCGGCTGTGTGAAACTCTTGACTGCTACCACTGACATTTTGCTTTTTTCCCTCTCCAAAAACACGACTCCGTTCAGTATCTCTCTGATAGATGTTTCTGGGCGTCCAGCTGAATAATTTTGGCAGTAAATGACAATACATTTTATTGAAGGAGCTTTCTGTGCTGCCACATTCTTCTGTGCCAACTAAGTTTTCTGAATTTCCCATCTGTTTTTTTTGTTTTTTTTCCCCCACGCGATTACCTGCACGCACACACACACTACGCAGACGCAGTTTTATTTGTTTCCCTGAGTGCTGGACGTCTTTCATTATCCCCTTTGCACCTTTGATAGTCTAATTAACTTGAAGTCAAACTTGCTTTCAAGGCACTGCACATATCATTCCTCAAACTAACTCAAAGACAGCGGTACTTACAGTGGAAATGCCAGACCAGCAACCCGGTCATGAGAGCAACAACAGCAGCAAAGATCAGCACTCCGATCACGGCTCCGATCTTCCCCGGACCCCTTTTCTTCTCAAGTTTTTTGTTATCGGACGCAGGCAGGAACTGAACGGAGGTGTCCCAGTCTTTGTCCTGGACGACATACAAATGATGACTCGATCAACACTTATCAACCTCAGAAACATTTCTCAGGACCGTAGTGACACTGCCACACCACCACTTTGGCATTTCCCAACAATGTTGATTTTGTTTTTCTGGACAGAAATTGTCATGTTACCCACTCTGAGTTGATTAGATAATCAAGAGAAGATAAGTGACAGCCGGAGACAGCAAGTAGATACTTGTGTATTCTAGGAATGTCTGTGTTTTTGCCCACCAACAGAACTCAGCTCACCCTGAGTGACTTTGCAACACTGAAGCAGCACACTTCTTTTTCCCCAGATGCTTTTTGAGGCCAAACATTCTGAACATCTCCTTTCAAAATGGGCTTTCAGAATGTCGAGAGGACAGTTTCAGTGGATGTTAATGAGTTAGAAGGGAACTTCAAGTGTGAGTCACGGCTCTGCGCTAACCTCTCAGAGGTGAGACCGGCGGGGGGAGGGAGTACAAAGGTTTCACCGTGTAAAATCCTGTCAAACCTGCTGGGAACAACCCACTCACAGAGCTGAGGAGGAACAGGTACAGTTTTGAGTGCCTGCTGCACTGTTGATTAAAATTTAAACACCGGCTTATATTACAAGCCGAAAGATAATATCAGAAGCTGTGGGATGTTTTTAAACAATTCTGAAACTACAACGAATCCCTGATACTTTTGCACATAATGATTGAGAGGATCAGCTGCAGTGTAAAACCATGACTACCTGCTTGTTAAAACCTCAAACACAAAAACCCCAAATTGTAGGAATGATTATTATTTTGATATTAAACGCCAATTTTCTACTGTATGGCTCGGTTCACTACAGTTACAAAATGTTACATGCGTCACACACACTCGCTGCCTGAGGTGTGTTTATAACTGCGGTCTCCAAACCAGAAAAAAGGACTCTAAATTAGGACCAGAAACATGTATGAACACAACGTCTAAGCAGTCCAAGAGAGAACATGCACATCTGGATAAAAATGTCACCAGGGGAAGGACGGAAATAAGACTTTACAGGTGGAGCCCTGGAATGTTTATTGTTAAAACTCTGGGGGCGTCTACAACACAACAAAGTAGAGGCGAGGCCGCTCGCGCTCACTCGGCGTCAATATTTTAACCCAAAATACAGATGCGGAGAAGTGTTGCAACATTGTTTCATGATTGACCCGCAACATACCAATTAATGCAAAAGCGCTTTATCGTTATGGTAGGAAAAGTATGGCAGTGAGATAAACTTTTGATTAAAAACAGATTACATTCCTAAAAAATTGTGAACTCCTGGGGAAACTTGATCAGTTGTATTTTCCGTTAATGAGCATCTCTCCCGGATCTGCTCTCTTCTGCTGTCGGGGACTCGTCTCCTGAGTCTGATGGACAGTTTCCAGATGCCGTCTTGTATTTATTAGCCTACCATGATGCTAAAGAGCAATCTACTGGATGCTAATCTACAAATGAAGAGGACTCAATAGAACATGTCACAACAGGGCAGAGGATCCAGGGGAATTCAGATGTCAGTCCAAAAATTTATGGAGGATCCTGGAAGGTTTTTTTTTCTTCTCTTTTTTAGCCATAGATTGATGCTGGACGATGGTGTGCAGCTACTCAAATGGAAGGTTTTTACTCTGCACATTCTGTCATTGTGCCAAACAGGTGGGAGCGAGCAGGACTGACAGAAACAAAATGAAATCTAGTGGAAGGTTACAACATAAGCTAAAGCTCAAGAGACTTCATGTGGCGGCGGTGCTACTTCCTTAATCAAGAACAGTTTTTCGTTGCATGACAGTGAGAATTTGTCTTATTCAGCTTCTATCTTATTCACGTTTTGGGGATGGTGTTTGCTCAGAAAAGACAAGGAACAACTTGACCTTTTTACATGTTAATAATGTTAGTTTATCACTGACATTCCACATGGAGCTGCAAAATTAATCTAAATGTAATCAAAATAGCAATATGGCCTGTTGTAGTTGAAGGTGCAAAAACGATGTCCTGCCTTCATATCATAGCCTACAAAATTGAGATGGGTTTGCCAATTTCATTAAAGGTGAAAATGAGACTGATCATGTAACAATTAACCTTCCCTGTAATATTGCAATATCAGTCAACAAAAACCTGCGTTTAGATAGAAAAAAAAATAAAATCATGCCGTCCTAATCCCAGATCTCTCAGTTTCTAATCAGTCTAGAACAGACATGAACGCAGGTTTCTCTCAGCTCTTCAGCGAGAAACCTAAAAATATTCCACACATTCAATCATGTATGTGCATGGAATTAAACCACTAACGTCACGTCTGAACTTTTCTTTTATAATAAACCCGCATTAGTGTGCATTTCCAGAATTAAACTTTGCAAGACTTCGGATCTCACTTCCTGTCCGATGCACCAGTGTAGGTGAAGAGGTGAGATCCAAAGTCAGCTGTTTATACACGAAAAGGTCTTTCTTAAAGTCATCTTAACAGGATAGAATAAGGCCAGCAACAACACAACATGACTTTTAAATCACTTACCGAATTTGGAGTGTATCTCATTCCACTGTCCATGTAGTCCATCAGGGGTCAAAGTCCGAAGAAACTGCGTAAATTGAGACACACCACCTGAGCCACTTCCTCCCTCTTCTCTCCTTCTCCTCGTTATTCTTTCTTCTTTCTTGCGTTTGTTTGTTTTTGTTGTTTTTTTGGACGTCCCACCCCGGTGCGTCTTAGGTGAACCTGCTAGAGCTCTACTTCTATTCCTGGACCACTTGAGTGCCAAACAGCTCCGAAGTAAAAGTAAATAAAAACTAAAACCAAAAGAAGACTATTTTTTTCTCCGCCCGAGACAGACGTCAGGTCGAGGTATGTCGCCTACCTGTGTAACTACAACGGACGGAACAGGAAGCGTCAGGTTTCTGTGGGAGTGTCTCCACCGACGCACACCTGTGGTGACGTCCTGTTTACCTGTGTACAAATGGAAACACCTGTTTGTTCGCTTGCAGTTTTTGTTTTGTTTTTTCCTTTTAAAACAAATAAAATGGTAATTTATTGAAATAATTGATATGACCGGCAATTGCTGACATTCAATCAAATATTAATATCTTTTCATAGGACTTGTGCGTGGTATCAGTCACGTGATATTTACCACGATGACGATGATTCACCTGCTGATTCATCTGCATCCACGATGAAAGTTTCTATTTGACATAAGGCATCCAGAAGGAAACTCCAGCCAATCACGGTGTTGACATCAACTCTTTTTTTTTTTTCCAATACAAGCGATCATTTTCCTCCTGGCATACTCACGTTATGGTGTATAAAATGACAAATGCTTGTTAGAAAACTCATTATGAACCAATAAAAAGACGAGAGCAAACCTTGATATAACCAACCCTTCAAAACCAAACACATCCACCCTTCATTAATCCAATATTGTGAATTCTTCTTAAATTGAATTTAAATGCAAACATTTCTCAGGATGTTCTTCACTAGAGTAGAGTTGAGTATTAAGAGGAGGGAGGCTGTCTTGCCAGGTCGCGAGCACTGTGCGGACCCTATAGATTTTCCTCAGCTTATCTTTTATGATACAGTATTTCTGGCATTTTTTTTTTTTAGAAACTGGAGTTAGAGAACTGTTTATATATTCAAATGTAGATGGTGATGATTATGTGTCATAGGATTTGCAATGGTACCTGGTACCGTGGTGTTGAAATACTGCAGCATTAGCGCATACAGTTTTAAAGGATTATTTTAGCCAAATGCCACTTTCTGTCCCAGCAGCTATAGTTTCAAAGGATTTGAAAGAACTTCATACTGGCTGAAAATACTTATGGTCCTTTTATTTTAATAGATTATTTCACTCAAATACTACTTTCTGCACTTCTATCTATAGTTTTAAAGGATTTTTCCATCAAAATACTACTTACAGCCCTATTATATTCATGGACCATTCCACCCAAATACTGCTTAGGTCTCCGTTTTTAACAATCATTCTGTCCAAATACTGCTTACAGTCCTATATTGTTAAATCATCATGCAATGTACCGACATATACTTACCTAGTATTAATACCTTCTGTCTTATTGGTTTACTCAACCCCATTATTTTCTGACCAAATCCTTATTGGTTTAAAGGTTAGATGGAAAGTAATATTTCACCTTTAAAACAATAATTACTGAGACCTTAAGTATTATTTTGATGGAACACCACCTGTTCCACTTCCAGTTCAATAGGTGGCAGTGTTGTGAGTGTCCCAGAAATGTGGGTGGAGGACTCTGGGTGACACTGCAGTGCTCAGGTCTGAGGACACACAGTGTTACTGCATGCTGTCCACATGTAGAAACATGCACTAGCCAACCATTTCGAGACATCAAGTGTTTTGGTGTAGGAGACAAAGAGTGTGCTTTATGTGGATAAACACATGAAAATTCACCTTTCATTTCAGTGAGAGAATCATCATGACGGGACTAGTGTATATTGTCTAGCACCATCTAGTGGACGCATTCATGCAAAATACCAATATTTTGTAGTTTTAGAAGTACAAACGGGTGACATGGTTCAGAGGTAGAGTGGCCGTCTAGCAACCTAAGGCTTGCTGGTATAAATGCCTATATTCTATGTTCGACCCATCCAGGGTGAACCCCGCCTGTTGCTGAAAGTCAGCAGAAAATGGATGGATATATTCTATCTTAGGAAAAGACGACACATCCATATGGAAGTTGTGAGTTTATTGATGTGTATCCCCCCTGTAACCATAAATCTGTTTCCATTGGTGTCAATCATTTTTTAAATCACTAATATTGATATTATATTAGTTCCCTGTCCCCTCCCACAATCAAGCAGGCAGTTACAAGATTGAAGCCATTTGGGTGCATAGTGAGACAGTCACATACAGAGATACTGTCACAGGAAGAGAAAAAAATAGAAAACAAGAAAACAAACTTAAAAATATATATCATATAATTTCATATAAGAACAATGCACACCACAGATAATCCTCCGGAAAAAAGCCATGATTGCAACATCAACTATACAGGCGTACAAAGACAATACTAGAGAGAGAGAGAAAAGAGGATTCTAGGATTCAGTTTACTTGTCTGTGTCTTTCTCCACCTGTAAAAATATACAAGTTTGCTCTTTTTCCCACAAACCAGCTCTCCAAGCTTTTTGTCTTTCTGTGTCTCTGTCTGCCTGCACAGACCTCCAGCTCCACGTTGTCTCTGGTGGCATCGATCCAGGGCCGACCCCTGACGTTTAGGGCTAAACCCCCCAAATTCAAATTGCAAATTCTTGTTACAATCCCCATCTGATTGGTACATTCAGATTCAGAGAAAAACGAATAGTTTGCCAGCAAATCACTCTCAAATTCACTAAAAATGCGAAAAAAATGGTATTTGTTTGGGGCGAAAGACACCACTGACTCAGTTGTCCTGCCGGGCCGGCCCGTTCTGAGCCATTACACTGTTTTATGACCAACACTTGCTTCAATAACATGTGTTTCTGTATTTCTCAGTTTTTCTATTTCTTAATTTTTGCTTGGAACAATGTGCAAAAATGTAGGACGCCCCCCCCCCCCCGCTCAAAAAAACAAAAACGTTTGTTATTCAATTTGCCCACTGTCACATAGTGACAATGCATTAAAATCAACGCCATGAGGGAACCTGTCAGGTACATAGTATGGAAAGTAGCTTCCACAATACATTCAACTGTGTAACACGTGTCAATGGGACTTCATTAATCAATTTATAGTCTCCCTAAGAGGTTGTATGTGTGTGTGACAATTATCTGACATTCACGTTTGTAAGAGCTCTGCGTAGGTGTTCGTACGAGCTGGGGGCCTGTGCACACTTCCCCCAAAGCCTTCTTACAATGTGCCTGAAAACACAACGCAAGACAACCGAGGTTTGAACCCTAAACCGACTCATAACCTGGGAAAGAAGGTGGAATAAAAACATCTACTCTTATATCATATATTTAAACCATATGTATATTTTTTTCTGTTATCATACCAAAGAACATAAAGTAAATAAATCTTGATTTCATTTTTTTCTCATTTGTTGTTTCACTATACATTTTAATTGGTACAAAGAACCTTCATATACAAGCAATCTATTGAGAGGAAAAAGAACAAACACCAATTCGTTTTGAGAAAAAAAAACCGTCAGTGACACTTCTTGCATGATGGAAAACAAAAGCCAAGGTTTGACAGTTTGTTGATGGCTACTTAAAAACATTTAAATTTTGCTTGATTTACCTTTCACGTTCAAAAATAAAGAAAACCTCTGAAGAAATGTTATACATCTTGATCCGAGCAAGGTGCGTCGATAATTACAGCGGAATAAATTTTTCCATAATGCAAAATGGCAGATACATCACCTTTTCAAAAGAAACATGATCAAAAAAGAGCTCTATAGTACAATAGTTGCAGTAGTAGAAGTAGTAGCATTATTCAGGGATTGTTTTGAACAAACCAGTAAATGGAGTTTGGATGTATGCAAATGATTTTAACAATAGCATCATATGTTATTGGTCAGTAGTATGTTCCCCCTCTGTTGCCATCCTCTGTCAGACTCCACAGCGCCCCCTGCAGGCTCTGGTTAGATCTGCATCTGCTCCAGGTATTTGTAAGTGGGGTTCTCGTAACCGTGGTTCTGCATCTTGCTGAGGTGGCGTTCCTCTGGTGTCAGCATGGGATCAACCTGTGAGACGGATCGGGGTGTGAGATAGCTGACCTCAGCAAGACCAGGACTCCTCTCATGGAGGCACGTCGCGATATTTAAATGCTGCAGGGAGAATCTCACCTCCACAATGCCATGACTGATGGTGCCGTATTGCCTCTTCCTCAAAAGCACCAGACTAATCACAATTACAGTTGCTATGGCCACTGCGATCACCAGCAGGCCAATCAGTGCACTGCTTCCGAAGCTGAAGTCCTCTCCGAGGGGACGGTAGGTCTCCTAGCAGGTAGGTGACAGGGAGACAGAAAGAGCAACAATGAGGAAGCAGGAACATGCAAATACAGCATGATTACTTCAGCAAAAGAGGGTGTTTCAAACTGTATCTGCAAGTAGGAAAATGCAAAAATAATTGGGATTTTCATGAAACTATGTGGCCATTAAATTTGATCTGTGGTCAGTTGTGTATTTGTAGATCAGAAACTTGCAGTTAAAAACTACCAGGGACCCAGAAGTAAATGTGGAGCATTTTCCTCCAACAGAGTACTACAGGGTGAACACATTTTCACAGGTCAACCTGGAAGTTAGCGTCACAGTGGGTTCCCTCAACCAAAAGCCAATGAGATTTCTACACGGGATTTTAGAGGACAGACGTGACATCAGCGTCAACAGAACTAGGAATGCACTGCTTGTGATGACGTTTCATGCCTGTGACAAACTCTGCAGTCTCATTTAAGCACTTGTAAGGAACTACTATTTTAAACACACACACACACACACACACACACACACACACACACACACACACACACACACACACACACACACACACAAAAACCTTCACAATGTATGAGTGTTGTATTTACTGACCAGAGGGGGACGGATGTTAAACAGCGCTAACTTATTTCAAGTTTTGGGACTCATTCCTGCACCAATTCTGCAGCCACGGTGATTTATAAAAAAAGAAAATTGCATCTGAATCAGGCCCCAACTAATATAATTCTTCCTGAAGTCTGTGATTCTGACTCTCCATGGCAAAATTGGTTAGCACATTGTGATCAGGAGGAATTGTAATAAAAGTCCAAGATATGAGAATAGCACCCAGGTTGAGCACATCAAAATGTCTTTACAGGGAAAAAGAAATCTAACGACTCCATTGTCATAAATGACATTGGATTCTTTTGCTCTGAAGCTATTTTGATGCCAACTGTGCCGAGGAGCGACACTAAACTATTGCTTTCATTGCATCTTTACAGCCTCTTTAAAGGGAGACAAAGTCTAGAGGAGAATGCAAAGGTCAATCGACTCAGAACCTCTTGATTCCATTGTTACTAGCAGGGACAGCATCCTTTTGGCTGGTTAACAGTGTGTACACATGCATCGAGTGTGTATTGGTGATATCAATTCAATACACACAACCACAGTCACCTATACTCATCTTCAAAATGTCATCTAGCACATATGACACAAATTAATCATATGTCCACAGTCACCGGGGAGTTATTCTCGTCTCATTCTGACACATAAACTGAGCTCTGTCAGTTTGTGTGGATTCACATTCATTATATGAACTGAGATTTTGGATGTGTACATTCAGATACATTCACATGACAAACATGCACCCATGCAGAAATAAAGTGTATTAGCCTGAACAGAAAACTGTAAAAATGAAAAATAAACAAAAAATAAACAAAAGAAAAGGGGATTTGGGGTCCGTAACAACTCTGTGTTTTCAAATTTTTTTTTTCCCATTTTCACTGTTATCAACTGCTTTGCTTGCATGATGTTCTACAGCCGTGTTGGTGTTGTTCCTGACATTAAAGGTTCTAAGTATGACATACACTAGTACGTGCACTAGAGCACCAGCATCTCGTTCAACATTAATCAGCTGTCCAAGAGTAACGATGTTCACCTCCCAGCTGTTTGAGTCCAGGTGCAGGACAAAAATATATGCAAACATCAGGAGAGAATAATGTCTGCACACTGGATCAGCAGCTTTATCTGCTTCCTCGCAACATTTCGACCCGCTTTGGGTCTTCAGGTTTTAGCTGTTTAAAGTAAACACAGAAACTGAACACAGTGTTATAAAAGAAGCGTGACATCATGACACCAGAGCAGAAGTATTAATACTCACTAAGGTGTCGTATCCTACATCGTGGGCGCCGTGTAAACCCACTGTGCAAGTATGGATCAGCCTTTAAGAAAATTCCTTAAAAACAGAGCAAACGCCTATAAATTAGCCATTATTTATTTTTCTGATCTGCCAGGCAAACTAAATCTAAGTTGAGTAATAGTTAGCTTGCTAGCTATTATGCTAACACTACCCTTAAAAATCGGATAAAATATCCTTTAATTAGCCAAAGTTTGATGGTCAGAATGTTTCAGTACGCGCTGGACTGCTAAGATTACGATGCATAACCTCAGTGTGAGAACAAGTTGGAGTTGAATGATGACGACTACGACTGTTTTGTTTGTTTCAAACGTTACATATGAGCGACGTCAAACAAAAAAAATCAAAAAACGGATAAAATGATGATTGATGCATTCCAATGCTTTGTTCTCCGTGTGGAGTTTTTCATTGCGTGGAGCCAACTCAAACACACTACTTTGACCACAAACAGAAACCAAATGGTTCCCATCGTAGAACGTTTCTTTCTAGACGACAGCACAAACAATACTCATGGCTCTCTTACATGGCAGAGAGAATAGTTGTTGCTGCTGAGTGCTAAATCTCATAAATAGAACCTTTATGATTTTGCCGGGACACCAACACGGCAATATCATCCATCTCTGCAATGCTCCCTAACACTTGGCTCTTCTCCCCACTGATGATGACTACAATTCCCCAGAGAGTACTGTGGAGGGCGCCGCTATACTCACCAGCTCATCATCATGCATAACGCTGACTCTCTCTGCACTGTAAACCACTTCTTTAACATCCAGAGACTCATCAATCACCTGTCAACACAGACAGGGGAGCCCAGGTTACAGACACCACAATGTCTGTGTGTGATTGTGTGTGTGTGTGTGTGTGTGTGTGTGTGTGTGTGTTTGCGCCTGTGTGTTTGAAAAAGAGAAAGTCAAGTGGACAGCTAGAGAGTGTGAATGTGCAGCTGACAGGATTATCTGTGTTTGGTTAATGATACACTTTAGCGGTCTTGTACATACTATAAGTAATACTTCACCCAAAAAGTGTATTTTTCCATTTTCGAGTATTCACAAATGGGTGTACTGAATTCATCAAGAACCCCCCCAGATTACTTATTTGTCAAAGCAAAACTGTTCAAAAACATATGGCATTTTTGAAATGCATCGTCCGGTATAATCCACGTCTTCCTTATCCAACCATATGCTCGGTAATCAACAAACAGCTGTTGGGGCTAAAAATAAAGACAATATAAGACTTCCAGTTTAGTGCTACTGTGGACGAGCATGGACGTGCCTGAACAGTCAGCTTGTTGCCCTCAGTACCAAACTGGAAAGGTCACAGCTTATTTGTTTTTAGCTAGAACGTTAAAAAAAAAGTCTTTGTGGTTTACTGAGCAAATGACTGGATAAAGAAGGTTGGTATTATTCTAGATGATGCACCAGAGAGTGTGTATAAAGATGTTTTTGGGCAGCTTTGCTGTTGTTAGCCACCAGCCTCGTTAGCTTCAAGCTTAATGTAAGTGGGGGGGCTCTTAACACATTCTGCTGTCACAAGGAAGAAATGGAGGAGGGGCAAAATGTCTTCATGAACTAAAAACACCTATTTGTGAGTACTCGAAAGGCAAAACATAGCCTTTAACGGAGAGGAAGGTGTTCTGAAGGCATCAAGAACAGACTCTCTTCTAGACACACACCTTCTAAAGAGACTGAGTCATTACTCAGAGCTCTAATTTAAAGGAGAAGCGCCGTGAGTGGAGGTGCTCAGGAGGCAGAAACAAAATACAGAGACAGAGCAGCCCTGAGATAATCAGAATGGAGATATTTGTAAAGTGTTGCTGCCCTTTGGGATCCTCAGATTGCTCCGTCGTAGAAAAACAAGCATTTCCCAAAAGAAACTTGCATGCATTCAAACACTTGCATATATTCACACCCACAAATACACAGTATTAGTGTTGGGTTAGCATGCGCAACACGGCACACATTCAACAGCCAAGCATCATTTCAAAATCCATGAAGAGGAATGGTCTGTCTGGCAGGGAAAATTAGCATGCATTGACTGCCTGGAAACATCTGATCTGAATGAGAGACAACACACCAATAGCCCAGTGTGAGTTAGCTGCAACTATTTCTGGAATAGTCGGACTCTATAAAGGTGAACTGAAGAGAGCTATGTAAAGCACTCCCAAATAGGAGAGGGTAATTTAAAGGAACTTTTTGGGGAAATATACTCATTTGCCATCCTTCCCAGAGTCAGACAAGAAACTAGATACCTCTCTTTCATCTGTGCTGAATTAGGGAGCTGCCAGCTAGTTAGCTTAGCACAATGAATGGTAGTGGATGGCACGTGTTAGCATACCAGGATTTTATCCACAAGTGCTCATCCTCTCTTACAAAGTCGGCCAGGATTAATAGCAGCAGTCGCACTCTAGCTGTCAACAAACATTTTGTTTTGTTGGCCAAAGTTACAATGCGGCTTGTGAGGCGCTGCGGTCAATCACTCCACCAGCAGGAAAGTAGTTCCGACTGTATCTGATTAAAAAATGACACTATCTTAATTCATATTGTTATTTCATAGTAGATGTCATGCACTGTCCTTGTTATATTAATACCGGTAATAGAAAATGGAAGAAAAATGTATTGATGACTTTTACTGTTGATAAGCAAACACTTCATTGAGCTAAGCTAATTAGCGTACAGCAGGTCTCGGTAGGGCTCAGCTCCTTCGTGGTCTTACAGTTCCTTTTCTTGTTTTTTTTTTTTTTTAAATGTGCTCGAATAGTCTTTTATTTTGTTCTGCTTCTGCATTATATAGAAAGCACCTTGGGTTGCCCTGTTGCTGAGATGAGCTATATAAATACATAAATAAATAAACCAATAAGTACGTATGTATGCATGCATTTGCCTTTACCTTGCCTACTGCACTCACACAGGAAGGTTATCTATATTTTTATCTGCCTCTGAAGAGGGTGGCAAATAAGCATATACAGTCAAAACAGTTGTTGCTTGTCAAATTTTTCACTCTGGGAACACAATTTTCTTTTCTTTTCTTTTTTTTGTTGTTGCTCTAACAATGCTGCTCTCAGCTCACAAGTTGAGCAAGTTAGACTGTTTAAAAAGCTCTGAAACACAAACAGAAGCAAAACAGACAATGGAGCTCTTACCACATTGTCGCTGATTTTGGGTTTGCTGTTGATGATTCTCTCCTCGGCACCTATCAGACCGTCTAAACCAGACATGGCGGAGCCTGCAAGGAGGCGAAAAAGCGCAGTCAATAACAGCAGAAGAGCACAAACAAACAAGCAAACAAACAAACAGAGAGAGGGATGGTGGTATCGGTGGCGAGCAGCTGCACAGAGATATCTAGCCTCTTTTCACTGTCACCTCAGGGTCTTTCATGGCCTGATGATAACAAAGGCTTTTCTTCCACTCAGTACAGTGTGAGCACTGTGCAACCAACATGTCACTGGCCTTACATTCGCGACAAAGACCCTCTCAGAGTCGTGCTTTGCATATAGCTGAGATTTCTCCGCAAATATCCAGTTACATGCCCTGACTCACTAAATAACGTATGACTCAGCCTGGTAGTTTCTTTGATTTTATGGTTAAAAAAAAAAATTAGTGCAGTTTCTCCTCTGTCGTACCCCTTTGAGAATAAACCAGATGACTTTTTTTTTTTTAGTTTGCTCCAGTATAAAAACTAGGCCACAGTGTCAAATATGCATGTTAGAAGTATGTTTTTGAATGGATCTATTAATACACACAAACGGAATATTTGATGAATAAATCAAGAGAGGAGGGAGCAAGTGAGGTAGTCAGGGCTTCATCCTGAACAAAGTACAAGAGCGATATAACAAGTCTGGATGTCGGCTTATTGTCTGCTGCTGCTACTAGAAGATGATGCCAAATATTTCAGATTAGTACAATTGCGTCTGGATTATGCCAGGAAGAATGTGCGTCTTACAAACCCCGCACAGCAGAAGTGATGTCAGACTGTGTCAGGTTATCAGATGGTACAGAAATACTCGTACAACGTCACAGCCAGACACAACAACACACAGCACAGTGGCAGTGACCTCTGTGTGGGCAGAAATAATTAGTTCACTAATCGGGGGACTCAATCTGTTGAAAATATATTTTAGAGGCGGATTTATCTTTTAATTCATTTACAAATCAAAAATGTCATTCACTGGTTCTCAATTGTGAGGATTTGCAGATTTTCGGGTCTTTTTTTGTAAATGTAATTATTTTTTCACATATTGTGATATGGGCATGTTGGTATTGTGACCCGTGACTCCCGATTATGACGTAGGAACACAGAAGTATCAGATAAGCCTAATTTTTCAGACTGAAAGATTACAGCTTAACCCTTGTGCTCCAGTGGGAAACATTTAGTCCTCCTTCCATGTTTGACATGTGAAGTTTGGACTGTGGTTGGTGGGCAACCTCAACCTCAGTTCCTATAATACACTGTACACACAAAATATAACAGACTGCGCAAAATTCTGTAATTTTAGGCTTTCATTCTGGATTACTGGCTTCCAAATTATAGTTTGTCCTATTTTCGACTGGATTGAGCCATTTTCTGCTGTTTGGCACATAGGACAATTGTTGCTGTAACATTAAGAGCTGGAAGCAAGACTGGAACTTTCTGTGAGTTTTCACAATCTGGGACATGTCGGTGTTTAGAGACAACATTTTATGCATTAGTATTATTATTATTGTTATTTTTAGACAGATGGCAGAGAGTTGCATAAAATTAAAATGAGTGCATACAATTCTGCGCCAGTGTCTGTTAGCTTTTCATTCATACTATTCTATACCAGAGGGTTAAGGTTAACTAGCTAAAAGTTTAACCACGATTCAGGACTTGAACTCAGTTCAGAGGAAACCAGTGTCTTTAACCACGTTGCTGTCAAAGAGGACAAATTCAGCCTGTTTCGGCCTGGTCAGCAAGGACAGAGACACTAAATCATCCAGCGTCTATCGGGACAAGACCGACTACTGCAAAGAACAAGTGCCTGAGAGGAGGAATAATGAAGCAGGTGCTTAGATTAATGTGGCGAGAACAGGATGACAGCTGACACACGAGCTAAGAGAACAGAGCTGCATCTCTCCCGCATACAGAAGCCAGGGGCCTCACGTATGACATGAAGTGATAATCACAGCATGATGAAAGGCCTGGTATTGAAGTAGCAGAGAGCCGAACACACAGCTGTCATCCAAATAAAAGGAGAAAATTAACCACTAGATGGCGCGTGATAAAAGAGCAATATTGGGATAGAGAGGTTCTCAAATTGGACCAAAGGGTGAGGAAAATGAGAATAGTGGAACAAAATATGGGGATGGGAATGGCTTGGGAGACGAGGAGAGGGGATAGAAGCCATAAAAACAAGACGCAGCAGAGGCACCAACCTTTCTTGAAGGCACGTGGGGAGTCTGATAGATCGCCTTGGCATTAGAAATGAGCAACAGAAAAAAAAGAACAGAAAAGGGGGAAGAAGAGAAAAAACTTAGGTGAGCAGAGAAAAGGCAGGGTCATCAAGCTGTGTTATTTGATTAGGAAAAGAGTCCAGCGGGGAAGTTTGAGAGAAGATAACCAAACTTAAAAAAGGAAGGCATTTAATAATTGTCTCCAAGCCCTCTGGGGTGTTGGCATGTATAATAAATGTTCCTCTGGGATCTACTCGTAATTTGCCTTCCATCTTTCTGGAAGCGCTCCATCTATCACTGCTTCTTCTCCTTGAGAATTCAATCTTTTATTTGGCAGAAATGTGACCAAAGAGAGAACCATAACAGCTCATTTTCCCTAAGCCTTTGGCTCCGGCTCAGCACCAAAGCCTGAGGCTTTTTTCCATTTATCAGAACTTCACTTGTGCTGCATTGAAGGGAAGGCCACGGGGGAACTGTACAGAGGAAGAAATCCATACCCAAGGCTCCGTTGCACATTTGCATCGAAGTACAGTAAAACACTGAAAAATGATCCTCTTTCAGTATGCAACAGTCCTTTATCACCAGTCCTTTAGGAGGACTTGGAGCTGATTAATAGTTGTGCAACAGCTTTATACGGACCCTACAGGCCAATTTATACCTCTGCATCAGAAGTCTGAATGCTCACAACAGCGTAGGTCACATTCACACCGCATGGATCTGGTGCACTAATAGAAAGCAGCCATTGTGAGCATTGATACTTGTGCACTCCCGTGGCTGTGTCACGCTGCAGTAACTCCAGCGAAATGTTATCCAGCAGCGGGGCTTCGATGCTACTGTGTTGGGTGGCTGAAACAAAGAGGAATGTTTTTTTTGGTTGGAACTAATAAATGCAGAACATCTATCACATTGACTAAATTAAATATGACGTCGACATGAGCTCAGACCAGAGGAGGAGATGGTGTGAAGATGAGCGCGTGGAAATGCGTGGGAGGAAATGTGATGCTACGAAGCCCATCAGTCCACGACATTTTTGGCGAGGTGCACGTCCAGCACTGACCTGTGCTGATGCTGGCAGTATAAATTGGCTTTTATGTTTTTTTGGGGATGCCCCACTCCATCAAACTGTTTCAAAATATATTTTGAGATGTGAAAATATTGTTACGGCTGGTACTTTCACAAACACTAGCCTAGACGAGTGTATCCGCACTTTCCATTGATATCTTGTGTAGGTTTTTGGCCTACACAGAAGATGTATACTGCTTCGTTTGCATAGAGTGGTGCAGGAATAAGTGCTAACACTCAGAAATAAGTTAGCTTTGTCCGGTTCCTTATTCTCAGACTCTATGGGATTTTTAAATAGGTTTTAGATAAGGTCTGTGGTAAACACAGGCTAAAGATATATTTAACATTTTGGTGTATGGCATCAAATATCCTAGTAAATACCGATCAAATCTTTCAAGTGTTTAAAAAAAAAAAGAAAAGAAAAGAGGTTACGAATGTCATTGCGCCGAAAGCAGAAGTGCGACGCTAAGCTGTGTCGATAGATAATTCTTCCACTGTATGGTTTGCACATAGTGTGTAAAAGATGTATTTTTAATGACGAGGTTTATGCTTCAAAAGCAATGCAAGGGGTGTTCGTTGGTGATTATTATCTGAACATGCTGTTGAAGTGTCAGATACGTTTTTACCACAGAGCTTAATTTTGGCAGTCATTCAAAAGCCAATATAAAAATCCCAATGTTTTGGTTGAGTGCACTCGGATGTTGGTGCTGTTGCCTGTGCGTGAGGCTGGAGCTGCTCACCCTCTGGTTCTGAATGGGAACCCAAGGATGTGACCTGGAAGGGCCGGTATGGTTTTCCCACAGACACTGGAACTTCTACGCTCTCCTCTGACGACACAGTGACATCCGGTTGGGATTCAGAGATGGAGGACAGAAACTGGTCCATATCTGCTTTCTGTTCCTGGAGTAGCTCATCTGCAATGGAGGCCAAAGAAGCATGAGAGGACCTGGTGTATCACCATCCTGGGACATGTCAGCAGCCTCAATGTTTCACAAATTTCTGTTAACACATTGTTTCCAACAATCACAGAGCTGCTGCTGCTGCTGCTGCTGGAAATGATGTCTGCTCCCATTTCTGCTAACTACCAATTAGTATTTTTCTGAGAGCTATTTTCTGTGTGAATCTGCACATCTCCCAACAGGATGCAGCATGGTGAAAGCTGCGACCCAGTTCTGTCACTGCACTTGCTCCACTTTAATCTGCGCAGCAAAACCATGCATGGTTTCTTCTTAAATGAAACAAAAGAAAACGGCAAAATGAGCTGGACATTGACCAGTTTAAATTGTACCACTGGAGATTAAGAATCCCAAATAGAGTTTAAAACTTTGTTATTCAAACGATGAATACTGGTGAGCAGAGACTATAAAAATATTGTTGTATTAAATTCACAAATTCATACTGAGAATTCTCTTCCTGCCTTTGATAATTGGTTTACAGGCTGACTGCCAAGCACTGTCTACTCTTATATTTGTGTTTCCCTTTAAAAGAAGTCAGCTTATATGAAAAACAATTCACTGAGGGCGGAAGGAAATGTGATATATTTTCTTTTGGGCAAATTCCATCAGTGTTTTCATTTCATTTCACTCTTATTGCAGCTCTACTCCCAGCTGCTCAGGGACTTTTGACGGAACACGACTTACCTATTTCATCCTGAATCTCCTCGGCCACGTAAGGAACTTTGTAGAGCAGAGACAGACTCTGGTTCATCCTCTCCTCAATCACACGCAGGTGGGTCATCACCTGAAGATGATAGACGGGGTGAGTTTATGATGATACGGTCCCTGGAATGCAGATGGGTTTTCCAACCAGGATCTTGGATAATTATCAATGATATGGGAAAAAAAATGATAAAATCAATAAAAATGTTGATGTAATATTTAGCTAATCCTTATGGAGTGGCTGTTAAGTAATCAGATTATTACTGGATCGAACCCCAGTTCCTCTAGGGACCTCAGTTACTTTGCGTGAAACATTCTGCCATCAGTGTGTGTGTGTGTGTGTGTGTGTGTGTGTGTGTGTGTGTGTGTGTGTGTGTGCGCGTGCGCATACATGTTAATAAAGCAACTTTACGCACTAATAGAACCATTAAAGGAGCCCTGCAACCTTTGGTTAAGGCTTTTTTTAAAACTATTCTCCCAGAGCCAGACAAGGAGATAAGAGACCTGTCTCTTCTCTGTACTGCATTAGCAACTTGCTGACTGCTAGTTAGCTTAGCGTAGTGAACAGTAGTGGGTGGGAAATGTTAGCATACCTCTGCCAAAAGTCATCAAATACGCTTCTCTCCAAAACAGTCTTTGCCTGCATTTAAAAAGCATTTGTTCTGAAATACAAACGTGAAATTATGAGATATTGTGGAGTCGACTTTCCAAATGAAACCAGTTGGAGAGGCACCTCAAATACCCAACATTAAATTTGGCTAACATAACTTCCTGACTAAATCGACTGACTAAGCAAGCGAGGATGAGGAGGATTACTTCCGGACAAACTAAGATCCTGAACCCTATCTATTTGATGACTTGTGTCTGTGCCATGCTCATAACTCCCATCTAACCAGGCTAAGTAGAGGCCATCTGGGCTCTGTGGGTCTCGGCCCTCTAAAGCCTGGAGAGAAGGGTATCTGTCTTCTCTTCTGGCTCTGGGGAGGATGGACAATGAGAGAATTTTTCAAAAATCTCTCAGTACACCATATGACATTGCATTGCGCTATAATTCATGTTTATACAAAAAAAAAGGCGCCAAAAATAAGGACTAATGCCTGTTGCAAGTTCCCACATTCCAGCTGATTCAATTGAACAAGAAAAAAAAAAAACAATAGAAAAGTTGCTTTTGGTAAGGTATTTTGAAAATGATAAATCAGACTAATTTCATCAATAATTTCCTATAAACTATAAATCCATTCATCGGATAACTGTTTCAGAGCCAATCCAGTGCTAATAGAGTACAGAGTAAGTTATGAACTATTGGTATAGGGTTTTCCAAACATGTATTTATTTAAAAGCCAATATTAATGAACCAGAAAATGATGCCACCAGTAAATCCTCAAGAAACTCACTCCTGAATTTTATTGTTTTCCATTTTATGTTCATCTGGCTTTGTTGTTTGGAAAAAATTCACAGAGGAGCCGCGTCAAGTCATAAAAACATTCAAAACCATCTTTGTAGAGAGGAGAGATGTAAAACCAGCAGAGGAAGGGAAGAAGACAAGATGAAGACCACAACACATTAAATAAAGAGGGTGAGGACGAAAATGCAGGCGAAGATGAAAAGTAAACCAGTCCGACCGACATTTGTGATGCCACAGTTTCATTTGGTGAAGCTTTAATAAGTGCTGCATGATTCGTTATTGTGTACAATATTACAATTTGTAATATGACAAACAAATCAGTTGCCCCTCCCCCAGGTAATGAAATAGCGTGTCATCCTCGATAGCCCCCCCCCCCCCCCCCCACTAACACGCCCACCCAGACTCTCAGGTTTTCCTCCTCCATCCAACACATCCTCCCACCAGCTTGACCATGGGGTCAAGAGCCGACAGCCCCTCGCAACCTGCATTCTGGAACTCTCTGCCTCAAGACATTAGAAATTCAGGTTCGCTTACAAACTTCAAATCCTGGCTTAAAAGCTCGCCTCTTCTGACAGTCACATTCTCTTTAATCCATTTTGTTGATATGGGACTGGAATGATTTTACACTGCTTTTTTCATTGTTTTCTGTTTCATTGTTTTGCACTTTGTTTTACATCGATTTTTTAAAATGTTTTTTGTTTGTCGACTTTGAATGTCCTGAACGATGCCTATGAATTAAATATGTCATTATTACTATTAGTATCAGGGCTTTACAAATATTACAACTATTAATTAATAATCAATTAAGAATTTTGCAATGCGCCTTTCTCTCTGGAAACATACAAAGTTGAACTAGCATTAAAAAGTATTTCATCAGTATTCTAAATAACGATGTTTTGCTAAATTAGACGATCAGGATGGTCAGAAATATCGTTCAACACTTGCAAAATTTGCGCAACAGTGTTCCAAAAGGACTCATTTAAGCACAGACAGGTGCAGAATGTAAATACATACAGAAGGAAGAGAATTATTTGTGTTCATAAATTTAACTGTCACAGAGGAAGCAGACATGTACTTTCTGGCAGACAGAATATTTTTCTGAGATGAGCTCAGACTCGCTAGCAGGCAGCCAACTTGCAGCCATTAAACAAGTCGCTGCATGTAATATTCAAATCCGAGTTGATGCTCTGAAGTGACTTGAGACGATCGGCTCCCCGTCAGTCCTAATGATCGCCACGTTGTCACAGTTTGAGTAAGAAAAGACATTTGAAAGACCAAAACTTTTTCCAACAGTTCTCCAGTTGATTTCACAGCAATATTTAAAGAGGGAAAATTATTTCTACATTTCTGCTGCCGAAGTGTTTGGCAGAATATGAAAAGTTACCAGCCGTTGAATAAGCTGACCGGAACTTGGCGGGTATTTATTCCCTACAATGATGATTGACTGGTTTCGTCTTCCAATGCGTAGCTGCAGTGCACCAGAAGCGGCAACAGATGGCAATAATGCACCTTTTTCATTAAAAACACACAGCAGCTCCCAAGGCACCTTCCTGTCTGTGTTTGACAAACAAACCTCCTTATAAATAGAGCTGAAACGAAGCTTTTGATGCATCAAGCCACCTCGCCTCAGCGTCAGGTGAAGATTTAATAAAAAGAGCCTAATCTTAATCCACGAAAACTCACATAATGCAGTTATAGAAAGAGCGGAAAGTCTTTCTCTATTTACTGTGGATTCTTGACAATGCAAGCGCGAAAGAGAGAAAATGCTATTTTGACTGACTGTCTGAAAGAACAAAGCTTGATAAATAAACACAGTGAGAGTGCGACAATACAGATTAGCCTCCCGTGACTGAGCGCAGAGTCTCACGGGTTTTGAGATTACATGATTCATCTAAATAGTTACCCTCCTCTGCATTTCCCTCCCTCCCTTCACTGACTATGTGGTTTTATCCATCTGCTGCGTTGTCTGTTATTGTGGAAGAATAGCAATAAAATAGTGTCGAAGGGCACTGACACACATGGGCGAGTACATCTAACAGGAGAGCTTCAGCCAAATCCCTGCGCAGCAGCTCAGAGTCCAGCATTACACAAGACCTGCGCAATGTTAATCTTTGGCGGAGGCTTAAGTGAATGAAATACCCCGCCTTCTCTCTCTCTCTTTCTCTCCCTCCCTCCCTCCCTCCCTCCGCCAGACGAGCCTTCTCACTTCTCCTGGGCTTTAACTCATAGAAACATGCACTCTCCTTCCTCCTACACACTTAGATAAAGGGCAGCGAGGTGCAGGCTGAGACTTCATTATCCCTCCCCTGTCTGAACAGGAAGAGGGGGAGAAAGAGATGTGAGAGTGGCTCTTTATGAGCTTTCAAATGTATTGACACGGCTTCTAAAGTAGTACATCTTCATCACTGGTTTACGGTTAATTTCGGAAGTACCAAAGTATTAGTAGGCACCAATTAATCTACCTGAACGATGGATTCATCACTGAAGATGATGAAACCTTACAAAAGTACCATTCTGCCCTCTCGAGTGTTTGTTCTTATCTAGCTACCGTATTAATTGTTTTTTGTTTAGTCTGATCATTGGCATGTGCAGCTTTATTAGCGGGATATCTCAAACATTCATTCGCAGCCGTTGACGAAATTATGAGCAGATATGAGTGATATTAAAAGGCTGAGACTGTTGTTGTTTTATTGGTTTCATTCCGCTGAAATCAGCATCACAGTCACCGGTAGAGATTAATTGCAAGCTCATCTTTCAATTTATCTATAAGATAGACGAAGGGGTAGGACAAGAAACCTCTTTCTTCTCCTTTATTGAACATGAAATACATTTTTAGAATCATCTCCTGGAAGTTGTCACAGAGGAATTTTGATCAAATTCGAGTCCATGCCAAAAGGTTGAAAGAACACTTTTTAGCTTCTGCAAAATCATTTTGATTGTATTCTGGATCTGTGAAGCAGGAGACCCGATTTCGATAAAATGATGCATCTTTGAAAAAAACTACATCAAGCTGCTGGAGTCAGTATAAATTGTGCTCTAAATGTATTTTTGGCGACTTTTGAATGGATTTTGATGATTCTATATTCATATTCAGTATCCACGTGTATATTCGCCTTGCTGGAGGTCTGCGATCATGACATCACTATCATGATAAACACACACACACACACACACACACATGCACGTGCAGACACACACACACACCCACTGACCTGGGACTTCATCTGAGCAGCCTTCTCGGGATCCACTGCCAGAACGTGCTGGTAGTGGCGGATGGTGTGCTGGCGGTCTTTGTTCTCAGCGCGGACGTACCGTCTCAGGGCTTGCAGGATGCGGTGGGGCTGTGGAGTGCATAAAGAAGAGTAAGACGAAGAAGGTTTTGAATGGTCAAAAGATGCCTATTAACCAACTCCTGGATGGAGCATCATGACATAACGTTTGAGATGAGAGTAGTCCTGAGTGAGTTTTGGCAGAGGGAGTAATAGCTGGGTAAGAAATGACCTCTTGACTTCTCTTGAAATTGAATCAAAATGAAAATATTTGATTCATTTTGCCTGACTCTGGCGAGATAGTCGACCAGCACCTTTCAACACGGCGCCAAAGTATGAGCTGGCAAATGGATCAAAAGACGATTAGATAAGAGGAATGTTAAAACACAGCCAGATTATAGCTGTAGGTTCAAATGTGATTGACTTGATGCTCATGGAGGATTTGGTAATGTGTTTCCCTGGCTGCAGTAATCCATTCTCTTCATGATGAATTGCAAGTTGGCAGCGAGTCTTTTGACAGGATATGAGATTAGCCACAGGCCATAAGTGGTGTGAGGTGGAGATCGGTCGGACAGAAATATGTGTAATGTGTTTGCACATTGACTGGGGGAGAAAAACAACAACAAAAACAGACGTGCGAAGGGAGGTGAAGAGAGGATAAAAGATACTCTCAGGGGCTGTTTACCTTGGGGGGGTCGGCCTGCAGGGCAGCCAGGTAGTTCTCCAATGCCAGACGGCGGCGGTCATTCAGCATGGCCTCCACCCGGGCAAGATGGGTCTCCACCAGCTGCTGCTTCTCACTGGCTGCTTCTTCCTCAAGGGACTCCACCATGGCTTGGAAGTGCTAAAAACACAAGCAGATCCATATTTAAAAGTGTAAGCACCTAAAACAGTACCGAAAAACAGAACTTTGCTCCGTTCCTTCTTCTCAGGGTCATCTGTGGGGTTAGATTCTATATTAAAAGCCTCCTCATTTAGACTGAGCTCTAATTTAAGTTTTCCCCTCAATGAACTCGAGGGTTGTTTTTCAGGCGGCCCACACTTTCCTGCATGCACTTATAACTAATATGGCTCCTGGACCTATTTTAGGTTAGTTTGTCAAAAGAAATGAGTAGCGATATTAAGTAGATTATTAACCGCTGAATATAAAATAACTCACTGAGCGTAGCCTCCTTGTTTGACTCGGTCTTCCTCCAAAATGTTGATGAAGCATTAAAAGGCTTGTCTACTTACCAAGTAGGACTCAACACTACTTGGTGTGGTATAATTTTGAGAAAGTTTCAACCCAGCAGGCCAAAACATTGACAAAAATATCAGCTATTCTGCTTCTTCTACACTGTTACACTATAATAGTTCTGGTGATCCTGAGAATGCTGGCAAGTGATCTGAGTTTCTGAGGATGAAAACAGTCTTAAGAGGAATAGTCAAAGAAAAGGGGTTCTAAAATGAGGGAGTGGATTGAGGGTCTAAGCTCTCATATCTCATTCAAACACAAGGACAAAGGGACAAAGCCCAGGAGGAACAGAGGGATCAGTGACTCACCTGGATCAATGTCTGCCTCTCGGCCTTGGGGAGGTTCTTAGCCTGGCGATCTGCCTCTTCCCACTCTTTCCTTACCTGAAAGGTAAAAACGGATTTCATTCCAAAATCTATCGGAGACTCTATCAGCGTAAGCAGGAATAAAAAACACTCAAATGATGGAAATAATCAGGAGAATGCAGTAAAAAAAAAAAAAAGGATAAAAATAAAAAAATTAAGAGGAGATTAACTCAAAAATATCTGTGGTGATGGGAGCAGATCCCCTCATCAGAAATTTTTCAAATAACAAATTACAAACACCTCAACATTTCTGTCAGGAAAAACGATGACAATGTGCAATTTTTTACTAAAATATAACATAGGAATGTGGTTTTGTGGCACTCTCCATTTGAGAGAGTTTTAGTGCTTTTAGATTTTCCAAAGCTTGAAGAATGAATTAAAAGTCCTTGATGGACACTGAAAGCAGTCTTCAAATAATTAGCGTATTAATGAAACGACAAACTACGGTTTCCCTCATCTGAACAATCAATACTATGAATTTTTTTCCCTAGTACTTTTTGGCTCTAAAAGACAGCCGCTGAGCAAATGTTGTGGAAAATTCAGCACCTTGAAGAGAATTCTTGGATTCTCCTTTCAGTTTCAGTGTGTTTATGTGAATAGGTCCTGTTCTGTGCAGATAATAAACCCCCTTGACTCTATCAGTATTGACTGGAAGCACAAATGATGCAACTGAGCAGTGGAAACTGCGTTTATCTCCTATCGAGTGTCCAGATTTTAGCTCACCCTCTCCATACGGTTGCGGTGCCTGATCTCCAGCTGTTCCTTGGCCCTCTGGAAGCGACTGTGTTCTTTGTCATCAGCCGGGGTTTCGAAGTAGATGTCTACGTCATCAGTGGGCTGAGGAGTCGGGGGCATGGCTGTAAATTCAAAGCCAGATGGTGAATGGACAAAGCTGCTATCTGACGACTCGGCAGACGGACAGATGCAGGCACAGGTAGGCAGATAACAAACACAGACGACTGGGACCAGAGAAGAAGACAATTGGACGTGGAATGCAAGTTGAAGTTGGACAAAAATCCTCACAGAGGCACTGCTTTCATAGGAGTTACTCTACTCTCAGCAAGTCTGATAAATTTAAGAGAATCTGACAGTCTTTCCTTTTGCATTCCTTTCATCTTCCCATCGGCTTTCTGCTGACAGATCGCGTCTCCGACACTAATGGGAATAGCTCCTCATTTGACGTTCGGGGTCACGTGGGTTGAGGCTAGAGGGCTGTGTTCTGGGTTCCACACTAGTCACACAGGAGTCCCTCATTACATCACTGCGAGAAGAAAAACGCTGCAGCTCGCAAACAGGGAGAGACGTTATCGTTTCGGACCGACGTCAAAAACAAGAGGCAGGTACGTTAGTGGGTTGGACACGTAGTTGCTGCTCTGAGATGACAAATAAAACATCCAATTGGTCATGGACTGTGTTTTCAACTGAGGAGTGGTATAAGGTGCAAAATAAAACTGAGGTTCTAGCACTCGTGGCAGCAGTTCTCTGTGATCAGACAGACAGACAGAAGCATGGATAAGCAGCAGGAGCAACACTGCCAGACAAACAAAACATAAAATATGATAAAACTGCATTTGATGTTGACATGCACATGAATAAATACTAAACTACAATGAAAGACTTCATACGTTTCCATTTTTGGCATTTACTGGCATGAGTATTGCTTTGCTGTCAATACTGACAGGGACCATGTTTTTTTTTTTTTTTTCCCCTGCCTTACCCAGTTAATAAAAATGAGTAGTTTATTAATTTATTTTTACAAGTTAAAGGAATTTAACTTTCCAATACTGTCTAAACACAAGCAGCGATAAAAGACTGTTGCTCGTGTAGCACAAATTGAGTGAATTTGGATTTCTATCAGAAATCAAAGAAAATGAAACGTATGAAACTTACCAAACACTTGTTGGTACCACAAAAGAAAGAAAGAAAGAAAGAAAGAAAGAAAGTCATTATGCAGCCTAAAAGTAAAAGTCAGTTATCAAGTCAGTTTCCAACCTGGGGACCAGTCGCTTTTGGGTCAAATTATTGATAAGGACTTAAAGAAATCGGAGCATTCCATGATAGAGCGAGAATGTTCTGACCAGAAACTGTATCATGTTTCTTTGCGTCAAAGTCAGGTTAACATTGATATGGTGGTGTGTGTGTGTGTGTGTTGATCCCGCACCTACAGCGGAAGAACTGTTGGTGTCCTAGATGAGTCCAGCAGAGATGAGAAGTTGACACAACACAACACTGTATCACCGTGGACATTGGATTTTACCCATCTGATGACTGTGCTGGAAACATTCATCATGTGACCTAAATATACTGGAAAGGACAGCCGAGGCCAGGGGTATCATGGGAAACTATCCATTTACCAAGTAGGTGAGATTTCAGATTGAAACAGACACGTGCGCATCTCTGTAGGATCCTCTCAGAGACAACACAAAATGAACACTTTAATTAGACTTTCATCTCGCTCAGGACTTGATTGAGTCGAATCATTTTGCTTCCTTTCAGTCATTTTGACCCCAAAGGATAGGAAATGCAGCTCAGGTTGAAAAATAACAAGACCTTATCGAAGTGACAGGCGTGTTGGTAGTGCACTAGTCAGTTAATGTCTGATCCAAATAAACTGCAGCTTCATTTTTTTCCCTGTGTGATATTAATTTGGAAAATTTCAACATTCCAATTTTGCAGAACATTAACTAAACTAATGGACCAGTGTCATTTAATTGATTAGTTTTTTGTGGATTTGCCCAGGGATTGATGAAAATAATCATTTGCGGCAGCCAAAAGGGATGATGATAATGATGATGATGATGATGATGATGATGATGAAGAAAACATGCTGTGGTGGTTTGATGAGTGAAGCCTTCAGACTACAGAGCAGGTATTCTATCTCCTAGACTAGACCTACAGCGTCCTCAAGCAAAGACACAACACACACAGACAGGGGGTGTGGTCAAACCGGCCTCTGTCCTGTGAGACTTACTCATGCGCTTGCACACGGCCATGCAGTACTCCTCTGAGTCGAAATTGTTGCGGTTGCCGGCACAGCCCCCGTATATGAAGCGCACACACTTCCTCTGGCTCACGTCGAAGTGCCAGCGGGGCATGGAGGCTCGGCAGGGGCCGGTTTCAGCCTCCAGAGTGCACACGGCTGCCAGGGGACAGCTGTTAGATCATCTGACCACTAGGGACAGCAACTTCATTCCAGTCTTAATTACACACAATCTGTAAAACTACCACCTTATCAGAACTGTACGTACGAATATGATCAAACAGAGGAGAAGAAAAAAAGCTGTTTGAGGAGCAGGATTTAACAGCAGTTCAACAAGGCAGGATGATTTGTCCTTGTTATCAGATATGTAGAACAGTACACCACCGTCTCGGCTGTGAGCAGGAGAAAAGGCTATTTACTGAAGCATACACTCTAATTACAGTACGTCTGAGAGTTAAGCATAACAGCCTGCAGACGGTTTCCTGCTTGTTCATGATGTGGAACTCCAAGTCGACTCTCAATAAGCTCCAGACCCCAAATCAATGGGATTTGGATTTTTTTTTTTTAATGGTCAATTCTTATATCGTTTAGTAAATTTTAGTCATTTTCTACTCCCGTTTTCCCTCTAAAAGTGACTTGATTTCTCTTAAAAACACGGCAAAGTCAATCAACTTAAAAGGCATTTCTAAAAACAGCGATGAAGGTCAGATTGGCAGAAACTTTTTGGTTTCAGATGAATAAGTCTATCAAATTATTTCTTGTACGTTTCTGGGAAAAGAAAATCAGAAAAATTATGAAAAAAAAGGAAAGTTTCAAATAACAAGAAATGCATAACGTATATAAAGTGAAACGTTTATCTTGCCAGGGAGACCCTTAAGGACTTCTGAGGTCCTGACTCCAGTATGAGAGCCTCTTCTTTAAAGGTTAGATTATAGTTAGGTGAGGGATTTATCATTTAAAACTGCACGTTACCAACCTTTCACTTCCTGCAGAGTCTTGTCTTCATCTGCGCTCTCTGACATTTTACTACTCTTCTCATCCTTGTCGTCCCTATCCACCTCCTCATCCTCATAGACATAGTGGTACTCTTCCTCATCCTCCTCATCTTCTTCTTCATCCACCTGCTCCTCCTTCGGTGTGGGTTGCTCCTCGGCCAGCGTCTCGCTGACGGAGGGGAGGAGGTGAGAGTGTGATGAGGAGGAAGCCAGGAAAGGGGAGTCATTCATCAAACAAAGCCGAGCAGCTGCCAGAGGTCAATGTCACCACTGATTAATTCATCCAGATGGCCAGTAATACCTGCCCTTCACAACACAACCCATATTACGCTCATAATATTTCAAAGGTCCCACACACAGACTTTTTCCTCCCGCCTCACAGCCACTGACCTATCCTCTACTGCATCCTCGTCTTCATCCAGGTCGGCCTCGTCTATCTCCTCATCCTCAACCTCTTCCTCGTCTTCGTCCTCCTCCTGGGAGGGCAGAGAAGGAGGGGTGGACTCTCCGACGCGAGAGGATGGGCAGCATACGTACTCTGTGCCGTGGAACTTGTCGATGTCGCAAGGCAGCAGCATGCCGTAGCTGTGCAGCACCATGGAGTTCTTGGAGCAGGCCTGATAGGGAAGAAGAAGAAGAAGGAGTGAGTGATGAAGCCGTGGAGTTTTCTCTCACAGTTGAGATAAAGTGTCAACTTTAGCTTTAGGAAGGAGCTGCGTGTTTAACCTTTAGTCTTCCAGGGAAGGTTAGAGGACTGTAACATCAATGACACACATGATTGATGGAGCTGTTAAGGAGACATCCTGGGAGTAAACTAAATTAATCACAGTGTACTGTTGACAGGCTGCTGTAAGGCTCACTATTGCATCTCCACAGCCTTACAACGAAACCTCCAGAGACAGGTTATCTTCACAGTGAAATAAATTTGTACCAACATTCACATTCAACACACGCAGGCAAATTAAGACACCATCCTCATTAATGTGACAACACATAAGCAACATTAAGACGACGGGATGCAAACTCACACACCACAGAACAGAAACGCTACAAATTCGGTTCCAAAAACAATGGATATGTTTCTCGTGGGCATTTAAAGTGATGAACACATCTGGTTTCGCTTGTTTTTACATTTCCACGCCAGAGCTCACATCATGATTATACTGAAGTCCTCTCTCTCTCTCTCTCTCTCTCTCGCTCTCTGTCTCCCTCTCTCTCTTTGTTGTTTTAGAAAATGAGCTAAATTTCAGTTTTCGAAATTGTCGCTGCCAAAAATTAAAAAAAAAGAAAAAAGAAAAAAAGAAGTATCCAGACGTGTTCATCACATTGAAGTGCCCTCTGGAAACACTTGTGTTGTAGTCTAATGGATTTTTACAGCTTTTCTGTAATACGTTGTGTTGTGTGAGTTTGTAGCAGGTTTTTCTATCGCCACCCACGTCTTGTCAAATTTATGAAGAAATTCTTGAAGATGTTCTCTGAATTTGCATGTGTTTACTTAAGATGCTTCAGCTCTCAGGGCTCAGTTGTTACTGGAATTTCATGAGCTCACTCATCAAAAATAAAAAAAAAGTTCTACTGACCACAATTTAAAATAAATGATGATGGTTCTTCTCAAATTCAATTTCCATCTGTGTCTGGTGTTTATCCATATTCCAAATAAAGAAATTAAACAAAGTTTGAGGTTTTGGTTCTGGAGTTGACACCAATTTAGGCAAAAATCAGCAGGAAAACAATACGTCATAGGATTTAATTCCCCAATAATGATATGAACAGTGATATGAAAGGAGTAAAATCCCCTGCCCCCCCCCCCCCCCCCCCCCCACACACACACACATTTCACATGTCAGGTCTTGAGAAGCGTGCAAACACAAACATTAATCTTAAAAATTCTAATTCTTGAAACTTATGAAATGCTATACAGTGATGATTTGGACTGAAACATTAAGGTAAGAATTCCAGCGAGAAGGCAAAAACAACCCTTGCAGGACTCGTGATAGACCTCAGGACGAGCAAATGAAAAAAGAAGTAACAATACTACTACCCACTGAATGACTTTTTCATTTACTTTCTAGAAACTTCTATAAATGAGCAAATAGTCGCCTGAATATTACCAATAGTGACACAATTTTGACGATTAAAAAAAAATCGAATCATGAGGAGACAACGTAAAGATGCATCATTAATCATGTAATACTTGGTACCTTTCTTTCTGGTGATAATAAACATTGAGAACCTTGAATAAAAAGAAGAACGTTTGGCTGAAGAGCGCCGCTCAAACAGTCCACCACCGGATAAGTTATGAGTGTCTATGTTCTGGTTCATGGACTAACTTGCAGAAGCATATTATTCATATTTACCGTATTCCTTAAACTCTTGATCTTTTAA
Source organism: Aulostomus chinensis (assembly GCF_037954235.1). Lineage (NCBI taxonomy): Eukaryota > Metazoa > Chordata > Actinopteri > Syngnathiformes > Aulostomidae > Aulostomus > Aulostomus chinensis. The sequence goes on from NC_141329.1 coordinate 21,127,989, forward strand.
TTCTTTCAGCTCCATTTCACCAATCCACACCTCATTTCATCCCTTTTAGTGTAATTCCAGTCCCATTGAGACAGACCAAGAGATCAAATAATAGATCAGAGCCACCACAGAAGACATGATAGCGTGAGAGCTACCTCTGTCATCATGTACTCACTTGAGAGACTGATGGGGCCAAACGCTCTGAGTTCTTGAATGAGGTGCTATTTTTTAACAATGCTGAGCCTCATATAGAAGCCAGACACTGTCAGCTACAACTTCAGCCAAAAAGGATGACTAGTGAGACGGGATTAGCCGCTCAGTTTAAGAACATCGCAGTGGTTGTTTCAGGGCGAGAGGAGATTGTTTTTGAGTCATTTTTCCAGCCTGGGTTTTCCCACTGGTAAGATGTATGACTGCTTGACTGTGACAAATTCGTTATAGACTGTAGGTCGCCTGGATGTCACACTATCTGAGGCTGCAGATGATTTTCGGGTTCAGGGAGTGGTAATTAATACATGTCGGGGAAGAGCCAGGAACCGTGAAGCAGGGAGTGACAAGAGCAGGAGGCTGATGAGCTTGGTGCTGCTGCTCCTCTTGCCATCGTGGTTGGAGCTCCATAGGGGAGCTGCCCATTTGGGATTAGCTGCATTACAGCCACAACACTAATCTGATTAGAAGCTGAAATGTGAGGGCTCGCCGTCAGCCTGTGATCAGAGAGCCTTTGAGACTCTCGGGGACAGGTGGAAAGATCTTAGGAACTTAACTAATGAAAGTGCAACCAGTGTGACAGGGACCATCTCTAAACCGCCTCTTCAAGATGACTCTTCCCTTTCCACTTATTCGCTATCGAAAGATTTCAACTCCCACTATTTCCTCCGCAGTAACTCCTTCCTTACCTCTTTGGCAACGCCATGCCACTGCTGGTGGCTGACGCACATGTCCATACGCTCCTTGTGGAAGAACTTGCACTTCTCTGGAACCAGGAGGACGTCGCTCACGAACTCGCCAACTGTAACAGCAAATCAAAACCAGTTAGCTACACCACGAGTCCGTCCAGAAACTGCCTGACAGAAGCAATAAATCCTATACCGCGACTAAAAAAGGAATAGCAGATGGGATGAGTGAAAACAGGGCAGGATTCAATAATTCATAGGTGCATGGTCCTTTGTACACCACAACAGCGATCAAACAGCAAGGGCGTTTGACACTTGAACATCTGTCTGTGCACCTGAGTGGAACCAGTCCCTCCTCCTCCACCATCAAAGTGGTGCCACACAGTACCTATTGAAGGTAGTTCAGGCCCCTTCTTGTGAGTCAATGATATCGCGTGCTTGATGAATTATGATTTATGTTTTATTCATGGCACTAGCTGGCAGAAAGAAGATCCATATGAATCGAAAAACATAAAAGACATTTTATGAGTTCTTCTGAATAGTTTCATGTTGGAAACCCTGGGAGCATATATGTAAGCATATAAAAGCAAGGAGGTTGTTAAAAGGGGGCAGCCTGCTGATAGGCCAGCAGCGTGACGAGGCGTTACCGCTGTCGGAGAGCCAGGCAGAGAGATAGAGAGAAAGAGTGAGGATGAATAAACTGGCTGAGATCAGAGCAGCCGAGGAATGGGCGGACTGGAAACGCACAAATGAGGGTCTAGAGGTTTGACGATGAGGGCTGGGAGCTGTCCTATAACTGCTCATTTAGTGGTTCGCCATGACCTCGGCCTGAGGCAGAGCCGCTGAAGCGCTTCACATGAGCCAGGCGAGCCAGGCAGGCTGGCAGAGGGAGAAAAAGCAGTGTTTTGGAAAATGAGAGAGTAGGATGGAAAGAAAGAGGAGTGAGCTCGAAATAGCAGAGGACTCTGCAGCTGCTTCTCATATCCGCCCAGGAGGTACGGTAACACCCCCATGCACAAACCCCCTCAACCCTGCAGTCCCTCATTCCCCCACGTCCCTGGTTCGTGCGTGTACTCAATGACTGCACTTACAGTTTGGTGTCATTATCATTTGTGAAACAGTGAGTCAGTAAGTTCACACACTCATTTATCAGAAATCATTTACGTCATTTATCGGGCAAAAATGCAAAACAAAATCCTGCTTCTGAATTCGCAGAAATCTGAATTCCTCATCAGTGGGAAATAATAACAGACACTGGCAAGAGAAAATTCCAACAGAAAACTGGAATCATTGGTGGTAGTCTTTGTTATGTACTTCAACTAGTTTGTTTTTACAGTATCTGTACAATGACAATCAAGTAAACCTGAATCTTGAGGTTTTTCCTACCGCCAAGCAAAAACTCACAAGTTGTATTAATTGTGGGATTCAGGACCCTGTTCAGACCCGGTACCCTGTTCAGACCCGGTACTGGTATGTACAAGATGCGTCCTGAGTGACGTGAACAGACGTGAAGTCACTCAGGAGGCAAAAGAGTCCAGATCTGTGAACACAGTCACGTAATCACGTGATATCTAGGTAATATAGTTGGGGGTCAAATTATTTCTCTGACATGTAAACGCTTCAACTGGCACCAAATTGGCCGGTCTGTTCTGTTGGTCCGTTTACTGTGTTTACCCTGGATGTGGGACAGCGCACTGTCATTGGGAGAATCCTAACAGAGAACAACATATTTCTGGACAAGTGAGGAGCTAAACTTCACGCTGTCTCAGCTTAAACTGTACGTTTTTCGTCAATGTTCTTTGAATTTATGCCTGCTGCCTGACAGGAACGCCACTCGCTAGCTTTTAGTTACAGGTTCATAGACTCAAACATAAAAACTAATTGAAATGATCGCCACTATGAACAGCAGCAGTATTAAAATCCATCCATCCATTTTCTTCCGCTTATCCTGTTAAGGGTCGTGGGGGGCTGGAGCCTATCCCAGCAGCTTTCAGGCAAGAGGCTGGGTTCACCCTGGACAGGTCACCAGTCCATCACAGGACCAACACATAGAGACAGACAACCATTCACACTCACAGTCACACCTACAGTCAATTTAGAGTATCAATCAGCCTCGTCCTCTCTTGATGTCTTTGGACTGTGGGAGGAAGCTTGAGTACCAGACAGAACCCACACAGGAACAGGGAGAACATGGAGACTCCTCACAGAAAGATCCTGTGCCCGAGCCGGGACTCGAACCCAGAACCTTCCTGCTGTGAGGCAACAGTGCTAACCAGTGCACCACCGTACCGCCCAGCGATATTAAAATAGTATAATAAATAAATTCATCATAATTTGTGCTTTTACTATGGTTTTAGATTTAGCAACTAATGCATATGTCAGATGTTTTTAATTCTAATGTACGTAGTTACTAATACGTTTACAACTATTGCTTCAATAAAAGATGTGAATGTACCCTCCTCCGCTGGTGCCCACCTCTCCCTCTCTGAGCGAGGCAGAGCTCAGGGAAATCATCATGACACCCAGGAACCATCAGCTCCACATCCTGAACACCAGAATGATTCATTCAGTAACACAATGTCATTTCATCTCTATCTCAGGGATACACGCACGCACACTCACGTGCGCACGCACACATACACACACACAGGTTTGGTTATAAGGTGGAGTGGACAGAGTCTGCAGTCACACTGCAGTGGGTGATGGATGGTGGTGTATGGAGAGCAGCTGTGCCTTGCAAGCACTCTGGTGTGTGTGTTTGTGTGCGTGCATGTGAACTTGTGTGTGTGTGTGTGTGTGTGAGTGTGTGTGAATGAAAGCATATAGTCCACATTCTCGGTGACCTCCACTCAACCTGCTCTATTCATGTGCCTTTCTAGTAACCTCTATCTGAATCCCTCTATCAAACACTCCCTGCTCCCCTGACAAAGTGGGAACACACCCGGTGAACCGCCTACACCTCCAGTGTAGAAATGTGGTGAACTGAATAAAACACCAGCTAAGATACGCAGGTCAACAACAGGAAGCCCGCTGTGTTTTAAGAGCTTTCCAAGAGAAGTGTGTTGTAGTAAATAATCAGTATGAAGACCTGAAAATACCAAATGACCTGTGTAATGCACTTAATGATTCAATTAGGCTTTAAATTATAGTGTTTCGCTTTCCCCTGCAAATAAAGAGGGCAAACTATGTTGCATTAAAGCTATAAAAAAAGAATCACATTATAAATAATCTGAAAATATGATTGGATGGAAAATACAATGTCTGGTGTTAGTTACTTTCGGAAAATGATTTAAGGTAGAAAACATAGATAGCATAACATAGACAGGGGTGGGGGGTGCTGTTGCTGATGTACAGGGATATTGTGGTCACCTGGTTCTCCCTGGTTTTCAGATGTTACTTCAGATATTTTGTAATATTTTGGTGCCAGACCTTCATCAACGAAATGAACTTAAGACAAAGGACATTTGTGCCCAGGGTGAAAAAAGTGAAATTTTCCTTCACACAAGAAGATTAACTGCTGATCCATGTTTTATGATGGAAGGAACATTTGCAAGTAATTATTTTAGCTTCAAGCTCCTTTTTTGTAATTTCTCTGAATCTTTAAAGACATCTACTTTAACAAGAGCTGTAAAAGTACTATTTTATGATTTATTTTGTTATTTTTGTCGCGTTGAGTGAGAAATTGTTGGTTATCGTTAAATCAAACTAATTCAAAGTGTGTAGTTCTAAACCCCCTGCGTTGTAACGTGTCATGAGACATTTCTTTTCTTCAAATATCTGGTGCGATACAAATGAAATCGACTTGTAGTGACTTGTTTTGTCCACACCAGCTTAACAAAGCTCTTACTCATTAGAAAGCATTTCCAGAGACAAAAAAAACCCTTCCCTAACAGACAGACAGAGGTGCGGTGCTCTGACACGAGCCTGAGTCGGATTCGTTATCAACATTTCCACACTTCCACAGTGTTGCCCTCTGATGATATCAGAAGTTGTCAGTGTGTGTGCTAAAGGCTTTGTCAACAGGAAAGGCCACGCATGCGTCACATCTGCATATGTGACTTATTAACGTCTCACCCTCATATGACCTTAAAACACTTCGTTCCCTAAAAAAAATAAAGAAGATAAAACAATCCAAGTGATAAAATGTAGTGGGAAGGTCAGGATCCGAACAATCAGTTACACGCCTGCAGTGAATGTCTTTATCATGAAGTGATAGCCAAAACAGAAGCAACAAGAACAGAAATGAAATGGAATGTGGATATGGAACTACACAATTTAAATCTAAATGTGCCTTCAGAGGGATCCTTGCAAATGGCTTTTTACCAAGCAAATGTGCGCGCATAATCTTTTTCAGCAGGAGGCTGCTGTAATCTGTTGTTCCAACAAATTTCCTTCACAATTTAATCACTGTATAAGTAACTGCCTGCCATGCAGACTAACCAGCAGGCCATCATGCATCTGTTCTCACTATTCCAGACAAAATAATAATAATAAAAAAAAAGTCTAAAATAATCCTTCCCATTTGAGAAAGACATCCCACTGAGGGGATTAGAAAAATCCTGTTCATTTGCAGAGCCATTGTTTGGGGACAGGAAACATGGAGGGATTGTGGTGCTGTGACTGAGCCTGTGCATGGAGAGATGGGATACATTATAACCCTCTCTTTTTCACTGAGCTCCTCTTTTCGCATTTGCATTATTCATAGAAACCTATTAACTTGACATGAGTGCTGATATGTTCCTTTTAATCACGCCCTTCCAGCTGTATCCCACCTCTCTTTGGTCTGCTTCATTCCCTTGATTCTACTTTAATTAACGTAGACTGACAAACACTAGTCAGAACCTCTGATGTCCGTTTCGCTGGTAGAACTCTGTAAATAATGAATTATGCAACAGCACTTGACATGACAGGGGCAACGCAACAATTATGGGCTGGAGAGGTGAGGCCCGGTGAAGTGGCACGGGCATGCTGTGGCTTGTAGCATATGATCGGAGGCCTCCAATTAAGCCACTAACATGCTCCATTACATAATTAAGCAGAAACCCTCTCAATAGCCTCCTTCACGCCAACACCTTATGGTCGTCTCCCCCTCTCCATCTGTCTCTTCTGTTCACTCCACATTTGCAACCCAGCAGAGCAGCAGAGAAGCTCTAGTGATTTGATCAAGGGTGAGTCTGTGAACTTTAAAGCGATACTTCACTCAAAATATGTATTTTACCTTTCAAGTACTCACAAGTAGGTGTCTTGAGCCCACAGACATTTTTGTCCCTCCAGCATCACTTGTTTGGTACAAAACGCGCATTTAACTTGAAGCTAATAGCGAATGCCTGCTAATGATAACGCAACTAACCATAAACATCGGCGCATTGGGCTGAACCAACTTTCTTGCACTTGTCTGGGCTTGTTCACAGTAGCGCCTAACCTGAACAGTATCGGTATCGTTTGTTTTTAGCTGTAACAGTGTTTGAAATTGACTGAGCAAATGGCTGGATAGAAAAAGACTTAAACCAGACGATGTGCATTAGAGTTTTAAACAAACATTTTTCAGCAGTCTCACTGTTGTTTGTTGTTGGTAGCCATGGGTCACCGTTAGCTTTTAGCTAATATACTTGGCTTCATTGGTTAGTCATTAAGAAGTGACACAGGAGGAAAAAACAATTTTTTGTCAGCTTAAGACCCCAAACTGTGAGCACCTGAAAGGCAAAATACACATTGTTCATCATTAGACCTCTGCTGGTAGACTGCAGGCCGCTAGCTTCAAGCAAAATGAGAGCAAAGCAGTCTGGCAACTGGATGCCACCAGTGAACCTCCCTCATCTGTATTCCTGCCTCAGCCACCAAGTGGACTCTCCAGTTGTGGTGTTTGCTGTCTCATGAATTTCCCAAAAGCCTCTTCTCTGCTTTTGCCAAAAATGCTCTTGAATTGTAGCCCATTTCACAGTCCAGTGCAACTGCTAATGGCTTTTTCAGCCCAGAAACTGGCACAACTCAATCAGCAAAAAGCTGAGGAAAGAGGAAGGGTGCTGGGAAGTGTTTGCAGCATAGAGGGAGATGTTTTTTCCTTCCTGAACAGAGCTGAACAAGTACAGAGAGAAGACTTATGTCAGAACTCTATTCCGCTGTTATTGCAATCCTCAAAGGCAGCAGAAGTCGTCTGATTGCTGTTTTTGGTACGTCACAGAGAAATGTGGTCTGAAAGCGACTGAGGCTATATCTGACATTTCATAAACCAGAATATAACCGCATTGCCACTGCTGATTACTGTGATGCTGCAGGAGAGAGGAGGCAGATCTGTATGATGGTGGAGGCGAATGGAGGATCGGGGAGTAATAATGCAGGACTCCTCACAGACCTCCCTCTCGATGACCCTGCGTGTCTGTGTGAGTTTATGGCCACACTGTCTGAGCCAGGAAATAAGATTGTGCTTTATTGCTCAACAGGCCTCCCTTGCAATAATAACCTTCCCCCTTTAGCCATCCGTTCTGAGAGACATTAGCTCCCATGTAGCCTGAATCGGCTCAATCTGCAGCTCAAGGCCAGGATTAGTCAACTGAATCAAAGTCTAATATAGCGCCGTGTCACCTCCGCCTGCGGCTACAATGTATCATAATCTCTTCTTTGTCTAGTTGTTAAACAAAAGACTGACACAGAAGAGGGGAGACACCTGATATGAAGGGCCTCTAAGTGGATCTCAAGACATTGAACATCTTATTGGAGCACATTCTTACCAAGGCATTTGTAAGGCAGCACGATATGGGCGTGCCCTTTGCACACCTTCTTCTCCTTCTTGCACCAGTTCTCAATACGAATAGGCTGGTTGGCTTCCACCACGTTTGTGATTTGAAGATCGGGATACATCTGTTGGGAGAGGACGCGGAGGATAATAATAAATCATCTGATGAGTAATTTTGTGTGTGCGTGTGTGCGTGTGTGTGTGAGTGTGAGAGGGCAAGGTAAGTGGAGCTTCAATGGGATCCTTTATTGTCTCTGGATGCCATCTGCTCGAACGCCAAAGAGCAGATTTTCACTTTATCCAAATGCCATTAAAATGTCATCAATAAATTCAACTGAAGTTTGTGATGAGGGATTCTTGAAATTCTACAACTGTGCTTATTTTGTTGTGGGATAGCTGCATAACGATCCTTGACATACTAGGTTTGTAGATATGGTTTGTAAAGGGACAAATAAATAGGAAAGTAGATGTGTGTGTGTGTGTGTGTGTTGTGGAAGAGTATGATTGGAGAAACTAGTAGAAAGTGGCAGTCTGCTATTTGAGTCATGGTGAAAAGAAACCTGACTTTCTCAACATCCCAAAATATTCACCTTCTTCGCTTATTGTGTCTATTAAACAAATTTTATCTCATATGATGAAAGAAAAGGTAGCTGGAATTTGTAAACTGCTACCCTGCTGGGGTAAAATGTCCTTAAAGAGATGTAATGGCATTCTAAGAAGCACAGGATGATGGGAAGATTTTTTTTGTTTTTAACATTGATACAGTTTTTGATAGGGATGGCTCCAGAACGATATATCTCTCTCTGATACCACAAGCTTAAGTATTTGCAAATCTGCAAATGAATGTTGTGCCTAAAAGCAATGACGCTTGGTGTGGTAAAAAATAATATTATGCCAGTCTGGACATCTCATCGATATTCTATGTTTCTGACAAAACTTTAAACTTGCAATTAGCAGATTTTCCATCTTAAATAATGACAACTTTGCAACATTAGGACAAAAGAAATAAATAACATTTGTTGTACAGTTTCGTTTCCTCTTTTATGTCGAGGAGTGACTAACCTCCTGGCAGTACTGCAGCACACCCTCTTTGTTTCCTGCGCAGCCCTTGGTACCGGAAGGGTCAGGTTCCCAGCGTCCTGTCTGAATGTTGACATGCATGTTGAGCTTTCCACAGAACATCGCCACCTGTGGCTCGGCCACCGCAAAACCTGTGCCTGCATTGGCTGCCAGTGCCTGCAGGAAGAGAAAAATGAATGTTAATGCACTCAGACATGACTGAGCCTATAAAAGCCGCAGAGTATTCTGGCTGATGGACCCGAGACACTGTCTGCCCACTGTCTTTTGTTATAAACTCTGTTATGAGTCTGCTACTGCGAATCTGAACGCATAAAGCAGGCTACACTCATGGGTTGCATTGTACAACAACAAAGCTGCCTGTCAGTACTTGGCAACTAACACAAGTCTACCCTGTGATGCTGAAGGAGCAGAGAAGACAAATTAAACCACCCCTGGAATGGTTGATGGTTTAACGAGTAGGGGACTGATTGGCTTTGTGCACAAAGTTTTTGCTCCACTGCTCTAAGAGCGAGGCAGCGGCCGCGCACAGAGAGCAGAAAAAAGGGAGAAAAAAACTGCAGTCTGTCATGCCTGACAGAGCGAGGTTTCTAGTTCTCGCTGCTTGCCCAAACCTCCTGAGACCAAAGTCTTTGCAGAGAGGATGGATCATTTACTCCTGAAGGTAAACACGGATCATCCTCATCCAGTATCTGTTTGACTCTACAGATACATATCAGCGACAACACATGATAAAAAGTACAAGTATTTACTTTGAGGTACTGAATATTTCAGGAGGCGTGTTGCTTTCACAGACCCAAGAAAACCACCGAAAGATTTTGTCTCATAACGCATACATGTTGAGACAGTGGATGATGTAAAAAAGCCCCCTGCAACTGTCACACAGAGGAGAAGCTGATGGATAGCTTTTTGGAGTTTGGTTTTTGAGCCTCTGCGTGACTTTGAACTGAATAATTCTCTATCTGAAATTAACTGAGCATGTTTAGATTGTGGTTGGTCTCAGGAATAAGAACTGCCTGAGAAAATCGTGATTCACCTTCCCTTTTCCCTCCCTCCCAACCCTATGCACAAGAAGGGAAATCTGCAATCCCGTGACGTCCTTCCTGTCATCACTGAGATAACTCCTGAACTCTGCTGTTCCTCTTTCACCAAGCAGGAAGCAGGAACACCCAGTCTGCCTGTGCTTCACTCAATACTAACCAAACAGCACGCACTATAGAAAAGCAGTCCAACTGACACAAATCTACGTTGTAAACGACTGCATTGAGACAATAAGTCACAGCCTGCTACCACTCGCCAATGCGAGGCGTGTCACAGGAGACTAATGAATCAGCACTGCAAGCCAAGATGTCCTGAAAGCCACAGCAGTGAGCCACCAGACACTGAACCGAGCTGATCCCCTACTGATTATTATAATATCCTCAAAATGCGACATGACGAATGATTGAGGAGTGTTGGGCTCCTCAGCCTGGAGGAGACGCCACCGGCAGACATATCCACTCAACAGTGAGTCAAGGACAAAACCACGGAAGGGAGGGAGGTTTTTTTTTTTCATAAAGTGTGTGAGACAGTTCAGTGTCTAAATTTTCGCAGCCTCCTAGTCAGATAATAGGCGCAGAACAGAGTAGAGCAGAACAAAACAAGTGCTGTGTAATCAGCAGTTGGCTGTGGCGTGATGAGCTGCAGAGCTGGCCAGAGCTGAGTCTGCATGCACACAAACCGAGTACACAATTTCAGCCACATGATGTACACTCAGTCATTAAATACACAAAAACCATGCATGCACGCGCACATTCGTCCACACACAAACGCACACTAAACTCCCTTGGTCCTAAAGGCACAACAGATTCAACCATCCTCCCTCCATATCCACGTCTTTGTCCTCCTCTCTCTCTCTCTCTCTCTCTCTCTCTCTCTCTCTCTCTCTCAACGCCACCACAGGTTTGTTTGCTCTCCTTCCTCTCATTCCTTTGCGAGATTCACTCGGGGTGTATGTAAAGCAGAAAGGTGGGGTGGAGCAGAGGAACACAACGGAGAAGCATGTTAGGGAGGATGAAAAAAGGGAGGCGGTGACAGCTGGACCACAACTAAACTCTGCGGCTGTGGAAAACAAGTGCTGGAGCTGTCCGACAAACCCTCAGGCTCCTCTTAAGTGATCAAGCCACAGTGTGCCGTTAATTGTCGAAGTGCAACAATGGAGGCACAGTGGAGGTGGTAAATAGCTCTGCCTTAAATCTGCAAACTGTCAGTTGTATACCGTACTACTTGTCCTGCTCTGGGCTTGTGTGAAGAGCTGATCCACAGAGGGCAGTAGAGAGCAAGCAGCCACAGACAGTGGAGATGTGTCAGAGCAGCATTAAAACACAAGAAGAAGGGATTTTTTTTCATTTGATGTCCTTTTGTCATGAGCAGTAGTAAGACCTGAGGTAAAGCCAGGACTATCGCATCTTCCTCTCACGTGGTATTAAAACTTATGCAAGCGGACATCGGCCACATTCAGAGGCGGTCTCAGACCCATGTGGTCGCAAACTTTTAGCAGCGTGAACGCAAATGCATCCCGAGCCACACTGAGGAACAACCTGATCTACTTATGTCCAGTCTTTAAGGGTAAATATGCATTAAAAAGCCTGCGATTAGAGGTGCGTCATCACAATGTCTGTTCATGTGATGAATATTGAGATCGGTTTGGTTTGTCAAGAGCACGCAGAGAAAAAGCCCCGATCAGTATTATTTGATTACTTTCTCTGTTGCTTGTTCCGTTTCTAATAAGTACAAACCGCAGCCGGTATATAAGTGGGTTAAAAATGCTACAAATGGAAATAATGAAGGTGATTATTTGCATGCAGAGCAGGGAAGTGAGATCCAACGCAAAGTGAGAGAGCTGCCCACTTGTGATCCGATCACCGCAGAACGGATCTTGGCAGAACAGGGTCTGAACAGGGCCTCAGTTCTGCTGATTGTGACCCAGTACGTCATGTATATCAAGATCAAATGTTAAGAAGTCTGGTCTCATCTTGAAACTGACAAAACTTCTACTTTCATGTGCTTGAAATGTATTTCAAGAGCGATCAAGCCTGAAATTTGTTTCAAAAGCGACCAAGCGTACAACTGGACAGTCATCTTCACAATTTTTTGCATCACCTATGACAATTTGTTCCGTCTGTCGGTGAGGGGAAACCTGCAGCTGGCAAGTGAAATCAGAATAAGGAAAAACACAAGTGAGCTTCCAACTTAGAAGAAGCAGCAGAAGAATACTAGCTACAGCCCATGAGGGTGAGAGAAGGGTGTTCTCTTTGCTTGATGTAACTGAAGTCTTCTTTAAAGGTCAAGTGAAATAACTTTACCATGTTTCTGTGGTTTGTTATGTTTCCACATGAAACAGAGAACTTCAGGGCAGGGCTTGGTGCCAGGACTGACTTCATTTTAAATATCCCTTCAGACATGTTTGAAGACATACTAAAAATACTTTGGTGGGTATTTCTTTTGGCTCCAAGTTAAAGGTCGCTTCAGCATTATTCCACAAAAAGTACCAGGGTGCTTTTTAATAAAACTTGGCAGAGGGAGCTGATCATGATACGTAGGTTTTAATTTAGAAATATACTCAGAGCACAAACTTCTTGAGAGATTCAAATAATGAAAATTAACATACCGTGATCCACTGTTTGACTGATACAGTATATCTATGTTTTAGTGTATCATGTTGTAAATTATCTTAATATACATTAAGATTGATCCAGATTTCAGTGGTGTGCTTGTTTAACACCACAGACATCAGAGAAACGTCTGACCGGCTGATCTGAATCAGCTGAGGGGCTCCAGCTGCAGCCAGAGGTTGAAATGGTGATGCTAACTGCTCCGTTTCCAGTGAATGAGATGGAGTCTGTGGGTCAGTTGGACAGCACTTCAGAAAACCATGAAGAAAAGTGAGCGCATACATCTACAACTTACGTGTATGCAAATTTTTATGAGGTCCAGCAGCTATTCAAATTAATCAACCAAAAGAAAAGCAATCTGCAACTATTTTTTTATCATTTTAATCTGTTTTCTGCTAACAATCTTAAACATTTGCTGATTCCAGACTCTTAAATATCAGAATTTGCTGACTTTGTGTCATCGATGGTAGAAAATTGACAGTTTTTGAGGTTATAGACTGTCGGATATATAAATGAAGCAATTTAAAAATTTTCAAAATTTCTTGACACTTTCTAGATCGGTTGACTCACTGCTTAATCATGGGAATAGTCTTTAGTTGCTGCAGCCTTACGTTTCGTTAGTCGTAAGGCTTGTGTCCTTTCCCTGTTATTAAACTTTTTCCTCTATCTTAAACACTTAACCGCTTCACCGTTTTGTTTGTGCCATCGCAGCTTCAAGATTCCACATCCCAGTTGCGTACTGGATCAAGTTCACAGCTATAAGTTAAGGTGTCACTCGCCTCAAATCACACTGAACGTGTGCACAAAGAACCCTTTCACTTTTCAGCCGATTAAAGTGAGAAAAAGCTTTTGAGCGTTAAACTCTGCACAGTGAAGGGCAAACGTGTTTGAGTGGACTCAAGTGTTCAAAAGTATTTGGGACAAAGACAAAACATTAACTCGGATGATAAAGCCCTCCAGGCTCACCTGCCTCTTCATGCATTTCTTTGTGAGTGTGCAGAAAGCTGCTGACAGGAAGGTTCTGATTGGCGTGAGATTTGTGATTACATATTATTAACTCAGAGATGAATCATCAACAGTTCCATGGTTTCGAGGAAACACAAACATGGGATTTCAGTCGAACATGTAAAATACATCTTAAGAGAGCTCATTTTTAACTAAATTCAATTGGTTTTTTTTGTTTGTTTTGAGTCTCAATATTCCAAAGATATTAATCTTTACTGATTGTAAGGCCCCTTGAAGCAAAATTGTAATTTTTAACTGTTAGTATAAATAATAAATAAATAAAATTCTCTTGTGTTGAACTGGAATGTGGAAAATTTTTTAAAAAATGGTTATTTAAAGTCGCAGCAGAGGAATACAAGCTTCAACTGACATGGATATTCTCTGTCGACACACGCAAACACACAGTTAATGGAAAATTACGCCACCACACCCGATGAGTGTAAGTCATTGTGCGTCTATCTTTCATTACTGACTCACTGTGAGATGTTATGTGCAAGTGTGAACACCTGCTGCTATGTGGAGGCTTAGCCAGGAGAAGGGACGGACAAAAGCAGGAGAGGGAGTGGAAGTTGGGAACAGGGTGAGGCTGTGAGATGGAGGGAAGCTCAGGCAAATTGGGTAAATAGATTCAACAGCAGCGGACATGTGCTGATTGGCTTATGTCTTGGCTTGACATATTATTTTCAAATGAACACAGACTGTAATGCAATAAAGAACGGCAGAAGGCAGCATGAACGCAGGAGAGACGGGCCGCCACCACGCCTGTCAAACGCTGTGTGGGCTGAGGATCATTTAGCTCATTTTCAGTTTTTACTGCAAACACACACCAGTCTGTCACTGCTTTGCCAGTCTGCCTGCAGCACACAAACATGTTTTATTAGCTTGCTCTGTGTGTGCTGCCAAGTTTCGCATAAAACAAGCTGGGACACGATGGCGCTAGTCATGAAATAACGCACGGAGCATCGCAGGAATACATCAACAAACACTCCCTTTTTATTCCTGTAACTGATAAATATACCTTCTGAGTTTGCTTCACTAATGAGCAACACACACACACACACACACACACATGCACAACAAACAGGCTGTCTTAATTTCTGAGAAAAAAAAGTACTCGTCAACACTAAAAGCAGAAAAGTCCTGTTATTTTCAGTTACAGATGGTTTGCATCTGTATCGAATTTATTTGACAATCTCTGTGTGAGCTATGTATGAATCCTTCATTTAATTCACTGAGGATTTAAAAAAAGAAAAAGGGACCTGACCAAATAGACTGCGTAAATATTGACACCACAATCAAACAATACAAACAAATACAATTTGTCACACACTACAAATGAGTGAACATGATGATGAACTTCTACAAGGTCATCAAAATATCAAACCGTGACCACACACACAGGCACGCGCGCGCGCGCACACACACACACACACACACACACACACACACACACACACACACACACAGACAAAAACACAAACACCCTTTTCTGGTCCGAACTCTTTTTGCATTCATATTCATGTCTGTTCAGCAATGGTCAACTCAAAAGCAATTTGCTGTTTCCACCACAGCACCAACTAGTGTTTTGGCTGTTTAACTGCAACACGACGCTGTAAGCAGAAGTACAAACGCTCACAAGACCCAATCACAACTAAAAATCGCCCTTTAGATTCACTGTTTTGTGGATATGTGTGTAACACATTCACAACGACTCTATTTATGTCCATTTAATAATAGTTATAAATATGTGTGGCAATAAAGGTTATATAAATTAATACAATCAAATTAAATGTACAGTTTGTATGAGTCATATATTATTAGCAAAAAAAAAACATTTCAAAATATGTATATTTTAGATTATTTAAGACAGGCTTGCGTTTGCTCATGAAATATAATAATTTAAAAAAAGAACCATGATAAAGGACTCCTTAAAAAGGAAACCCCTCCTGAAATGGGTCAGTTATTACACGACCCACAACATGGCACCTGGACAACATCCAAAAGTGCTAATCCTCTGTGTGTGTGTGTGTGTGTGTGTGTGTGTGTGTGGTCTCAGGTCAGCAACATAATCAGCCGTGTGTATGAGCCCAGGACACATACCGAGAAGACTGCTGGAAAGGGGGGGAAATTAATAAATGAAGGTCATGATGATCAACGCGCAGAGGTTTGATCCTCCAATAAAAACACACTTGAACTATGAGATCACCGAAATAAACAGGATAGAGATTTGGTCAGTGGGCAGAGAGTCGGATAAAGGACTCACATTTCTGCGGGTTAAACTTTGCGTTGTACGCTATTATAAAGCGCTATTCTGCAATCAGCCTGGTGTCAATTGCTGTGTAAAATTTGCAGGCCTCACCGAGCGGTGGCACCTCGTCTAATTTTGGCAGAAGTAATGGTGAAGCCATCCTCGCCGTCTAGCCGTTATAAAAACAGGCCCAGAATGAGGCACCGGTCAGAACTGGAGGGTTCCCAGAATGCTTACTGTCCATGTGACTCTGCAGAGAAATGCCTGGCATCGTTAATCCACCTAATCCTTCCCAGTGGTGATTTAATACTTAAATAGGATAAAATCTGGTGAGAAAGACAGACACACACACACACATACACACACACACACACATTCAGGATCTGAATGTGTAATATAGAGAAATTAACCAGATTTATGTTTCTTATTACTCACACTTAAAGGTGTTGCTGTGCTTTACTGCAATTACCGTGTCGCACAAATGTACAGAGGGGAGCTATTCCAATATCATTATTTCTTTTCTAGTTATTATTGTTGTTTGTATATTGCAGGTTTTATTATCAGAAGTGTTATGTTTGTTGCTGCTTCATATGAATTTCCCAGCAGAATCATTTCAAATGCACTTTTATAACAATAAAAGTTCAAGTTAGTGATCAATGATCACCTCGAGGCAAAGCATGAGAAAGGTTTACGAGCGATGCGATGACCTTAATGTTACGTAGTTAGAGCGATTAACTCATGAACAAAATGTCCATAGTACAGTGATTCTGCGATAGTTGATTCATCGATCATACATCCTTATATTGGTGTCCCTGAAAAAACATCCCTGAAGAGGCACAAGGCAGGATTTATTTATTGGCAGCACAGTCTCAGTCTTCTGATCATTAGAATTTTAAAGCTTGTAGGGATTGCAGTACAATTGATACAATTTCTGTTTTCCATAAAATATCAGCTGTGAGTCTTGGCATTTAAGGAAAAAAAGTAATCCTCCTCTGCTGTACAGTAGATGTCGCTTCACAGCTAGTTACCTCCCAAAATGTGTAGATTATCTCATCGTATCGTATCGTGTCGCACTGCATCGTATCAACATATATCATATCATATTGTGAGGTCTTTGTCCACACCAAACCCTACAGTTGATATGAAACACTGGAGAACTACAAGGCTCTTGGCTGAGCCCATACTGTTGTTTTAACACCAACTTAAATGGATCTATTAGATCCTTCCACTAAGTTTGATGAAAATCAGCCACATACTTTTTGCATAATCCTTCTAACAGATGGAGAGACAAACGAATACATCCGACACACAGTCATGTCCTGTCTCACAAAGCTGAGCCATTCATCACTGACACCGCAGTGTCGCTGGTTGGTAGTGATAAGCTGTTACATGAGACAGAAACTAGTTTATTATGGAGACACAATCTTTGTGGTGATGTAGGTGATGAGCTTGATTCCTGTGCCGAGTTGTGAGCTGGTACAAGGTGTGGTCATGATTGCAGGAGGTGGTGTAGCCGGTGGTGCTGTGGTTGTTTCCACACCGTTAGCGTCTGGGTGGGCCTGATTAGAGCGGTCTGGGTTGTCCAGAAACAGTTTTATTTTTCCAGTCTGCACTGTGACACATGCACAAAGCCATCGCACACACTGACACTATATATATTTCTTATACACACCCATACGTAAAATAAACAGTGATTCATCACCTTAAAGCTCGGGGGTAAGGTGGGATGATAAGGTTGGAGCCACATCTTTGGTTCATGATCTCTCACAAGCCACAAGATTCTGCTTTTTTATACATGGGCATGCTTGTATTAGCTGGAAGTGAAACTGGTGACGGGGAATCCATTCATAACACAATCAAAATATCAATACTAGGCGTGAGTGTATTTCAAATGGCAGAATTGCAATATATTGGATTGATTTTTTTGTTGCACCTATATGAGATAGAAGAAATAGTATGAATAAGGGAATAAAGATGAAGAATTGTTATGCTAATGGTGGCTAATGTCACATCCTGCACCATCTTGAAATTCAAACTTCACCTACTCCCCTTTGGACCTGTCAGAGGTTTTTCTTGCGATGCAATGGTAGTTCCCAACACTGAGCTCCCTGTTAACTGTCCATCAGTCAAACACACGTACACACGCCAAATGAGGGCGACGTAATTCATACCAGCAGTGGAGCCCGTGGGAAAGCAGAGGCCTGAGGCACCGACGGCAACACAAACAGCTCACCAGCGACAGATACCAGATGAGAGGAAGGAAGACATTCAGCAACAGAGGGACGGTGACATTTTCCTACTGACCAAACACCCTCTACCTCCTCCCACCCTCAAAAGGGCAGGCAGTAAAAAAAAGAATAATAAAAGAGAAAAACAAGGTGTCATGTTCTTAGACTCGGAATCAAAAGGGCAAACCCCCTCACTGGAATGCAAATAAGCTCCTGCGTCGGAGTGAAATGGCCTTTTGTCTTCACCATTTGAAGTGTCCTGAGACTACACTGGAATTGCCCTATGAGTCAGTGCTACTAACCCACAGCGGGAAACTCTCTCACAGTTTGGGGAAAAGTCGAGTCCAGTCAGTGTCACTTTTACTCCCGACAGTACAAAAACTGTGAAAGAGAGATTTAACTCTGCTGGGAATTATTCCATGAAATACAGGAATACATTCATAAGCATGATCTTTGGGTGTTTGTTTGTGGGAGAATTTTTGAGAAATCATATTAATACATGTGTGAGTTTGAGGTGGTAATAAGAAAGCTGATGGTTGAGTTTCTGTTCACTAGCGGTCACTTCCTCATTAATCTCCCATCATTCATGGACAGACAGGCAGAGGAAGTAGGGGAAAGTCCGCGGTTCCCCTCAACCCAAACTGTAACGGGGAAAAGTCGCAGCACACACACCCTGAGGGACAACGGCACGGTTGTGACACACCGGCCATCACAAACCGGTACCATCCCCCGGATCAGACAATAAGCTAATTTGTAATTCCTTCCACTCAACTTGATTGAACATACCTTTGTTAATGAGCCTGTGTGGAGCTGTTCCAAAGGGCAGATTGTAGTCCTGTCCTATATTTCCTTTCAAGTCTCCAGCCAGGAAGATTATTCAGAAGGGAAAACAAGGCTGTGATTAAAGATCTGATGAATATTCTGGAGCGTGCTAATAGTCAATTCAGAGTTTGATCCTGCTTCTATCACGCTTGGCTAAAGACAATGAGAAGAGTCCTTTCTGTTGCTGCTGATGATATTATTGGTAATAGCTATCATGACAAGAGAATTTAATCAACTTTGTAAGGGTTGGGTACCATTCACTTGCACAGATATTTGAACTGTACTGGTACCATGTATTAGGTATCAGAGCCACAGGTTACTTTCTTTGGAACTTCGGTTTCTCTGAGATGTATTTAAAGATGTATGTAAAGAAGAAGCCCAAAAAACCTGTATGCTCTGGAGCATTTTTGTGTTTGACAGGTGTCTCTTTGGGTAACATGTGTTGCCACGGCCAAGTTTTGCACAAATGTTGCAGAGAGCAGCAAGAAATAATGTTGACAGGAACTTTAGGAATTCCTGTCAAAATTTGATTGGAGCACTGAATAGTATCCAGAGCGTGATGTAACAATCATGGAGGCGCACAATGCCAGCGTTGCGGTATCTCTCAGGGAGAGAGATACGAAGCCCGTCATGTACTTCATGCATTTGCCTAATGTTTCTCTGTAAAATGCTTAGTGCATAATCAGAAGCTGTCACACAGTCAATTATACTCAACATGAATCTGTTTGAGCCACCGGACCCCTGATACAATATTCTGAAGAACAACAAAAGGGTCTGAGGTTGTGAACAGCCAAAGAAACAACATCGTACCATTTTGCACGCTAGCTGTACCTTCGCTCATAGATACATAATTAATATACCTATGGCTAAAAGTAGAAGATTGATTGATGGGTGGATGTCAAGCTCTTATCAGAAATGTGAGCATGCGACATGATATTTTATGATATATGACTGATTAAGCCAACAATAGATCTGAACTGAAAGGGTTAAAACAGCAGTTTTTGTTTGATCTTAAAAGTGCGATGCACTGTTTCCAAGGCAGAGTGGAAGTGAGCTGAACCCTGAGCTGACTGACTGTGTTGCTAATGTCGCTGTTCTAGGTGAGACGTGATCATGATGAGGCTCCAGCTAGAAGATGCACAGCAGCTCGCTGGCTGCGGGGTAACAGTTGTAGTAATGGAGTGGTGCAGGCCTGCCTGCATGTCGGGGGGGGGGGGTAACATTGCCTCTCTCCAGCTTACAGCAAACGGACATGAATGACGGCTTGTTCAAATGGCCCGTCACTATGGAGACCCTCTATAAAAGCATCCCAGCTATTCAAACAGTGGAACATTGAGGCAGCAGAAGAAAGGGAGGCAGAGGGGAGAAAGAGGGGAAACGAGTGAGGAGAGAGAGAGAGAGAGAGAGAGAGGGAGAGAGAGAGGAGGGGAAAGGCGAGGACAGAATGAGGAAGTGGAGCAGGGGAGAGCGAATGGAGGAGGCAGATGAAAGCAGGGAGATAGATCATCAGAGGCTCACAGCGACAGAGCAAGAGGACAGGAGGGAGAAGTAAGAATGGAAGAGGAGGAGGGTGGATTACAAAAAAAATAATGGAGGAAGAGGGAATGAGGCCACAGTTGTAAGAGACTGGCATATGAGATGGTTGAGGGAGAGGAGATAGGAGGCATAGAGATGAAGGCTGCGTGAATGGCACAGAGGACGACGCTCACGATAACAGCTGCTCTGCCATGTTTGCTGCATCCGGCAAAAACAACGTCCTTGCTAACAAGAATGACCCTCGGTTCTGTAACGTATGTCACCAGACGCGCTCGCAGACGTATAGTCTATCTATACACCCTCCCCACGGACACAGCGGCCATTAACTGGCACGTTCATCAATATCGTGCCCCGTGAGGAGCCGACACCGCACCAACTGCTGCTGGTTTCATTTAAAATATTCACCCACCAGTAAGTCACAGCTTGAAAGGGATAATGATAAGGGGAAATGGAAGTATCCAGCTGGGAGTATTCACGTCAGGTTAGTGCCACATGAAAAAAAAAATTCTGATTAAATCATTCCAGGCGGGCAAGTCTGGGCGTTTACAGCTAGCATCGAGGTTTGATGAACTCACAAAACATTATCTAAAATGGCAGAAATTTACATTTCTAGCCAGAAACTCTCTAAAATAATTTAAAACACTTTGTCTTGACACGTTACATTCAGTGCTTCATCTTCATCAAACAATCTAAATTTACCACACTACATTTTCAGAAAACACTTCCACCGTCCTCATATCTTTGACTAAACAGAAGCAAAAAGTCGTTGGGTTGAGCTGAAAAGGAACAAAGAAATGTGAATAATATTATCCAGTTTATTTAGTCAGGTTTAATTTTATAGCGCTAAATCACAACAAAAATAAAAGGAACAAAATGGCTATAATGTAAATTCGACTGTTAAACAGAATAATGTGTTCATATGTCAACATAGAAAGCTACTCACATGTCATTGAAGCAATGCAGTAAATATACGCTAAATATAACATTGCATTTTCTAAAAAAAACTTTTGATACATTAATTACACTTTGCTACAATATTTAATTTACTTTTGAAATGTCAGACAGTTATATCAATATTGGAATTCGACTATACTCCCAAGTGATGGCCTTTGTTTCGATCATGAAACTGTTAACAAGACGGGTCATTTAAAAAAACAACTTAAAATAGAAGATTCCCGGATTTGCGTCACAAGATTCACAAATCACATTCAAAAAATACAGCAAGACACTTTCCAGTAGGTGAGAAGGAGTCGGCCGCTTGTACTCAGTATGGGCTAGTAACTGTTCAGTGCTGATTTCAAGTGGCTCAGAACAAGAGTGTCAACAAAATCCTTCCATGTCAATGTTAATATAGTGCGATAGAGAGATACTAGGCCACCAGAAGACTGTTAATTAGAGCAGAGAACTCTTCTTCCTGTGGCACACTGCCGTTTCACTGGGGAGAAGGTGTGTCTGCACTATTTATAAGATGCTTGAGTTGGTAGGCCAGTGGGGTCTTGTCTTCCAGACTTGCCAATAGAGCACGAACGGAGAGAAATAAGTGCACGAGGATAATGCTGGATTTGTGGTGGAGTGGCATCAAAATAAGAATCCTAATTGATGTGATGAGGTCTTGTAAATGGCAGCTCATAAGCGGGTGGAAGGTAGTCTCTTCATTCTCTTTGATGTGTAATCCTGTCAGAAGACAGAATAAAAATGGCAGTAACCTGCTTGTTCAGCATTTCTTTTATTCTCAGTGACTAATCAGGGTTTCAAAGAGATTGTGATGTACCAAAGGTACACCGACGCGACGGGTTCACATGGCGAGCAAACTGGTTTTATCGAGGCTAGGACGTATACCTGAAACAAACTAAGGTGCTGTACAACTGCTGAATAATTTGACTTCAAATTCCAGTAAGGTGCTGAATTATGTGTTTGTTTTAATGTTGTGGACATTATTTTACTGGCATGAAGGTGTCTCCTTGGTAATTACTTCCCTTTATTCGCTTATTTACCAGGGTCAGTGCACATTAATCCACATTTTCAGTTTCCGCATTAACCGAAATGTAGAGGTGTTAATTGAATTGCTTCGTGCCTGCTAGCAGATAACATTTAAGGAGAGAAAACTGGTGGATGATTTAATGTTCGTACTGTGGATTATCAAGGTGTTGCTGTTAGACAGTTGAATGGACTCCGTGAATACGAGGTTTTCTACCTTAATGGTAAAGTGCTTTACAGTTTTACCACTTATATGCCACACAGACTGCAGCAGCTAGTTTGTTGCCTGGCAGAAAGTCACGATTCAGGCAATGTTAGCTTTATGTTAGCAAGCTACCATAGTAGCTTTACCTTTATATGACATCTGACTTATTTTAGCGTCCAAATATTTGTTTAACACTTCAGTATTTGAGCGTCAGACTTCCATATTAACATTGTCTTGCTGATGCCTCGCATTAATGCCTGTGTGCACTAGCTGTCGCTCTGTCTCTTTTTTTGGGGGGGGGGGGGTCAGCTTTCAAAAAACTCCTTTCTGGAAGGTAGTTAATCCCACCATGCAGCAGCTTCCATATCTTCTAGTTCTGAGCTACCAGACACGTCTGACAATAAGAGGCCTGCGTGCAGTACAAAGTCAGTGTAGACAAAGCCATTGTCTTCCCCCTTGGTGGGCGTGGTTTTCAGAGTGTGAGGTGAAGCGTGCCGTCTCCAACACAAGACAACTTCAATCAATAAGCTCAATGAACTGATGTAAAAGCTGAAGCCAGCAAATGAAGCGATGAGCAAAAAACATATTTTCCATTGACCAAAACCATCGGTGTCGTTCAGCTCTAAATTGAACTGTTTTTTTGTTTTTTTTTAAGGCTCGGATAAAAACAGAAATGAATGTACTTGTCGGTTTTGTTCTGCTTCCATCTCAGACCTTGTCATATTAATCAGTGGAGGAGGGAAAATCTCTCCTCTCGAAGGGTTTTCACACGAGTGTTTTTGACCGATGAACTCATTAACTCATGCAACTCACCAACTTGAGCTCAGTAGATATTTATAATATGTATCCAAGGAAATGTCTGTCGGTAAGGCAGGCTCACTGATTCTCTGACATCAGGGCAAAAGCCATTTCCATGTTAATCCCTCTCCCTCTCCTCGTTTACTGTTTCCTCCCTTTGACACATTTTCCCAGACACCCTGCGATGTCAATATAGTGCTCTCGCCATAGTTCTGTTATCTCCGGCTCATCACAGATACACAAAGCTGCTGTTCAGAAGTTTGCCTGTGAACACACTGAATGCCTGACAGTCGACATCCGAATGCCTGCTGCATCTTTTGTTTCATGATTATTTTATTCCGAGGGCAGAGGCTGCCAGGGAAGGAGGGCGGAGAAGAGGAGGAAGACGACCTCAGAGCCATTTCCCCCACGGCCCCTCCTGACACAGATTTTAGGATGCATGCATCTCCTTGAAATCTTCCACATCCACCTCTCCAGCTCCGTCATCCACAACCATCCTAACATTGTGTTTGTTTGTTTGTTTTCCCCACGTCGACCTGGCCAGATCAGAGTAGATCGGTTTCTGGGAGCTAGAAGCAGATGAAGGGTGAAGCAAGGGAGCGACTTTGATTCAATTCTCTACTATTTTGCAGTACAAGCTGCCAAATTTGAGAGGAAACATGTCAAATGATAGTGAGAAGGAGTCGACTACAGCTTCCTTCTTAGTCCAATCACTGTCAAGTCACACAGGCAAAGGACGCACGGAAGGGCCGAACTGGAGAAGCAGGGCAGAGGAGTGCTTGTTATCCAATAAAACATGGAGTATTGCTTCAATATCTTGATAAGTACTCATCATTTAATACAGATCTGTGTCGGGCTGCTTGATATGAAAATGAACCATGCAGGGAAAGAAAAGGACCCATCATTTCATATTATGCTCCCTTGTCCATTTTGATGCAAATGTCATTCATTACGTTGATATTTTTCACCAATTGGATGATGTTTTGTATTTGAAACATACAACTTTAGGCACAAATGAAATGAATTAACGCTTAACTTCCTGTCACAATTTTTCAAAATAAAGCTCTCAAAGCAGGGTCTGATGAAGTAATGATAACAGTAATGTATGTCTCCTTTTATTTTTTAAGACAAAATCACGGTTTTGGGTTTGGGGGCAACTGACGCAGGATCATGAAAGACTTCCACTAATTACTTTTTATTGAATTTAAACGTGCTTAAACCTGACGTGCACTGCTACCTTGACATGAATTCATCAAAATCAGGATATTAAATATCAGTTCTTCCTCCTCGTGAGCTTGTGAACAAAAGCAGGCAGCTTTATTAGGAGAAATCTGACTCTATAAATAGCTGATTGCTATTGTGCCTGGAGGCTTTAATACATGATTGATTACAAATTGAATGGAAAACAAGACAAAAGGATGTGTGCTTTTGTTTGCAGCGAAGGCAGGTATAAGTATTAAAGTCACTCAGTAGAGTAATAACTGATAAGCGTGCGCTGCTGCGATAAAGAGATAATTACATCAGGAGTTGTACCCCTGGCTTGTTGTTGAGTTGCTAAGCTACGCAGGTGCATAATTGCCTAAATAAAGTGGTGGAGTTTAAGAACGATTTCTTGCAGGAAGAAGATAATTGCTTTGCATTTTGCGTTAATGACTCAAGGACTGTGATGACTGAGGTCCATTTTCAGGTGTGTTTCTCGCAGCTGCGTGTTGCTGCGCTGACGATTCATGTCAATACGCCTGCCTCACGTTCAGTGCCCATGTCAGTACTGTCAGCTGTTCTTTGTGCCTGCTCACTAAAAGCTCTCTGCATGAGCAACTCTTAAATTCTCCATCTCCCTCCTTTCATCTCTATTTGCATTGAGAACAAGTCTTTGAGCACCCATCTCCTCGATCCCCTCAATACATTTACCGTACCTCTCCACCTGCCCCTCTCTTTCTCTCTCTCTCTCTCTCTCTCTCTCTCTCTCTCTCTCTCCCTGAGCCATGTGAGCTGGCGACCCTCTCAGCCCTCTCTATCCTGGCTTACCGTCCACGTGGCCTAGAGCGGATTACATTCTTGACATCACTGTGCCAGATGTTTACCACTAAAATAGACAGTATAATGGGCCTCCTCCAGAAGTCATACCATGCATTTAATGTCTAACCTGACATCCAAAGTTCCATTTCTGGTCAGAAAGATTTGATTAAGCTTTTCTCTAGCTGCTGCCTTCATTATCTTGTCTCTTCAACCCAAGACTCTACCTTTCTCTTGAAACTTGTGCTTGCAGCTCTCCAGTGAGCTGGTATGGCGATCAAACAACCGATAAGCCATCCACTGTAACATACACATTAGGATGATTAAATTAGCCATCCTAAGCCCATTTATTAAAAGCTCATTTTTACCGGGTGGGAGGTCTACAGCAGGCGAGTGGAGCGTGCAATGCTGCTGCTGTTGTGTGTGCGTGTGCGTGTGCGTGTGCACGTGCGTCTGCTTCATATCACCGAGACAGTTAATGAGGGATTCAGGAGTATTTTTGATGCTTCTGCAGAGGATGTCAGGTTATGTGATGCCTTGTTGCGAGGTGAAAGCTGGGCGGGAAAAGGCTGGCGGTGGGCTCTGGTCTCACAGTGGCTACATGGGAGATTTAAGGCTTAGGGCAATTGTTAGACAGGGCTCAGTTTGTTTGGAACTGTGAGCGTCTGTTTTTCACGGGCCACTTTATGTGGACGCCGACTCTTTCCCCACACTGTTCTGCACTCTCAGCAGTTTACAAGAGCAGGATTAGACACAGGGGTGTGCCTCTCTCTCATCTGCTGGAGAGCAGAGCCGTCTAATCTCTTGTGCTGAGAAGAAGGGATTTCGGAGAAATGACCTGTACTTACTTCACTTTCTCTTGCCTCCTCTGTACAATTTTTATACCAAAATTAGCATGTATATGCAGGTTCTTCTAAACATGCGGCTGTACCTGTTAAAAATAGGAGATTGACTTCTTTCCCACTGCCACTTGACAAGCTTGCCTTTTTTTAAGCGTGTGACACTGCATCTCATCTTTCTAACCGTGGGTAGGTGCTCCAGTCGGTATCTGAGTCCCCACTTAGGTTGTTTCATTTCCTTAAAAATGTATTTCCCAGATCACTCAGCGAGCTTGTATGACTAGCAGCTAGTTAGCAGCATTAGCCATGCTGTGTGTAGCACCCTGGGTGTGTTACAGAACCAAGAATTTAAGATAAGAAATGCTAATTTTCCATTTTCTGTTGTGGTTCCAGTTCTATTTGTTGAATACAGTTCCAGCTCTGAGCAGACAAACTGTTCAACCCTTCTTAAGGAAAATTGTTGTGTCTCTTTGAAATGTCTGAATTTGACGGAGAAGTCTAAAGGAGACCGGAGCTCATCTGTATACGCTGAGATTCTCCTGCAACGCTGGGGTGTAATATTTTTAGTAATATAAAATCGAAAAGAAAAAAAAAACAACAACTTTAAAAACGCATTTTATTTGAACTGAACATCATGACAGCTGTGAAGCAAACAACTCGCCCCTGGATGACGTACGGTAGAACACTGGGATTTCTTTCTGAACAGTAGCAGCCAGGAAAATCCAACACTTGACTGCTGCATGAAACTTTATCACACAGCAACAAACCCATTTCTAGTGCTGGCCCATTACTCGTCCAGCCAAAAATAAGGTGTAGCTACAGCGGGTCTGGTTAAATAGTCCCATGCTGCGCAGGGGTGAAAGCTTGTCTACCGCAGTTAAATTCCATCACTGCTGATTGTAGCTGGAGCTGATAAATACCACCAACTCAGGACACTGATTGTACCCTTTTACACTGAAAAGTCAGGTGTCTTTTGTCCAGCTTGACAGGGGTATTACCCTCCAAGTGGAGAGAAAGCTGATGCATCCCTCCTTCTGTCACTCTCACTCCGGCTTTATTATTTTCCAGCTGGTTGACTCTGAGCTCATCAACATGCGAGACCACGCGGTTGTTCCTCGGGAGCAGGCAGGCGGACTTGTCAATAAAGGAACCCCAGTAACAGGGCACCTCAGCAAGGCCTCAAGCCCTGTCGCTGACGTCTCTCTCAGCTGCCTGGACTGCCTCAATTAATGAGTATATGATTGTTGAGAATGCGAACAAAAAAATGTGGAAGTGAACAGAAAAAGTGGTGGGAAGTGTAATCCAGAAAAAGATTGAGGAGAGACGGGGAAGCAGGTTAAAGGACGGACCATTCCAGTGAACAATATAAGACATAAAAAAGCGAATTTGTCCTAAAATGTATTGTGCAGTAGGGAGAGAACACGGGGGGGGGGGGGGGTACTAAATCAGAGGGACAGTGGGGGGAATGCTGCATGGTGGGAGCTGACATTGAGAGCCAGTGGAGATACGCAGCCTCAAGGACAACATGGAAATATCACATCTAGTCGCTACAAGGCAGCTGTGAGATGTGGTGCTGCAACGCTGGATCAGGAGACCCGCCAGAAAAGTGCAGGAGAAAGATCTGGATCAAGGACATGCGGCAATGTTTCCAAAATATCTCACAACATGGAAGGACAATAAGTGAAAGTTGCATGGGAAATGCAGGAGAGACGGAGAGAGAAGTTGTTGACCTTCACTGACATGATGAGCACCAGAGATTTTAGCTCTGAATTGAATGCTAATTACATAGTGCAAGCACATAATGAGACACTTCTTACACAGAGCACCACTATACCACTTGATACATTTACAGAGAAAACAACCAAAGCAAACATTAGCGGCAATGACGAGGAGAAACAGGAAGCAACCACGGGCAGAACCAGGCTCAGTGTGGGCGTCCATCTGCCTCGAGTTAGTTAAGTGAGAGCAACCATAGACAGCATGCACGTAAAACCTTTTAGGTCTGTTATTCAGTTGTTGTTGTGACCTTTAATATCAGTTTCAGATATAATAAGAATAGTCAGAAAGTACTTTTGTTTGGAAACAGATATTGAATCCCAGATTTTATTTATCTGAATTGATTTAGGAATATTGATCAGAGCCTCGTTGTTTTTCCCCCACGAATAAACCAGGACGTAGTTGCAGTTTATTTTAATACTTGATATATATATATATCTATATGCAGTATAGTTTCTGTAGAACAATATAATGTCACATGGAATTTGCCCTTTGACCAGTTTTGGTATAAAAAGGACAACATCCACATCACTATAATTATATTATAATTCGACTACTAATTATATCCTTTTCCTACTTTCTTCTCTAGCCTCCCTACATTATTGTCCACTAAGTTCTCTTCATCCAAGCGAGATAAGCAAGCTTCATTTGGTTCCGATTTCTCGAAACATTAAAATTCTCATGAGGGGAGAATTTATTGCAGCAATTTCATATTAAGTCACAGGAGTTTTATCCAACTGAACCTAATAAACTGAAACGTGAATATACTTTCAAAATCATGCTGTGTTCAAATGACGTGATGCCAAAATGGTTTCAATTCCTCTTTTGATGCGGGGGTAGCATCACATTCTGGGAAATGTTGTTTTTCCCTGTAAATTCTGCTTTCATTATGTGGTATGACATTTTATTAGGCCGCATCCCCCACTGAGACACTATTTGCCAACCACTGGTTGAAGTTATTTCTCAAACAAAAAAACAGCTCATCTTTTTCGGAAATGCGATGCTCTGAAAACCCCGCGAAAGATTTTACAGAAGTTTACATCTAAACCGCGAATCCACCCGCAGCGTGTCCTCTACTAACAAGCTAAAAGAACACAACCATTTTTTCCATCACTGCAACACCACATGTTGGATTTAGCCTGTGCTGGCTTATGCGGGAGGGACCATCTTTACCAGGGGGAAATGATTAATGTGATTTAGATGTGCTTATCTGTCATTCAGTCCCACTCTGCCCTCCCTCAGCATCTCTGCAGGGGTGGGAGGAAGGATTTTAATCAGCCTGGTGAAGCACGCGGAGGACAACAGTTAATCAGTCAGGATAGACTTCGCAGCAGCAGCATATGTCTCTGGACATGTCCCATAAACTCAGGCTTTTGTCATTCCTCTGACCTTGCACCCCCACCTCCTGTGTGTCTCCTTAGGGTCAGACCTTTTTCACCAGGAGATATCCTGCATCCAATTCGGCACCATGATAGGGACTATGACCTCTCATGACTGGGCGGTGATGCCAGCCTGTCAGCTCCCAGCACCTCAAAGATAACAGTGACAATAAATAGGCCCCTGAAACATAAGGACGGGATGTGTTGAAGACTGACGGAAGCTCTTATGGAGGAGTTGGAGTCCGGTGACGACGGCTAGCTGCAGGAGGCTCTATAATTAGCTGCAGAAGATCAAATGACTTTTAATGGGTTTGTCTGAAAACAGCAGACTATTTCAGATTTGCGCTCAGAGCTCTATTCATATCTCATCAAACTAATGGAATTCTCTTGAGTGCTCGATTGGTTTTAATCTCAGATCAGAATGGGTGATAAAGGTGCATAGCTGCAGCATTCATGAGCAGCGGATTTGTGGGGAAAAAAGCGTTCTTTTGGTGTGCTATCTCACGTAATGGGATTGAACAATTGGAAAAAATTACCCGAGAAACTGAATGAAGAAGTCCTTCAACCTACGATCTGACAGCGCACAGAATTGGTGATTTGACGCACAATCAGTGTTGCTTGAGGACTCATTTCCCTCGAGAGTTTCACTGAGAAATGGACTTCTCTTGATGGTTAATGGAAATCTCAACTGGTCATTAGTGAGACAATTAATAAGAAAGAACCTACATGGATAATATCCAGGTCAGCCGCTGCCCAAGCCTGATGAAAGAAGGTCTGGTGCAGAATGCTAAATATGCTCTCTTCAATTAGGACCTGACTCCAACTCACACTAACACACACTCACACACACTTTCTTACTTTTTTTTTTTGACAGAAACATTTTAATGAAGTATTTAATTAGCTGAGGAGCAAAAAATGTACTAAAATGCATGATAATCTGATCTGAATCCTCAACAATCAGTCACCTTCATATTGACAGAGCTCATAGTCCCCTATTATCCAGCTAGAACCCTTCACTCCCAGGATGCAGGGTTACTTGTGGTTCCTAGAGTTTCTAAAAGTAGAATGGGAGCCAGAGCCTTCAGCTATCAGGCTCCCCTCCTGTGGAACCGTCTCCCAGTTTCAGTCTAGGATGAAGACACCCTCTCTACATTTAAGAAGAGACTTAAGACCTTCCTTTTTGATAAAGCTTATAGTTTGGACTGGCTTAGGCTGGCCCTTAGATATGCCTCTATAGGCTTAGACTGCAGTGGGATCTCCCATGGTGCACTGGGCTTCTCTCTCCTCCTCTCTTTCCCCTCTGTCCTCCTGTATGTGTTATACATAAATCATACTCATATGTGTTACGACCTCATCTTCTTCTCCGGAGCCTGGGCTTCCCCACTTCCCAGATGCCTGGCTGCTGCTGCTGCTGGAGGAGGCCACAGACCTTGAGAGGCTCAAGCTGCCACCTTTAGCATCACCTGTTCACGTCCCTGTCTGTCCATCAGTCTCTTCCCCTTTATCTCTGTCCCTCTCTTTCCTTTTGTACATCTGTTGTCCTCCATTATCTGTCTTTGTCTCTGCCCTGCTCTCCTGCTCTCTTTCCCCCCAACCGGTCAAAGCAGAAGGCCGTCCCCATTGAGCCTGGATCTGCTCGACATTCCTGCCTGTTAAAAGGAAGGTTTTCGTCGCCGCTGTTGCAGGATGTACTTGCTGATGGAGAATTGTTGGGTGTTAATTCATTGAAGGAGTGTGGTACTCGACCTGCTCTACTTGTGAAGTGTCATGAGAGAACTTTTGTTGTGATTTTGCACGACACAAATAAAATTGACTTGACTTGATTGATTAGAATGATAATTTATCAAGCAACAGTTTGGCCTCTCCATTGATTTGGATTTTCTGTTTAATGACATGGTAAATGGATTATTTTGGAAGAAGTCGGGTTCTACTCTAGAACCTTATAACAAACAGATGACTCAAAAATCAAATCTGTTAGTTTCTAGACAGTAAAGTTGGTTTCTTGAAAATGTGCGTAACATGCAGTGGGTTTACATGCACATTTGTGATTTGGTGATAGAAATACATCTGCTTTCAGAAAGGTAGGTGGCACTATGCTCCCTTTGAGCTGGTTACAATCAGACTTTCCAACAGTTCTACCTTTGCATCGCACATACGACGACAAGCTCGTGAGCAGCCGAACTGTCGAATTGTGGATTTAAATTTAGGAATAATTAAAATAATACTGTACATTTCTAGCACCATCCATGTTGAAACCTCCTTGGCTGTCTGCTTCTCAGCTTCCTCGTTCAATAACGCAAAGAGCAGGACCTACGGATCATGTCCACAACACCTGGGCCCAGATGAGGCTGATTGACTTGTACATGCAAAGGTGAAAGTATAGTCGACCACCATTTCCATGTTATTTTTTAACTTTTAAAAGTCTTACTTTTTCTAACATCATATGAAAGTACTAACTGGTGCAGTGGAGATAAAGGAAATACAAACAGAACTGGAGGCTGTTTGAGGCTCCTTCATTTCCAAGGCTTTCCTGCTAGCATACAAGCAACATTTACTTCCCCGAGTCATCGTGTCCTCTTATTTCTAGACTTATATCCAGGCTCTCTTTTTATACTTTTGAAAAATCTGAACACACAACCCTTTTTCTTTCCTCTGTGAGGACGAGGAGGAGATCTAAAGGATTTACCTCTTTATCCAGCATGAACTCCAAATTGATTACTTGGTGTGAAGGTGAGAGCTTAGAGACGGGTTTGGGGGGGCGGGGACTCAAAGGAAACGTATCATTTTATTTTGTGCTGTTGCTGAACACTGTCCTGCTTTGTTGTGTCTGTGTCCCACGCAAGCCAGGATCTTACAGGGCTGCGGTGTGTCCTTGGCCATCCTCTCCTTGAGAAAGTGCTGTATCAGACAGGCTGCTAACAGGGTCGTCACGTAGCTTGAGAACCAGCGTCTGAGGCAGCAGAAACAGAAGCAGCTCAGGCCTCTCTCTCGCTCTCTCTCTCTGGGGGGTATACAGTTACACTGCACTGCTTCTAAGTCTTACTCTTCTGGCATTTTAATTCTCCTCCTTGAAATACAGGAAAACAATAGTAGACCTGAAGTGCACTTGGAGAGGCTGAACCTCCACAAAGACCCATGTAATAGTTTCTGAGATTATGAAATTACTTTGCTTTTCTTAATGAAAATATCATGACCAACTGTTTGACTGCTACATCAGTGTATGTGCACTATGTAATGAAAGCAGCAGCAGTACGTTCACTCACAGAGCACAGAAACACCACAGGCCTCAGAGAAGCGGGTGAATCAGCTGATCTGACCATGTGAAATACAGCTAGCTTGAAATAGTCCCCCAGTTTCACCGAGTCTACGGGGCAGTCGGAGGTTACACCTGTCAGTTACCGGTGTTCAGGGAGCCAAACCTGGTGAGTATGCTTAGATAGTTACGTTGTGTGGAAAGACACCATCACCAAATCCTTGTTTCAGCCTTCCATAAAGTTTTGTGAAAGCTGCAGAGTAGGTTTTTTCTTTTTTTTTTGTGCATAACTAGACCGACAAACTGAAGGCATGGGATCCATGATGGAACCAATTAAGCCCCTTTTTCACCGGCCAAAAACCCCCTCAAAACATCTAGCTTTTGTGTGCAATTGAAAAACATTCAATCAGCATTCGATCCGACAGTCGGTGAAACAACCCTGCAGTAAACGCGGGTATATTTTGCATCTAATCTGCACCTATGCAAACAAAAAAGCCAGATGAACGCACACGTGTAACTTCTGTGACTCTTTTGTATTCTCTGCCACAAATTCAACCCTCCTGGATTCAAGCAGCTGTCGGGTTTGAAAACAGACTGGAGCAAGAGATAATCACAGTGACTGGCCTCCACGCTGCTGACTACTGTACTGTTTGTTTACCCTGTTTTCTGGCACGTTCGCAACGTTGATCAGTCCAGGAAGGAAACGTGTCTACGTTGCGATGGGAAAGGGGGTCAAAGTCAACATGATTTTTTTTTTAACCAGGTTTAAATAAAACATGCGTATCTGTAGCTCGAGTTTGGATGACAACATTTCCACTCCTGGCACTGGGGGGATGGATGGAGGGATGAGGAGAGAGAGCGATGAAGGAATTGCAGGAAGCAGGAGGACAAACAGCGAGGGAACTAAAACTAACATGTTCTGTTTTACCTGGCAGCAGATAGAATATTTGTGAAGCGTATCTCAGCGGCCAGGCAGCCTGCCAGTCATCTGGTCAGCTTATCAAAGCAAAAGCCCCCCCCTCCAAAAACTATGGCACCCAGTCCTTCTACCTGACCATGCAGGTAAAATAAGAACAGGAGTTGTCATGGTTTCAAATCACCACAAAACACATAAACTCATGTCACTCCCTTCGGTCGAGTTATAGGAGGGTGCAGAACGTTCTGCCAAGACAAAAAAAAAACATTTAGAGAAAACAAATATGAGCACAGAGAGACAGAAAATAGAAATAGATCATTTTTACATGGATGGCAATATCACACGGCAGCACCATAAAGGAAACACCAACAAAGGAAGTTAGGGGTGTAACGTGAAGCTTCAGACTGGGCACTAAAGTATGAATGAAATGAATATGAGATATAACCCAAATGAGAATTATTAGTAAATTTGAAGTAAAAAGTTAAATAAAGATGTGGATTTTTTCCTGATCTTGGTTGGAATATAGACGGTCCTTAATGGCACTGTGGGGCACTATGGGATTTGTGTATGTCTGTCAAACTGCTTGATGACCCTTGCTCTAGTTTTAAGCGAGTGTTACAAACTTGTTTGCAAAAGAAAATGTACAGTCATCAATTACAAGAACTCCCAACATTTTTTGGGGATGAGAACATTCCAAAAATTCCAGAGGGAAACTACTTGGATGATGCTCTGTAGCCTAGAAATGGTGATAATATGAATGGAATATTTTGAAAGCAACTCCTACAAACATCTTAATATTGTCTCCCATAGAATGAGGCCTACGTCTGATTATAGCAGTCCATATAAACGTAGTCACAAACAAACAAAGAGCAGACATGTTGACTTGTCAGAGCAGGAAAACATTAACACTCCTCTCCATTGACTGTCCCGGTATATTCAGTAATATCAGTGAGCCGTGAATGTTGTTGACTCCACCTGTCGTTTTTCTTCCTCTGACAAGTTACAAAGCAACATTTCCAACTGAAGTCTGGAAAACTGGGTCGGATATGAAAGCCGCTGCCGGATAAGAGAGACCAAATTCAGTTGACGATGGCTTCAAACACAATTTAAAACAGCCTTGAGGTAATTTATTCTCTTGCATTCTCTGATGCAGCTGAGCATGCTTCGCGTGGCACGCAGTTAAACTGGCGCTTTGATTCTCGTCCGCCTGCCTTCTGTTCTAGTTTGCGCAGGCGGAAAAAGGCTACAAATCTTACCAAAAAGGGAGAGCTATGCACCTGAAAGGACGTCCGTACTTACGCGTATACGGACATATACAGGCAACGGTACAAGTGCACTCTATAACTCATAGATAGCCCACAAGATATTTTATTAATGGGAAGAACACCGCAAGAAGCAAGAGCGACTCAGAGCCACACACAAACAGGCTGAGCCGAGGGGTGACAGGGTTTAACCCACCTGCGTTGACTGCGAACAGAGAATACATTAAAAAATAAAGTCTGAAACGTCAGGGCTTCTGCCAAAGGGATTATGGGTGGGGGGATGTTTTTGTCTGCTGAACTTGCCAGAGTGTACAGTGCTATCACAGGAAGAGAGCTGCTCACAGGACAATACAACGCGCCTGTTTGCACCTGAGGCTATGCATTCCTGAGCACTCTGGCATATAAACCGAGAAAAGGAATTCTCTTGCAGCCGTCCTGAGCGTGGCGATAAATACACAGACGAATCAGGTGAAGCGGCGCTCACCTTGGCCGCTTGAATACCAGTCACGGATGTGCTGATTGGCCTACATACAGTGTGGCAGTGTTGCAACTTGTGTGCAGTCATGAGCGCGTGTCTGTTTAAACCCACGCACTCACTCACTCACTCCGAGGAGAAAAAAAAAAGGTGACTTATAAACCGTAAAAGGTTTTAAGTGCACACCTACTCTCACGGCACACACATTTTTCCAGATGCAAAAAAAAAAAAAAAAAAGGGCAACTCTGCTCGATTGAGATAATTAGAGCACATGCACAGCCTAAGAGACAAAGCCTGGCATCGTGAGAACAAGGCTCGCCTGATGAGGCTTCTCTATTTAAATCCCCGCGATGAGCTGAGAGCATGTCTGTCGATGGAATCGCTCCAGGAGATGTGCACAGGCTTGGAGGAAGAAAGAGCCAATGGAAAATAGAGAGACTGTAGATGAACATAAGTGGCAGGAAGACATCTTTGAGGCAATGAAAGGGGGGAGAATAAGCGCTTTGAGTCAATTGCACATCCCATCCTACCGTTTGTCATGTCAGATCTTACACACAGGTGACTGTGTTCTGTGTGATTTACAAGTCAGTTGGCATCTGCCAGGTTTGAAACTGAGGGTTCAACCAGTGAGCGTATGAGTAGAGGGAGGGGCTTAAGGATTAGTACCTTTCCTCCTTTTGCTTAGCACCCTTGTCACTAAGAGGATTCTCAGGGATACTGGGGCTGTCCCAACAATTGAAAGCCAGGTTCCTCGTGCTAATCTGCAATTCAAAGGCGGGTGAGGCTGACGGAGCACATGCTCCTGCCGTCAACTCGTTTGACACCGCACAACCTGAAGGTCAAAGAGGCAATCTTTATCACTTCCAGACGAGAGAGGAAACAGCTTTCCTGAGCCGACACCCACAACATTACGCTGAGAGATCATTACCATACACAAGAGGCAACGCTGAAGTGTTTCAGGCGTCAAGCATCATCTGCCCTTAGTCATTGTGATCTTCTCTGTATGGTACCAACACCAGGGTTGACCCAGTGGCTATCCAGATCAACACAAAAGACCATGATGGGGACTCATTCAGAACCCCCCCCCCCCCACACACACACACACAAGCACAAGCGCACACACACACAGGGCTCCATGGCACCCGCCCCAACAATCACAGCCAACTGAGAGCATTCATTCTCCCACTATTGTTCACTATCAGCCTGTAGTCAGAGCAAACACACGTTCATGTCAATGCTGGCCTGCATTCACACACACACACACACACACACACACACACACACACACACACACACACACACACGCAACATGTGAGAAGAAATGCAGCTACAAAGGCATTGCAATCAATAATTGTGTTTAGTTTCCACTGAACTGTTCAGTGAATTCCAAGAAAAATGTGGATATGTGCCCCCCCCCCCCCAAAAAAAATGCATATCAGATGTGTTTCCATCAGCCGGTTTGGAGCAAATCAATTTGGCAGAAAAAGGTTTTTCAAATTTCACCATTTCTATCAACAATCTTTTCAGATGCAATACTACAAAATACGCATTAAAATAAAACTGATGGAAAATCTGACAAAGGGGTAATTCACACTTCTAGTTATTTCGAAACGATACAAATTCATGAGCAAACTGTTCAATTTCACTTCTTCCACAGTAGCTCTGCAGCGATATACATCGTGACACATGTACCCAAGAGGCAAAACACCAGCATCTTTTTCATGTATGGCTCCTACTGCATTTCATAACACGCCGTCATTTTCTTTTAACATTGTGTTTCATGGTGGTGATAAGCTACTTGCTTAAGTCATGGATGCATTAACTGTTCCAGATATTCTGTGTTCCCTTAATCCAGAGGGAGAAAGTCAGTGAATGTCTCAGTATGATGCAATTCTCTGGGTAAACCTGTTAGTCTGTGCCCCATTTCCACATCCAGAGAAGATACAGCTGCTCACACTGGCCACACGCAAGCGAGTGAAAATAAAATATATCTTTGCAGCTTTTTTTGATACAAAAGGGCACCACGTGAACGCAGAGAGAGACGAGAATCTCAAGGGCAGGATGCCTTTTGAAGCCACTTTGACACGGAGATGCTCGGATAAAAGGGAGGAAACACAGCTGAAGAAACAAAAGCACACTCTGGCAGGGATCTGACAAAACAAGACCGTTTACACAGCTGATGGAGCTGGCTAATACCAAATAATATCACTCTGCTCCAGTCTCAATACACACCAAAAGAAGAGATGGAGTAAACCATCTCTGACTAAGACAGTTGCTGTCAGTCTCCCAGGAGATCGCATAAATCACAAGCTCAGGGTCCAGTGGAGCAGCCGACATGTCGGCACGGCAACATCCGCCACGGCTGTGTGTCCACAAGCTCCTGGGCCGCACACACCAGCAGCTTCCCTGAGAAACAACGGTCAACAGCAGGCTTGTGTTTGGTGCTCCGGTCCTGACATCAAGAATTACACAATTAACGGCCTCTATTTCATCACTGGCTTGGATGAGATAAGAGTCATCGATGACTTCATCAGAGTTGCAATGATTAATCATTAAGTTGCCCGCTATTAATCTCATCAACAAATACTGAGGTTAATTTTTGAATTCATTTTGCTTTTTTAAAATGGGAAAAAATGCAATCGATATCCAGGTTCTCAAATTTCAAATTTGAGAACCAACAATCTGCAATCTGATATCTTTATAGACAGGGAGTGAAAAAGAAGTGGTCAAGTTGGGGTAAAATGCCAAGTCATCCAATCACAGTCGATGAGGGCGAGGCCACAAGAACTGGCTGTCACCCCCTAAATCATATCTAGGTTTATCTGAAATAAATAAGTGCACCTCAGTGGTAACATGTATCAGATTCACAAAAAAAAAGAGAGAGAAAGAGAAAATCTGTTAAATATATGAGATTCATATATCAGCAATTTGGCACGGTGGTGCAGTGGTCAGCACTGTGGCCTCACAGCAAGAAGGTTTCGGGTTCCAGTCTCGGCTCCATCACAGGATCTTTCTGTGTGAGCCACAGTCCAAAGACATCAAGAGGGGTCGAGGCTGATTGATACTCTAAATTGACCGTAGGTGTGGCTGTGAGTGTGAATGGTTGTCTGTCTCTATGTGTTGGTCCTGTGATGGACTGGTGACCTGTCCAGGGTGAACCCCGCCTCTCGCCTGAAGGCTGCTGGGATAGGCTCCAGCCCCCCCCCCCCCCCCACACACACACACACACACAATGGAAGTGGAAGAAAATGGATGAATGCATGGATGATATAAGCAATTTGCTGAAAAGCAAAAGCAGCATGAACAAAAACAACAAATCAGTAAAGTCTGGAAAAACTCATCTCAGTCAACCCCTAAAAATACTAGCAAGTTCTTAAGGGTTTAGGGTTCATCTTTAGGTTTTTAACATGAGTTCAATAATGCCGCCAATGTGTTTTCTTCCCATTCGTGCTTTCTCCTCTGGGTGTGTTCTCAGGGTGTTTCTCGGTTATAACCCTTCTGGCAACATTTGCAGGTGAAAGCAGGAGGTGCAGAAATTGACATCAATAACCATATTCTATGAATCTGCTTATAAAAATACCATTTTGAAGAAAGCAGTTCAGGACTTCAGTCCGGCTATTGATTAAACCACAGGAAGGCTCAGCATGCTCCCCAACAGCAGGCGCATGACAGCCACCATACATTTTAATCTCATAAGGAAAATTCATGGATTTCAATCCATTAATCATCTGGAGGGAGTCTGTACAGTATTGATCAGCACATCCGTGTGGTTTGGAAGGCCAACTGGGGGGGGGGGGGGGCAATCATTGCAGCAGAAGAGAGAAAGAGAGAGAGAGAGAGAGAGAGAAAGAAAAGCATAGATTTTTTAAGGGACATAATAACCGTTATTTCCCTTCGCACAATGCCAGCCAATACTGCCTCAAAATGGCTGAGGTTGTGTCGCAAATGTGGGAGAGAAAAATTCTCTGATAAGCACTCTGCACAAGACACACACACACGCGCGCGCACGTGCACACACACACACACAAACTGGTGCCAAGAGGAGACATCCTGTTAGGATGTTTTATCATGCTAACTTCAACAAGGAGGAGGGGAGCTTGTGTTTACCCACCCAGGGCTTGGTGGTGGTGGTGGTGGTGGTGAGGGCTATTTGCTCTTAAAATGGCTGCATTGTTGTCCAATGACACACACGTCTGACAATGCAAGAGTCCAGGGACAATCCAGCAGCGCGCTGGGACATGATCAGGTGCAGGTAGGACGCTTTATTGACAGGGGCCTTAAAACATGCTATTAAAAGACTGATGGGGCTCATGTTTGCACACATGGTAAGCTGCTGTGGTGTTAAAGTGGTTCAAATGAGAAGTGGGGGCTGTCTGCTGGTCCACTATGGGGGGGGGGGGGGGGGGTGTTGGCGCAGGAAAGGATCAAAGATGTCTTCCTGTGTGATATACACACTCATAGTGGACAGGACTGTTAAATACAGCAGACAGTGAGCTGCTGGTGATCCACTGCGGAGGTCCTGTTTGCCCCCGAAGGCCCAACAAAGCACAGTTGTCTTTCATTTGATCTCTGCAGCAATAAATCTAGTAGGAGCACCTCCCGGAGCCACACTGTTCAACTCATACCAACAATCTGCAAGCAAAAAACAAAACAAAAAAACAACAACAAAGTCCCGGATGACCTAATAGCGAGCTGATTCACTTTCCAGCTGATCATATGAATACGTTCTTAACAGTATGACGTCAAATCAGTATGATACATTACAGCTACATGTGGAGAAATCTCAACAACCCCAACAGAAAAATATCTTACAGCCACATCAGGCGAGATGAAGCTCGACCGAGCCACAAGAGGCTCGTGTGTGGAGGACTAAATATAGTCCCAAATGCACCGCTGTTGTGACCCAAGTTGAGCACATCACATAACAGACTACATACCTCGATATAGCCGGCCAGCGCTGGAACCACAATACCCAAAATAAGAGCCGATATCGCCGGGAGGGAACCCATCTTCAGGATCTCCGGGTGCCGCTATAACTTATATCCTGCGGGCTATATTAGAGAGGTGCCGTCCTGAGTTAGAACAGAGCCAATCACGTGCTGGCAATAATCTGCTAATCTATCCGGATAAACGGGACGCTCCCGTTGTTTTGCTACCGGAGCTCGAGAGAGAATGTTGGAGGGGTCTGTCTGTCTCCTCTGGAAATGTGGACTGAGTGTGTGTGGCTCCTCTGCCGCTGCCTCCCCCCACCTCCTCTGCTTCCCCTGACCCGAGCACGGCAGGCCGCGCTGCGCCCCCTGACGGCAACCACGCGAGCCGGATTGATAGGAAAAACATCCACTGCAGCATAGAAATCAAGAATCTCATGCTCGTTATAGCTGCGGGCCACTAGCTGTCCAGTCTCGTCACTATGAGCCACTTCAAGTCTTAAAAAAAAATCAGATTCAAATATTACCTCGGGCTTTTGTCACGTCGATAAGCGATATAAGAACGAACTGATGCCAATGAGAGAACGTGTGGCCCAGACGTCACTATAATTATCTCTATCATTTAATATCATGAGAAGGTCGGCATGAAATTGTGGGGTAGGCCATATATGGCCCCCGGACCAGGGGTTCCACACCTCTGTTTTACATTCATATGCATTTCATGCTCTTAATTTCAAGAGAAAAGGTATATTCGTTGGCATAGTTTTAAAAAAAAAAAAATCTATCAATATTGAGGCCAAAGAAATATAACCCGCTCCCTACATCTAGTTATTTTGAAGGCATTGTTTCTTTAACTTGTTTCTTTAACTGAGTTATATTTTGGAACAAGTCACATCTTAAGGGTGAGCAAATGACCCACTAACTAAATGTATTTTTTTTTTAATCGATGTGAAGTTAAGATGGACAAAGATTTTATTTTCAGCTCAACTGATGGGAACATAAATAGGGACATTTCCTTCAATCTACCCTTGATTTTTGATTCTGTTGCACCCAAGATGCTCGTTTACTCCCAGACTGTCATTTCTATTTCTCTCTCGTGGCTTGTTGAAAGAGAAAAGAAAAAAGCTGAATGTCATTTTTTGGGGGGGGGGGGGGTATGAATTTTGAAACGGCATCTATTAGATGAAGTAGAAAGAGCAGAATTGGCACGTTTAGTCGAATGTAGCGCCGGATCAAATACTAGCAGAGCACAGGATTTATTTGCCATTTAGTAGTCCAGAGAGAAAAGGTCACTAGCTATTTAAGTAGTATCTGCAAATGCATTCCTTACGAACCAAACGTGTATAGTGCAGATTACTACAGCAGTATTACTGTGCTTGTGTATAAGGGGAACATCTCTTACGCTTATTGATTTTGAGAACTTCCTTCACAGCGAGCCACACAAACACCCCATTCGGTCTCCTCAAATTGCCACTGCAGAATAATACAAGTATGTTGTTATCAAATTAGAGCTTTCAAACGATCATATTATAGCATTCATCAGGTTCCCAGGACAACGTCAATAAACCGTTTATGTAGCTAATGTGTTTTGAATACAGCTTAATGATGTGAGAGAGCTGAAGGCACAATTTGTTGTCACTTTAGTTTAATTTTCATATACTTGCATTTTTGTCATGATTGAGAGGCAGGCAGTAACTCCATTACGTAAACAGATGATTAACTGGGGAAACAACAGGGGGTAAATTATTTTTTGCTTATTAAGGGAGTTTGACAATCATCAAGAATTCTTTTTTCTTTGAAGTTCAACAATATGATTTAGCTGTACCCCCCCCCCGCATGTTTTTATATTTTCTCAGCAAAATGCCCTGATAAGGTGGCACGGTGGTGCAGTGGTTAGCAGTGTCACCTCTCAGCAAGAAGGTTCTAGGTTCGAGTCCCTGCTCAAGCACGGGATCTTTCTGTGTGGAGTTTGCAGGTTCTCCCTGTACCTGCATTGGTTCTCTCTCCAAGAGAGGACGAGGCTGATTGATACTCTATATTGACCGTAGGTGGGAGTGTGAATGGTTGCCTGTCTTTATCTGTTGGCCCTTAGATGGACTGGCGACCTGTCCAGGGTGAACCCCGCCTCTCGCCTATAGGCAGCAGGGAAAGGCTCCAGCCCCTCTGCGACACAGGAGAAGGGGACAAAAATGGATGGATGGATAGTTCCCGTTTACTCACTTATTTTCAGTTCTCAGCTCTGTTTGTGGAGTTCATATTTATCATACGCATATAATCTGTCTTCAGTGCCCTCTAGTGGTCACACAATTTTTTGAAAGTAGTTGCAAGAAACTATTGTTTGTTGGTTCAGTGTCACTTCATTTTCCAAGTAGCCACCGGAAGTTGTCATATATCATGTCTATCTGACAGGAAATTGGATGTAATTTATATAAATCAGCTCCAGCTAAGAGTTGATGTTATGAATAAAAGCTCTCCTCTCGTTGAAGAGTCCAGATTCCTGATTTCATTTCAGCGTAGAAGTTAGGGATTCTGCTGGAGTTTTGGAGATACAGGTGGCAGCAGCTGAATGTGTATGGCACGTGCAGAATATACATTGTGCATCTGACAAGAGTGTTTATTTGACAGATTGAAATGTCAATAGGGATTAAAATTTAATACCAAGATGGCGTAAAATGTCGAAAAAATAAAGGTTGTGTGAGCAAGTCTATTTGAGACGAGAACAGCTGGAACCTAATCATATTATCAGGGTGCGCCAGTCTATCAGCTGTGCATCAGTATCAGCCACTTATTGCCACGTTGACTACCGTCAGCCATCAGTAAAATAAGATGCATTCACAGATGACGGTTGAACTGGCTTGGAACAAGATTTGGTGATGTACATAAAGCCCTGTGACAAAAGTTTGTAAAATCTGATGTAATTTTACCCTCAAAGGAAGCTACTGCTGTATTATTGCATGGTATTTGTCTCCATTTTCTTTTATGTTTTCAGATGACAATTGGTACATATGTTCTCTGGCTGAGACCTGAGGAATGACCTCGACAGCTGCACCTTGTGGTTGTTTGTTAGACACCACCAGTATGAAGTTCCTTGAAAGGTTCAATTATTGAAGAATAATATCCCATAAAAACAAATTCAGCAAAGTTGTGAGGATGGTGATATCGCCTGTATTTGTTAAATTGCCCCTGTAGGTGGCGCTACAAACTCATAACAGTGATATTTGGTTTCCTTCCATATCTGCCAAGGGTTCTGGATGCTAATTGCAAATTAGTTTAAGGGCAAATGGATACATGCATTTTTCTTCTTGATCTTAAAGGCAGCAAAATGGATAAAGATTTAATTTGATCAGTCTTTTGGGCTTTTATTTTGTTGCCCCATCGATACAATTTTTCTTCCAAGACTGTCGCTTCTATTTTTTCTCTGATGACTTGTTGGAAAAAAAAAAAGGCAGCATCATGTAAATTTTGATTTTGCTTGAGGCAGGTTATTAATTTTTTTTAAACGGCATCTGTTTGATGAGATAGAGGGAGCAGAAGTGACCATATCGGATTGATCCCTCAGTGAAATCACACCTTTAAAAAAGCAGATTTATTTTTCCAATCATACTCCTCCAGTAACAGTTGTCCACAGAGAAAAGGTCCAAATTTATTAAAGTGGAGCAGCTAAAACAAAAAACCCATACAAACCAAAGATGAATAATGCAGTTTACTACATAGCATTAGAGGTTTAATAAAACTTCAGAATCACCTCACAACAAGCTATAAAAACAATACATCCATTCAGTTTCCCCAAACTGCAAATGTAGAATAATTCAAATGATTTGGAATCAAATTAGAGTGTAAAAATGATTATTGCCTTTGTGTTCCCAGGACAATGTCACAAAGGGGTTTACTGTATGTAATGACTCCAGCGCCATTAAATTTACTGAGAGGGCTGAAAGTCCAATTTGTTATAACTTCATATTAATTTTCATATTTACACCACTGTAATGAATAGAGATGTGGGCAGTGACTTGGAGACCTGCTGCTCGACTACATTAAACAGATGAAACTATGGGGGGTTAATTGCTTTTTTCTTCACGAGGGAGTTTGCCAATTATGGCAGAATTTTAATTTGAACATGAACCTGTATCATCAAACAAACTGCAGTACAAACCCTCTCATGTCTTTCTGTTTTCTCAAATTAATATTTATTCTCTATTTCTAGTTCATTCGCCCATTTGTAATACTTGGTTGAGTTTGTGCGGTTGATTGTAATCTTCAAGCGTATAATTATGAGTCTTTGGTGCCCTCCAGCAGTCCAACAGTGTAGTACATCTATTACAAATAATAGACGTTGAGAAGTTCCCACCACAATATTTAGTGAAGTTATTTAGATGAGAAAATTGTATATAAATGTAAATCTACACATTAAGCTTGCATGGGCAAATTTGATTTTTTTGGTTATGTTTGGGTAGTTGAGTAAGAGAAGCAAGAAGCAAAAGTGTTATTTCCTATCTTATTTGAATGGATTGTATCACTATTTTGGCAATAGCAAGCGGAGGTGGGAGAATATCATGTCTACTTTGA
This sequence comes from Aulostomus chinensis, assembly GCF_037954235.1. Lineage (NCBI taxonomy): Eukaryota > Metazoa > Chordata > Actinopteri > Syngnathiformes > Aulostomidae > Aulostomus > Aulostomus chinensis. The sequence continues at coordinate 21,172,553 of NC_141329.1, forward strand.
TGGCAATGTGACAAATTCAAAGTTATTCTTGATTTAACAATCAGCCACTTTTTCTTTGTCAGATTTAAAACAACAACAACAACATAAACCTACTATTCCTCAAGTGTGTGAACAAAACTATATCTAAGATAGCAACGCTACTAAGCTATGAAGGAAATTGAAACGATTGGATATTCAATAAACAAGGATTTAATTCGATTGGACCATTTCAGTTTGAAATTTCTGATTGGCTGCAGTCAAATCAGCTACGACAGGTCGTGGACTTACAACTAGAAATAAATTATTTTAAAAAGATTGCTATTAATTTTGAAATGTAGTAATACAATAGTATTACACATTTCCAAGCCTTGACGTATTCACATGCAACGCCGTGAGTCGCTTCTGTTACTGAGTAAACAGCCACCAATTGGAAGTCAGGCTCCTGCTTGTTGCTAGGTAGATTATGTTAATATATGTAATGCAGCCATCTCTGCAGCTACCATTCTGAGGTAAGAACAACTTGTACGTTTTCCATAAAATGTAACAAAACCACTGATAGCTTCATGGCCAGTTCTGTGATTCGACTTATTAGTAGTCTTCCTGCTAATATAAATTAAACGTGTATCTGGTTTTAGGTCTTTGTACCGATAGAAAAATGTGTTTTTTTTCTTTGGCTCTCTTTGGATGTCGCTGTTGTCGTTCGTAGTCCCACCCAAAATGGAGCCCGTTCTTCCTTGTTCCACTGTCGACTTGAAGGGCTGGGCTCAACTAGAATGGGGGACGGGTGGGTTTACTCTAATAATTCGGGCCTTTACTGCTCCAAAATCGGTTTTGTTAAAAACTGTAAAATGCGGTCCACGTCGTGAGAACTGACTAGTTATGTTAGCCTCCAAGGTCGGCCGTGCATCGGGACTATATGGTCGAAATGCTAATGTAGCGGTGCAGTATATGCCCGGGTTTCTACAGCGCTGGTTTTTGTGGTATGGTCCGGTTGGGACCAAGAACCTGCGGGGTTAAAATAGGGGGGAAACAAGTCATTATTGATTATACCAAGTAGATTTTTAAATAAGTGTCGCGATTTTTTAATGTTGCTTCTGTGTCGACATGCCTTTGCATTTGGATACTGTTTTCCGGACGGCCTTGTTGGCAAACGCCGGACGCGTTTTCCCTCGTACCCCCGCTGAGAGTCTTGTGTGACCGCTCTGCTCAAGAAGTGACATGCTGGTTTATTTTGGCGTGCTGTTGTCAGCCGAGCGATCCCAAAAATCTCAGTTCCGGATGGTACTTGTGTATAAATTCATCCCCAGTTATTTCGCATTGCTGCTGCAGTATCTCATTGCTGCAGTCAAACAGCTCTTGAGCACATAGATGAGTCTTGTACTTTCATACGATTGTGGTTGACTTGAGATCAGATTGTAATTTGAAAACATAAATCAGAATATTTTATTTGGCACATGATTACCAGTCCCTCCCACTATAAAAAAATAAAGTTAGCTGCCCAGCCACTAGCTTACTGTGATATTGTGATTATTAAAAATACCCCTATCCTTTTTCAGGTGCACCAGTGTTTCTCAAAGGTGAGGTGACCTGGCCTGACACCGTTTTGCCATGGAAACCAAGCAGGAAGCCTCTGCTGTTTGGAGTCAAGCTGCTAACACTGATTCGGCCAACGCCACACAGGTCTGTCAATAGATGAAGATGCAACAGTACATTCAGTCAATACTTCCAAGCTTTTGTTTTCTACACACTCACCAAATAAGGAAAATCTAACCACAGATGATGCTTAATCACAAAATTCATCAATTCTTAAGTTATGCAATCATAATAAAGGTGGTTCTATACTTGCAAAATAGCCTGGGAGTAAAAGAAGATGATGTTGACATTGGCAGTTAAATCAGTTATTAGTCACAACCAGGAGGCGTGTGCCTCACAGTTTTTGTGTGTTTATGTGTTGCAGGTGACTTTTGAAGGTGGCACAGTTGCTCAGATAGTTTACAGTGGAGACCAGGCAGACAGGGGACAGCAGCAGGTGGTTTATACAGCTGATGGAAGTTCATATACCTCAGTGGAGTCTGCAGAGCACACGCTGGTCTACATACACCCCGCAGATGGCACCCAGGTAGGTAGAGGTCAAATACTGCATATTGGTATCTGTCTATTATACTTATATTTGCCAAGCTTTGTTTAAATCTGATCGTACGAACTGATCAATAAATAAATGATTGATGGGCCTTTCCAAATGTTTTGTAAATGAAGAGAAACTTGGCTTTTTCAAATTCAAATTGTTTACATGTGTATTTCTGTATATCATATAAACTTGTTTTGTACAGATAACATCAGCATTGATAAATATTGGTTAACAGCCCAAATCAGTAGAAAAATATCTGCATATTGCAAAATCTAATATTACACGTTCCTACAAATGATCGTGGATGGACAGATGGTCAGTGGTTTTTTTTTTTGACAAAGACAGAACACATTGTGATTGTCTGTTATGGAATAAGTGTTTTCCATGAAATTAATATTTACTCTTTTCGGAGTTGAATATATTTTAGTACATTTTCTATAAAAAAAAATCTACAAATTAGACATGATTGTGTTTCAGACTGTGTTTGCTGATCAGCCTCAGGTGGCGTACATTCAGCAGGATGGTACAACCCAACAGGTAACTTCTCACAGTGTTACCATGATTTTTCTTTTCGTTAACATTTTTCCAGAATTGTAAACCAGTCTTACTCATTGATAGGTCACTGTTTTACTCCCGAGTGGACAGAACATGAACGCTGCCAATCTGCATGTTCTCAGTAATGTAGCTGATGCTCCACAAGCCATCCTGGAGCCAGTTTCTCAGGTAAGGACACGTGCATGTTCTCTGTTATAAAATCTTTCAGGCCAACATGTAGCATTATTCCAGTTTACTGTAGATTGGGGTGGAGAAGTTAACATAACCAATAACGCTGTTAGTTGAACGACATGTTAGTCCAGGAGGTACATGGGCTCACTTGGTTCTTTTAATTTTAGATTCATCCATAAGTGCAACAAAATGATCAAATATGTGAAACATCAATGCAGTGGTTTAATATATTTACATCATTTTTTTTATCCAAATGTATCCTCTCTGAAAATAACAAATGAATGATGTAGTTTCCATTATACGTCCAACTATTATTTATATATATATATATATATATTTTTTTTTTTTATTGCTCCCTGTAATCACATCCATCTTGAAAATAAAGAAAATCTTGAGTGTTTCCCTATAAAGGTGAACTCATGAACCCTGAGCCCAATTGTTAAACTCCTGCAGGAGCAGCTGTCTGTGTCCAATTCGCTCACCTCCATGGCCGACATCACAGACCCCCCGACCAGTCCCCTCGGGGCCACAGACTCCACAGATGATTCAGACGAAGATGAAGAAGAAGACTCTGAGATGGACGACTGGGAGCCTCGTCAGCCGTTCAACCCTCACAGCCTCTGTAGGTGACGTCGTCTGCAGTCGAAACACAGTTGTCAGGAGAAAAAAAAAATCCAAAACCCAGAGAAAAAATCTTTGACTTTTTAACCAAACATATCTTTCTGCAGGAACAAGAACTATTTACATTCTTTTCTCTGTGGTCTTGTAATTTTCTCAACTTGATTTCTCTTTTCATGGCCTCTCAGGGTGCGAGGAGTGTAATAACACCAACCCATCTGTGTGTCTGAAGCATGGCTCTCTGCACCCCATCCCCAACCGGCCGGTGATGTCCAGGGCCCGGGCCAGTCTGCCTCTGGTCCTCTACATCGATCGCTCTCTCGGTGGCGTGTTCTCCAAGAGACGTATTCCTAAGCGTACTCAGTTTGGACCTGTGGAGGGACCCCTGGTTCCTCAAAGTGAACTGCAGGACCACTACATCCATCTCAAAGTAAGTCAGTGACTTCCATCCATCCATTTTCCATCCATATTCCGCTTACCTGTTAAGGGTCGTGGGGGGGCTGGAGCCTATCCCAGCTGACATTGGGCGAAATTGGGGGGTTCACCCTGGACGGGTTGTCAGTCCGTCCAGGGCTATCAGGAGCAATTAGGGGTTCAGTATCTTGCTCAATGATACTTCGTACTTGTAAGCTTTTAAAATTATGGATAATGGTCAGAGCTGCTTTTTTCTGCATTTGAATATTAATTTTCTGTTGTCCTTTTCCTATTGTCTCAGCTTTGCATGCTGGATGCAGAAAAGGATGCAGAGAAGTCTGACAACACCTGGTTTGACCTCTCTGATGAGGACAGCTGTAATTGGATGATGTTTGTGAGATCCGCCCAGAACCACCTTGAGCAGAACCTGGTAGCTTATCAGTACGGCTCAGAGATCTTCTACACAACCATCAAGAACATCCAACCCAAGCAAGAGCTCAAGGTCAGTCCTGAGTCGGGCCTTTGTCTGGCTTTCTCTTCAGGCAGTAACAATCTGGTTGAGAAGTTCAGTTTTTTATTTTGCTGAGTTTAAATGAGATGATTAATGAATTAACAGGAATGAGTTGTTTTAACCACATTTCCTTCAACAGGTATGGTACGCTGCATCATATGCAGAGTATGTTAATCAGAAGATCCACAATGTCACAGAAGAAGAGAGGAAAGGTGAGCCTCTATGTAGTATCAGTACAAGTCATTACAGTCGTAGTGGAAGACAGTGACGGTAACTTTCTTTCTCTGTCAGTACTGCGAGAGCAAGAGAAGAACTGGCCCTGTTACGAGTGTAACCGCCGCTTTGTGAGCTCAGAACAACTGCAGCAGCATCTCAACATGCATGACGACAAGTTAAACTCAGTCACCAGGTGCAGTCCCTGTCTTCTCACCCTTTTAGATTTCTGTAATTTCTATGAAGTTTGAGCCCTTTTGACATGTTGATTGCATGTTCGTTTGTCAGATCTCGAGGTCGTGGTCGAGGTAGAGGCAGGAAGAGATTCGGGACAGGAAGAAGACCGGGGCGGCCTCCTAAATTTATACGCCTGGATCCACCAGTGGAGGCTGCTGGAGACAAGACAACAGTAAGCAACACAATTGTTAACATTTGTGTGTGCACTGAAATGTTATTTTCTCTCTCTCAGTGCTTAAACAGTGTATCAGTTAATCAATCTATTGAGCAACATCAAAAGTCATCATCAACAGGCCATTCTTGCACTCAGTTTTTCAAAATGTTTAATAATTTAACAAGGAGATGCTGGAGCTGACAGAGAAGCAGCCTCTGGAGGAGGGAGTAGAGGGAGCTCAGAACGGGCTGGCGGCGGTGGAACCAGAGCCAGACGCGGTAACTGAGGCGGAGGGCCAGATTATACCTTCTGCAGGGGAGCCCTCCAACCCCCCACCTGGCAACGTAGATCTGCCTGTTCCACTGAAGGAAGACACTACACAGAGCAGCCAACCAGACCCCCAGCTTACATCTCAGGACATGCGCCGTGCTAAGAGGATACGGGTAAGATGGGTAGACAACTCAAAACTCACTAAACGTAGATTTTTAAAACCAAGTTCACACTGTACAACTTTCAAAGTTGTCAGCTCACTTAAGTGCATCATACACAAGTTTAGGTCTCAAGCTCATTCCCAGATGAGTCCATCTAGTCTCCAAATGTTTTGTCACAAAAATGCAATAAGAAGCAAAAACCATACAGAGGACAGGACCCTATGATCCAAAAAAAATCAGCAGTGCAGTGTGAACTCTTGGTGCCATGGTGGCCATGGTTTGCTCCTCATCAATGTGTCTCTCTTCCTCAATGCGCTCCTCCCTCAAAGGTGGATGTGCAGGTAGGTGGGACCTGAATAATGTCTGACAAATACAAACTTCAGATATTGCTTTTGCCATTTTCCATGATGTTTAATGCTCATATGACATTTCAGGATATGCCCCCTCCTGCACACTCCATTGCATCTATCAGCCTTGTCCGGTGTCTCGGCACAGCCATGTCTTCTTGGGTTTTCTACTTGTCATTTCCTTCTATCTCTTTTTCTCTCCCTTCTCAGAATGCGGCGCTGCAGCACTTATTCATCAGAAAGAGTTTGCGTCCTTTTAAATGCACCCACTGCGGCAAGGCCTTCCGGGACAAAGAGAAGCTGGATCAGCACCTGCGGGTCCACGGACGGGAAGCCTATGCGTTTTCCTGTCACATCTGCAGCAAGAGCTTCATGAGTGACTGTGCCTTGGAAGACCACCTGCTGATGCACACAGAGAACCGCTCCTACTCTTGTCTCTTATGCCCAGAAACTTTTGAAAGGCTGGAATTGCTTAAAGACCATGTGGGTGTGCATGCTGTGGACGGTAGTTTTACCTGTCCCTCTTGCAAGAAGACGTTTACCGACTTCATCCAGGTTGGTGCTGAGGGTCGCCTGGAGGACGATACATTTTCAATCAAAACCCGACGAGAGAATTTTGTGCAGTCTGGTTTTCAGTTGATGAATTAAATGCAAATGTTTCAAGTGATAAATATGCATTTAATTTTAAATACAACTTGTTGAAAAGCCATACTTATTATTGATTGTAGAAATACTTTATATCGCACCTTTCAAGAAATCCAAGGATGCTTTACAAGGCGGCAAATGGAGTTTTGTGTAGAGCAGAAAAACTTTCAGGGTGGCCATTTTGGATGAGTGCCTAAAGAAGTAAACTGTCACACAATTCAAGAATTTCTCTTCACCAGGTAAAGAAACATATCCGCTGCTTCCATTCTGAGAAGATCTTCCAGTGTCCAGACTGTGAAAAGGCTTTCTGCCGTCCTGACAAGCTGCGGTTACACATGTTACGCCACTCTGATCGCAAAGATTTCTTATGTTCTACATGTGGCAAACAATTCAAGGTAAGATTAATTCAGTTCGTGCTAAATGAATATATAGGAATATCAGTATTTAGAAATGTGAGTTCGTTTTCTAAATTTGTTCTATGACTTGCAGAGGAAGGATAAGCTGCGGGAACACATGCAGCGCATGCACAACCCCGACAGAGAGGCTAAGAAGGCTGACCGGATCCAACGCTCCAAAACGCTCAAACTGAAGGTTCCCACTACCGACTTTGAGAGCTTTGTATTCAAATGCAGAGTGTGCATGATGGGATTCAGACGCAGAGGAATGCTGGTGAGCAGCAGTTGACATTAAGCTTTCTATTGATTGAGCTTTTATTGGATTACACAGAGCTTTATCCTTTATCTGGTTGCAGGTCAATCATTTGTCCAAGCGTCACCCAGACATGCGTATCGATGATGTGCCTGAGCTAACGCTGCCAATAATTAAACCCAACAGGGACTACTTCTGCCAGTACTGTGACAAGGTTTGTTGATCTTCTTTGTCCTGTCCTCAGAAGAAAAAAAAAAAGACACATCCTCATTGTTATTATTATATTTTTTAATAATGCCAAAGTACATCTCCGTATCCGTGATGAGCCTGTTGAACTGTGCAGGTGTATAAGAGTGCCAGTAAGAGGAAAGCTCACATCCTGAAGAACCATCCTGGAGCTGAACTGCCTCCCAGTATTCGGAAGTTGCGGCCGGCCGCTCCCGGTGAACCAGATCCCATGTTGAGCACACACACCCAGCTGACCGGCACCATCGCTACTGCGCCTGTTTGCTGCCCACACTGCGCCAAACAGTACAGCAGCAAGGTGGGTAGAAGATATCTCACCACATTCAAAATCTGTTGTAACATTCACACAGAGATTTAATGCAGTGTGTTTACATCCAGGACAGAATTTGTAATAAGATGCTGTTAGATCTCTTATTTTGGGTTCTGTGTGTCTCTAATTTGGAAGTGAAATATTAATGAAAGTTTGGGTGTGCTTGTGTCTCAGACCAAGATGGTGCAGCACATCAGGAAGAAGCATCCAGAGTTTGCTCAGCTGGCCAACACCATCCAGTCTCCTCTAACAACGGCTGTGATCAGCAGCACTCCTGCTGTCATCAGCGCGGACGGCGCCACAGCCGAGGCTGTCGTGGTAAGAAAGAATGCCTCTTGAGTGGTTTTCTTATTATGAAATATTATAAACAGCTTCTAAAAATGTGTTGCAACCTCAACACTTAAATATGTATCTGTATGTTTTATATCCTGCACAGACTACAGATCTGTTGACGCAAGCCATGACGGAGCTCTCCCAGACGCTGACCACAGACTACCGCACAGCACAGGGAGACTACCAGAGGATCCAGTACATTCCCGTCTCCCAGGCTGGAGGAAGTTTGTCCCAACCGCAGCACATTCAGCTGCAGGTGGTGCAGGTGGCGCCGGTACAGGACTTTCTTTTTAAGCAACAATATACCAGAAGAAAGCTGGCAACTCCACAAGCAACCTGTCCTGTTGTGTTGTGTGTGTTTTAGTCTGAGGATGGTGTTGCACTCCAGAATGTACACAAACATGTGTGTACCCTCCTTAAGTGTACTCGATCTGTTTATACTTTCTGGAGTCTGCATCAGTTGTGTGCTCAGGAATATACTACAACAGGGTTAAGTAAACTACATTTCTCGTAATAGTTGTTGTATAAGTGGCTGCAGGACAAGAAAATCGCATCTGCTTGTACTAATTTGATAAAAGTTTATTTTTAAGGTTATTAGTAGAATTTAGGAGGACGTGATAAACAGAGATTTTTCTGTGCGTTACAGGCGTCCTCTCCACATTCCCAACACCCGACTGTTGATGTGAGCCAGCTACACGACCCTCATGGCTACAGCCAGCACTCTATCCAGGTACAACACATCCAGGTCACGGAGCCGTCAGGCACCGCACAAGGTGCCTCACAGGTACATCCTCATTACTTTGAGGTTTGTTTGAATCATTTATGACAGATTATTAATTTATAACCAAATAGTCTCCTTTTGAAATGGAAAGAGCGAATCTCCATCACGTTTCCCCTGTAACAAAGACAACCACCCCTCCAATGTCCTTCAGGTTACAGGTCAACCTCTAAGCCCCAGCTCCCAACAGGCCAGTCAGGAGCTGAGTCCTACCCAGTTGACCCCTGTCACCTTGGCTCAAAGCAACACCCTCCAGACCAGCAGCAACCAGCAGCAGCAGCAGCAGCAGCAGCAGCAACAGCAGCAGCAGCAGCAGGGGACGGTGCAGCACGCCTACATCCCTGGGAATTGGAACTACCGAGGATACTGTGAGTCTCACCCGTGCTTCCGTATCTTTCAGTTTATCAGCACATCTCAGGCTAAAATGTCAACCTCTTTCTGCCTCAGCATCTGAGATCCAGATGATGGCGCTGCCCCACACGCAGTACGTGATAGCAGAGGCCAGCACACCTGTGTCTGGAGTAAACAGCAACCAGGTGAAAACGGTGAGTGAAGGACTAATAGCTATGAGGAACAACGAGTAGTTTACAGTTTTATTTTGACGCAAATCCAAATATTTGCGGATTACTGAATTAAAAAAAAATATGGGGATTATACAGGATGATCCACATTACAGTTTGTAAATAGAAGTTTTTGGACAGTTTTATTTATAGTTGGTGGTCAGAGGGGGCTATAAGCTTTCCATTTAACCGTACATAGCCTGCTCTTTCTGCATCCTGGAGATACAATGAAGTGCTGTATGAGAGAAAACTTCATTGTGAGCTTGAGACATGTTTTTTGTAGGTACTGAAAAGGCAAAATCCACTTTTTAGTTTAAATATGGCTTTCCTTCATTGAATAAAATTTGTATTTATCTCTTGCAACAAGGAGGAAATCAAATGTTGTCACAATGTACCAATATCTTTTTGAAATTTGACCTCCTAGAGAATGAAAAATCAAACTGGATTGAAATCTAGTGGATTATTTTATGAATTCAGCTTTTGAATTGTCTTCCTGCAGACACACTATGTTATCTCAGAGGGTCAGACTGAGCTGGACACAAAACAGCCGGGCCCTCAGAGCACAAGCCAGGGCCACGCTGAACATCTGGAGCAGCAACCGACCAATCAGCCGGCTACCACGCAGTACATCATCACCACCACCACCAACGGCAGCGGCGCGAGTGAAGTACACATCACCAAACCCTGAGCTGTTACAGCGACGAGCCTCGGCCTGATCCCGCATGTAGCTTTTACGCACAAAGACGAACACAGTCATATGCGCGCGCGCGCACACACACACACACACACACACACACACACACACTCAACACACAGGAAGACTTGTGTACATATGGAGTTAATAAGAGGAAGAACACAGTTTTATGTGTCCGTCAAGTGATGCGATGTTGTATGAGCTGTTGGGTTATGAGCTGCTAGAACTTTGTGAGAGAAATAAATTCAGTCAACTGACAAATGTGAAGTTCTGATTTTGAACAGAATGTAAAAATAAACACTAAACTGAACCCTACAGAAACGAGAGGAAGAAGGAAATCAAACTATCCGATACGTGTACAGGATCATTTTAAAGGCTTTTGATATGCATCTGGAAAAGTGGAATGTTTTGTTGTAAAGTCCTCGTACATAAATGTAAAGCTACAACAATTTCCTGAAGTATAGTTTTTGTAAATGAAAATCAGAATTGAAAATATAAGAAATATATTCTGCAGTTGCCCTTCCATACCAGAGGTCATGGTATTTTTGACCGACGTGGATACACAGTCTGTTACATTGTATGTTCTTATATTGTTGCTGATATGCGATGTGATATTTCACAGGTAATTTTCTATCAAAAATGCCTCCAGTTCACATCTTTGTTCATCCTGATATTCCAAAATTCAGAAATACGAAATACAACCGCAATGTACGGCAGCCCATTTCTGTCGGTAAACAAAAAAGCTCAAAAATGAATCTTGACAATAAAAATATTCCAGTGGGAACTCATGATTTTGAGATTAAAAGTCAATGTTAAGATATAAAAAGTAAAAAAATTATGAAATAAACTCATTCAGAGGAAAAAAAGTCAAAATGACATGTAGGATTAATTATGGCACGAAAACTTTAGAATTATGAGATGAGTCATTTCAATTAGAACATTTAAGTAATCATAATTGACTTTTTCTGAATAATGGCTAATAATCACAACTATTTCATAATTTTAACAAGTTTTATCTCAATTTTAACCTCCCAATTTGCATTTTGATCTCATATTTAGATTTGAAAATGTCTCATTATAATAGCTAATTTTATACTAACGACTTTTAATCTCATAATTACGTCTAACAGTGGGAATATTTTATTTATCAAGGCTAGTTTTTCCCGTTTTACTGGCAAATGTATTTCTGTAATAGTTCCATTTTTCTTCATTCAGTTCTCATGAGTGCAAACCTTATTTTTATTTCAACTGAAAGAAATTCGTCACGCTTTAACGTCAAAGTTCCAAAAGAGAAAAAAAAAAAAGCATTTTGAAAAGACGTGGATTTTACTTTTATTTTTTGTAATGTTCAACCAGAGGAACAACAACCGCCACACGATTAGCTAGAAAGGTAACGTCCTTTTGTTGCAGTTTGAGGGTTACACACTAACACACATCTCTGCAGACAGTAGCAATCTTAAAGGTGTGGCCATCATGTCAGTTGTTCAAGAGAAAATGAAGGAGCAGCAGCCGTTTACAACCAAGAGCGGTGGAAAATGTTTTGATCTGTCTGAAATACATTTGACGTGTTGCTCCCTGAAATGGGGAGGTGATGGCTTGAACAAAATAATTAACTTTTTGGGGGAACAACTTCTTCTTATACCTGAAACTTCTGAGTATTTTTGCTACTTGTTCGTGTTCGGAGTGTTTGTACAATGAATTCGCCGTGAAGACAACACTGGTTAACACACTGGCCATTGAAAAGTTCATTATTTAAATTGCTCTACAGTGCAAAACTATTACCATTTCATTATTGTTGTTGGAGGTGATTTTGTCCTCTTGTACATGTGTTGAGAAATTAAATTATTTTATACCTGTACGTTTTATGTTCTGCCCACTTCATTGAGAGAATTAGGAGGAAATGATGCTGCAACAGTTTCATCATGAGAAACATCCCAACGCCATGTTCTGTCTCCTGGTTTACGATTATTTTGATAATTATGATCAAGGCATACAAGAGGAAAATATGTCTCTGAAGGATCCCTTCAATGATGATGTCACGTGGATCATAATCTGAGCCTGTCTGTGCCAAAAACAAGTTTACTGTGGGTTTTTTTCTTTTTTTTGGGGGGGGGGGGGGGGGTTCCTGGTCACAGCATCAATGTTGGAGCGACTGAAATCATTTGGATCCAGATTAATACTTTCAAACTCACAAAAAGAGGAATAAAGTTCATAAATAAATAAGTTTCCCTTTAGACAGCTGTTGAAATGAAGAGCGGTTGGTTGTTCAGAATGACAACACCGAGAAAGCTTCATGACAGAACTGGTTCCCACAATTTAGTTATTATAAAGGTCATCAGGAAGAACTTGCTTGATTAGTTTGTGGCTACAAGATATAACTGGTTCAAAAATATGTTCTTACTCCATTTCCAGGTGAGGGAAGTTTGAAAAATTAAGATGACCAGGCAAAAAAACAAACAATGCTTAAGAAGTAAAATGCTAACTTATAAAAACACAACAGAACTCTGGGCAAAAGACCTTTTAAGACGTAATATAAATATATCTCAATTGAGGATTAATCCAATCATCAAAAACCTACTCTCACGCTAAATTAACGGTCCTGAATTGCATCAAGAGAGGTATCTCTACACCTCATGTCATTAACACGGAGAAAAAAGAAAAACTAGGTCGTTGCAATAAGTCTAATTCTCTGCCCTAAGCGTGGCTAAGCTACATGTGCCTCAATAAAACACAAAATAAAGAGTTACTCAAGGGTACAACAGGATAAGCTAGCGCTAAGCCGCCGCACGCCTGTTTCTTCAGGTAATTTGGAGGAGCAGCTGGTCATAATCAGCCTAATGAGCAGCGGACGTAGGTGAAGTCAGGGGCGGAGTTAAAATGTGTTTGGGGTGTTGGGTTGACCAATCAGCTCCTGGAGATGGCACAGTGACTTGTACATATTCACACAAAGGTAAGGGTCCAGGGTGTAATCACCGGCACCAAATGGAGTGGCATACGGAGGAAACATCGACAGAGTTTCCCCTCTGTTGCTTTGAGGCCGCAATATATAACTGGACCCCTCAATTTAGTAAACTAATATGTTTGAGCGTTACACCCCGTGGCCATGAATTAATTACACGGAAGGTGCAAGTGGATATCATGTGGCTTTGCTTCCTCTGTGCGGCTACGCTTGTCTTTTTGCCCACAATTGTTTTCTTTATTGCTGCCTCTACTTAGTTCTTATATATTTCTCGAACAAGTTATATCTTGTGGCCACAAAATATCTCTTTATTGCCACAAGTTATTATTTATCTCTCTTTCCATGGCCACTCCAGAGCTAGTTTTACGGGAATTCTGTAAACTTTCGCCACAAACGTGTAAAATGTAACAAATAAAGCTTCAAGAGCCAAGAAGTGCTTGGTTGGTTTAGTTTCCTTGAAAGGGCTTGAAAAGGGCTTAAATTAGCTCATAATTTAGATGAACCTTGACACTGATTTGTGTTTATTTGTCTGGATTTTTATTTACCTGTTATATGACAGCATGGAGCAGAAGCTGAGGTTCAACAGCACTTTATACCAGTGATGGACGAATATGCCATTGAAAGCGAATTTACATTAGGGTTTCTTTATCTGAGATGAGCTCATGTTTTGCTTTTCATATTCCAGCAACAGGCTCTAGATGTGGTGTGATCTTTGACGCTGACTCAAAAGGACAGAAGTGACTGGTTGAGGGGTTGCTGTTGGCACCGTGTGCCAGGGCGAAGCAGGGCTTGACACAACTGTTAAGTATGTCTCACACATTCCTCCGTGGATGTGGAAAAGGAAAAAGCCACTACCTCCAAATATAAACACATTCTTCTGCAGAACCAGTTGAACAAGCTCAGCGTGTCTCGGGAGTGATTCAAATAATTGTTCTCCTTCACTTTAAGCAAGCATGCCTGCTTCACTCACACGCCTCAGTTGAGGATCGGCCACCCTAAAGGTCTAAAGATCTCTGGACGGGAAGAGAGAACTGGGTTTGTAAATGGATGGAGACAGTGAGGGTGAACGAGGAGGGTGAACCTGCGAAGACAAGCTCAGAGTTGCACAGGTGGGTAGATCTGCTGTCATTTTCATCAGCTTTTGAGTGGCAGCTCCCTGATTAGCTGTTGCTGCTGCTACAGGGTGAGATGATGGCTGTAGTTCATTGACAGCTCATGTGTCTCTGCTCCATTGGGCAACAATCCTCTAAGAGGTCTAAGTGCTAGTTTTAGCTGCTCCACACTAACCACTAAACCCCAGGAGCCACTCACTGATATAAACCTGCTTTCTGTGTTTTCTGGACTCACCAGCTGATCCCCGTCAATAAGTACTGTAGTTTCTTTGCTTGTTTCCTCATTATTGCAACTGATCCTATCACTTTTCATAACAACTTCTCACTCCTTTTTTTTTTTTTTTTTTTAATCTGTCCAAATGTTTGTACTGGGCCTCCAAAAGGTCAAACCAAACACCAGCAGAAGTTCAGCCAGTGCAACACAGTTCTTGGTCCAAGACTCTGAAGGCTCTGGGGCCCTGTAGGACGTGGTCAAGCTTGATCCCTGTAGCTGTAGTGTGGTCGGTCTGCCAAGTGGAGGCGCCGTTGCCGGATGCGAGCTGGAGGTTTGTGCTGGTGTGTTTGTTGTGGATGCTCCTGGGTGGTTTTGTCTTTGCACTGAGGAGCTTCTTGAAGCCTGGAAAGAAACCGGTGAGGGCAACTGTCAGAATTTTTTGACCCATTTTTTTTTTTTTTATGTTTAAGTTCGTTATGTTTATGCAGTTTTGTGTTTTAGTTGAAGGAGACGCCTCCTCAGAGGGTACCGCAAGAAGTATTGGCCATGAATAAGACGGAAACACATGCAAGGTGAGGTTTACATTAATATCTTGTGTGTTTGATATTAAAATATGACATTTTTGACATGTAGATTATGGATCCCCAGACTGGTCTCAAGGAGAGAAAATAGATATTTTGTGTCTGTAAATATAAATTGTTCCCACATATTAATTTGGGGCCACATGGTGTAACTCCATTCAGCAAATTAAAGGGAAAAGTTACATGATGGAACAAGTTGTAACATGTAGCTATAAACATATTAAATTGTGAGAACAAGTTACACTTTGTGATCAAAAATGAATAAAAATATAGAAAGTCATGAACAACCAAAAAAAAAACCCATCCCTCCTGTGGTCTCCAGCATGTCCCGTTCCAGAGACCTTCATGCTTCCCTGGCCCTGGCCCTAGCTGATGGCCTGCTGCTGTGCGTGCTCCAGGAGCCCCTTTCAGACCCCAGCATGCCCCACATTCAGGAGCTCCATTCCAGGCTGCAGGTGAGAAGGAGAGACACGGCAGGAAGAATGAAAAGAAGCCGTCCGTCTGTCACACAGAGCAGCCTCCAGCAGTACCTGCTGTCTGTGTTTATCAATCAGCGTGAAGACTTTGTACGTAGTACTCCAGAGATCAGACAGTGATATTCCAGCCTGAGGCGTCAGACCACATCTCTGAGCTGCCGTCGACTTAAGCGGACAGGCGGGGGGGGGGGGAAACATTTCAATGCTGCACTTCCTGTGGTTTGCCCTGTCTGCCTTAACATCACACCAGCAATGTGGTTGTTATCAGAATGTCTTTCAGCTTTTAAATATCACGACAACTCCTAATAGGACACAGATGTTCTCCGGATGAAGACTACTGACAAGTTTCCTCCGTTTTTGACATAATTTGGCGTTCTCTGGTTTTCCAGAACTACAGTTCATGATGGATTACTGTACCTGCAAAAAATACAACCTTTGTCCTACCTCACTAACATTTGATGGAAAACATGTACACTTCATGTTTTCTTCAATTTCTGAGCCATAAATGTCCGCTTCAGTAGCATTTACACACATACATAGCAACATTTTTGTTTTAATCTCATTCTGTCAATGTTTCATCCACAAATATGGTGAAAACTGTTTTTTTTTTGTGGTTGTTGCAAGGCAAAACAGTTGTATCCAAAATCTGTACGTCAACAAAATTAAAAAAAAGAATAGTAAGCTTTATGCATTCTGGGTTCGAGTCCTGGCTCGGGCGTGGGATCTTTCTGTGTGGAGTCTCCATGTTCTCCTTGTACCTGTGTGGGTTCTCTCTGGTACTCCGGCTTCCTCCCACAGTCCAAAGACATGCAATTTGGGGACTAGGCTGATTGATACTCTAAATTGGCCGTAGGTGTGACTGTGAGTGTGAATGGTTGTCTGTCTCTGTATGTTGGCCCTGTGATGGACTGGTGACCTGTCCAGGGTGAACCCGGCCTCTTGCCCGTAGATGCTGGGATAGGCTCCAGCCCCCCCGCAACCCTTACTAGTAAGGACTAAGCAGAAGATGACGATGGATGGAAGCTTTATGCAATTCTATGAGTTCTGTCTGAAAATATATGTATATCAAATTAGATAATCTATCATTTGCACTATTTACCAGAAGGCACTTGGACAATGCAAACCTCTTCAAGAGGATGTGATGTTATCAGATCACGACATGATTCTGGATAAATTCCAACATCTAATCAATCGTTCCTCACCAGGAGTTTTACAATCTTACTGAGTGTCACCAAAGTTCATCCGCAACATTTTGAGTTGCGTGTGTGATCACATGACCTCGTGGGTGGAGGTAATGAAACTTTATGAGGAATGTAATTAACCAGAGAGACTCACGGTGATGCCCTCTCACCCATCCATCCCTGTGCTTGTGTGAGTAAGCGTTTCACAAGTGCCAGGAGGGTTAATGAATCTACAGGGGGGAAATACGCAGTTCTCATTCTCACTCTACTTCAGCACCCACCTATTTATACTTGTCCAGGGCCCATTAAAAGTTCTGTAATTATTTTGGCTAATCTATTCTATTAAATGTATAAATAAATCCAACAGCACTCACTGGTACACAGACGGGAGCCCTGTATTAAGGAAAAAAACAACCAAGTTCTTGAACATTCTGTGGGTGTGTTAACATTTGGCTTTGCAAAATGAGTGTCTCAAATTGATGATGTTGACAGATATGTTTTTCAGTTGAAATTCTACGTCACTAAAAAAAAGAATTGAAAAAAGTGAGCTTCAACATGCGAGCATTTTACAGCCCACTAGGGGGCGATCATGGCCAATAATGGACCTCAGAACTTTGAAATGAAGGCTAAATGTACTTAAGAATCCTGTTGCTGTGGACTCAACCCCTCCACAGACACCATGACCTCAGTAACTGCTACATGGGCCTGAAACCAAACACATCTAAACTATAAATCCACTTCTCTCCTGTCTAGTCAGTGGCTCACACCCTTGAGGGGGCTGATACCGGGTCAGCGGAGGACCAGGATTCTGAACTGACTGACAAAGTGATGCTCATCCACTCCTACCTACAGCGAAGGTGAGGTCTGACGTGCTCCCACTGCTCAGTCCGACACCCTCATCAAGCCCTTTAATGTCACTCTCTCGCCTCTGTGTTAGGATGAAGTCCCTGCATAGACTGATCCAGGTTCAGGGGGACTTTGAAGCCAGCGTGAAGGACGTGCTGAAGGGATTAGACGAGCGCTGGGCTCAGCTGGAGGAGCTGCACACTGGGGTCACACTCACCAAAGAGGGAAGTCCAGGTCACACAGACCTGGCCTCGGCTCACGCGGACGCAGCGGTGAGCATTCACACGTTTGGATTTCTGTGACTCTTTGCTAATATTATCTACCTTTCACTGGAGTGTAATAACTTTTTTGTGCTGCACAGACTTTGTTCACAGCCTTAACACACTACAAGAGCAGACTGCAGGGCTGCCAGGCTCATCTGAAGGACAGCACACAGCTGCTGCAGGTCAAGCGGAACAGAGATGTCCATTCTGCAGTATTTCTGAACCTCCTCACTTGTTCTTGGTTGTGAACAGAAAGTACAATTAACCATTTACAACTTGTTATATTGCATTTTTTTATTTTTATTTTTTTAGAAATAATTCATTTTGTGAGAGATGAAAAGAACGTACATTTTGGGGGGGGAACTGGTCTTTTATGTAAACTTTTTCTGCGTCTGTGTAGTTTTCCTTGAATTATTCTGAAATGGAACAAATATGTGGAAGACTATAAAGGCAGAGATAAGACAACCGTAATTGAAAGAGGAGGGTTTTTCTTTGCACATTTAGGATGAAACCTATCTGTTCCTCACCGGTGATTAGTTGTTCAAAACACATGAGTTACTATTTCTTTTTTAAAGTTGTATCCTCACTTCAATCCTGAAATTTTGACTTTAATCTCGATATTTTGTCCTTTAAATGTAAATATTCCGTTTTGTCAGTGATTTGTTCTTGACATGCAAACACAGCGTTATCAGATTAAATGTTCCACGACATGGAACAACGTGACAATACACCACTATAACATGAACATATCCTGTAATATGAAAAGAAAAATATTACGACAGTATTTTTTCATATTGTAACAAAACATTTTTAACATTACAAAGTGAGAGCGATCCGTTTCTCCTCCTCAGGTGTGACAGTAATACTTCCCTATCACACATCAGCTTTAACAAAAGTAGCAATATGTCACTGAACCGCCATGAATAGGAAAATAACCATTCATTCATGGCAAAGAAGGTCAATTTATGAAGAAACCCTTGAAGTCATATCTCCTCTTCTTTGCTTGACAGGAGTTGACGTGGAGTCACACTCATCTGTGCAGCAGTGTGAGCAGCAGCAGTGAGTCCGTCTGGCCTGAACTGCTTCTCCAGTCCAACATTGAGCAGGTACGATGTGACAACCTGCAGAATGTAGCTCATATATTCAAAAACCCACCAGGACTAAGAATGTCTCTCTTGTTGCAGTTTGACAAAGTGCAGGAGAATTTCCTGTCCCTGGAACAACAGACTTGTACATTCCAGGCTCACCTTCAGGGACTAGGAAAGAACCAGGATATGTGGCCCCTGGCTCCTGCTAACAGGGCCTCCTCACAGACATCCCAGAGCCTCCCCGGGGACGTGTCACCTGAGCATCGGAACTCCATCTCCGCATCCTCCTCGGCCTCCTCGGTGGACGCAGACATGGAGAAAGACACTCAAAGTTCTCTGTGTAACAGGTCAATGCTGCGGTTCTCCTCCACTATTGGACGCCTCCGTAAATCCGGACGGAAAAAGTGATTTATTCCTGCAAATATTAGAAATAGATATAGAAAAGCCTTGGGTAGTTTAATTTCAAATGTTGATCATTTGCTGGTTGCTTAAAATATCAGGATGTGTGTGTGTGTGTGTGTGTGTCTGTGTGTGTGTGTGTGTGAATGGTTTTGGCCTCTGCTTTAAATTAATGCTGAATCAGCATTCACATTCTCAATATGCTTAATTTGTCAACTACTACTACTTCCTCCGTATGTTTTTTGGCAAACCTTTTTTTAAAACTTCATCCTTTGAGCTCCAGAAATCGTTCAAATATCGTAATGATCAGCTTATTAAGGTCATGGTGGAAAATAGCTTTTCATACAATCTGCCTATTGTTCTTACTATGATAAGAAGCTTTTTTGTCTGCCTTTTTAAAAGTGGGAGTCATTGACAAAAAGCTTCAAACCGTCCAGTGTTTCACACCATTAAATATATGAACGGCAGGGCTTTTAAAAAAATATTTTACATCTAATATGAATTTGAAGTTATTATATTAATCATTTCATACCTGAGTGACAGACAGATGAAGTTCCTGTAAAGACTTTTTGCATAGATTCTTCTCAGAGCCACAAGCTTCACTGTACATACACAATTTCCAGTAATAACTATAACAGGAAAATTCTGATTGTTGGAAAAACTAATCCAGGTCTTGTTGGTCCTGGGCTTGACCACAAGGAGGCACACTTTTACAATTTATCCCCAGTTTTGTCACAACACTTCGTCTATGTCCCACATGGATCTCTTAGATTTCCTTTCAATCAACTTGATAGGAAGATCCCATTAAATACATGTACCAGCTACGTGTTGTTCTGACATCACAGCCCTCGTTATTTCCACTAAAACAGGTTGATGGCGCCCATCACCCATTTAGTTTCATTTGAATGCCTATTTATGATTATGACTTTTATTATTAATGCTGCTGTTTTACATCACTTCAGGGTACATAAAACATAAGAAAAACTCCCTGTTCTTAGTTATTCATGAGTTTCCATCTCTTGCGAAGATAAAAAAAATTCGAATATATTGTATCTCTCAACCATCTCAATAAAGTCACTGTTGTTCTACGTGACGACCTTTTGATAACGAGTATTCTCTCACCTCAATTCAATGAGCCTCAGTCTTTTTTTTACAAGTTTTTTTTCCCCAAATTTACTCTTTAAATAATGATAAATGAATTGAGTAATGAACATACTTATAATTTTGCTGCTAGTTTTGAATGTGATTAAATGTCACGGATCCCCCCCCCCCCCCCCCCGGATAATAATACTGCAATGACTTCTAAGGAGAGAGGGAGGAGAAGAAGGTAAAGGGGGGGCAGCGAAGGTCAACTCCGGAAGCGTTCCTGTTATTTCTAAAAACTGAGCACCCTGTCAACCTTTTATGCAGGACACGGATGTCTTTGATCCAAATTGAATTCAGCACCACGCTGAACGCTCAGATGTCTGCACGGCCCTCTGGAGCCGATTCCCTACAGAATCACTTCATTCATGCCTGATATTAATTGTACGGAGTCTGTACAGTATCTGTCATTTGACCGTGGACTTGCCTACCATCTGCTGGGTTCTGCATCTGTCTCATTCCCTCAGAGTGGCGTAGTGGCTGGGAGAGGTGGGGCCGACCCCCGGGGGATCAGGGATGAAAGGAATGTGAGTTGAATGCTGCAGGATCGGAGCTGTCACAACACCAAAGACACAAACACACCATGTCTGGATGGATGGAGGGATGTAAAGACTGTGGGAGGAGAGATGTTACGTTAGTTTGTTATTTGAAGTTAGCAACAAGAGCTTTGAATACAGAATTTGTGTTGTGACACGGTGTATGAACATGTAACATTTTCCACAAATCAGCCGTGAATACACAGACCAAAGAGCTTGGAGGCTTGCTTACAATAATAATGACGGCATTTTGCTTTACGTCAAAGAGAAGGACAACAGGTTTGGAATTGAGTCATTACAGTAAATGCTTTTAGAAAAGATTCTGTAGGTTTGCATGGAAGTAAAATAAAATAAAATAAAGAAAAAAACAACGTCCGAAATACAAGCTTGCAGAGAGCTTCTCATTCTTCACATTGCTGGCATGTGATGTCATGACCAGCAGAGGGGCGCACGCTATCTGTTTGCTGAGAATGTAACAGTGAACTAATGAAATTACCACGGGCTTTGTTTAGTTACACACACACACACACACACACACACACACACACACACACACACACACACACACGCGAAAAAAAAGTTGATGACTAGCTTCCTCACAGGCCATTTCGGTCATGGAGGAGGCTATTTCAAAGCTAGCTCAAGTGTGTGTTGTTTCAGAAAATAGGGTTCATGGCAGAGGTCAATCCCTCGCCTTATCCTGACAATTACTCAAGATCGGATTTCATTGGTGTACACAGTGCACGTATTTGAGCTGATCCCTCCTCCGATGGTCACCGTACAGTTGTGCGGACGGCTGCTATCAACAACCCCAAGACCTTGTCACAAAACTTTTATGAGAGCACAGTTTGACAGTTTAAATTGCGCCTTAAACACCCATTAAGAGTTTAAATATGCCCCCCCCCCCCACAAGTTTGAAACGCTGCCAACTAATAAAGGCGAATGAGGTGCTTTTACAGTATCATTCACTCACTCATTCATCCTGTCATTCATTCATAAACTGATGGTAAAAGCTGCTGTGCAATTTGCCAACCTGCTCATCAGGAGCAATTAGTGGTTTAGTGGTCAATACAACAAAGCGTCGTCAAAGTATGACTGTGTGTGTACGTGTGTGTGTGTGTGTGTGTGTGTGTGTTTGCGTGAGCAAGAGACCGTTTGCAAACTATTTGTTTTTGTTTTAGAGAAATCTAAATTCTTATCAGAAATTCTGTTTGTTTTCAGCCAATTATGTGAAATGATGAGAGCGAAAGCGCTCAACAGGAAGTCTCCTTTGACCGGGGAAATCGTCAGACAATGAAAAGAGTGAAGTGCGTCCACAGACATAAAAGGAAACTGAAACTGAAACCAAACAACACAAAATGTGGCGTCATGGAGGAAAATGGACTGAAATGCAGATACCAGGTGTAATCAGGAAGTGAGGAACTACTGATCTTTAATAATAATCCAAATTAGTAAATGCAAACAAAAAAACCAACCCTACACTGAGAAACAGATTAGGAAAGAAGACCTGAGTGAAACACAAAGCCAAACTCAAGTACAGAGTCAACACATCAAACAACCAGGAACAGGTGAGAGAAGATGAAGGCAGGGAAGAAGCTGATTGGATTAGAAACACTCGGACCAGGACTCATGAGCTGACGAGACTCAGGTGTTTCAAAGTATATTCAGGTGCTGTTGCTTTACCCACCCATTACCTTTCTTTCAAATGTAACAATCTCTCCCATGTCGCTTTATGGCAAAATTGCACCACATTCAAATATGACCTGGTTTTGAGTGACTGAAAACACCTCACCACTAGATATTTAAAAAAAAAAAAAATTTAAGGCAAATTTTCCCTCCATTTTTAAGACTTTTCCATTGTCTAATCACATTTCAGCTGATTGGACATTTTTGCATCATTTTTTGCATGAAATCACTGAATGTCTGGAGTTATTATTAGTATTTGGAATTTAAGACCTTGTAAGTCTCCAAACCTTCTGATCCCATCTGGTGAATCGCAAACCACATGATTGGCTGCTATTAAAGGTCTGGACACAGATAACGGACGGCCATGCCACTTTTAACCAGAGGCTGTTGGAGACGGAGCGGACAGCTGCACATTGAGACAAAACATCAAATGCACCAACCACAGATGTACGCAATTAGCAACATGGTAGACATTTGGGGAGCAAAGGTCCGTAAACTTGCAAATTATTATGGTTCATCTAACATGGCTGCAGGGAAGCTGAAACTCAACAACACTAATGGGGTTTTAGTCTGGGTTCAAACATTCCAGGGACTCAACTTTTAACAGAACTTTTTTTTTTTTTTTCCCAAATTTGAATGTTAATTTATTAAAATCATTGCTCATTTCAGTGTATATGAGCGTGTTGTGAGGCAAGGGTGGGACTGGACGTCTCCAACAATTAGGAAATGCTCCGCTTCCTGTTTGTGTAAATATTGTCTTATTTGGTTTTACAAGAGCGCAGGCTAGAATAATCAAGCCTGACCTCTCTGGCCTCCTGTTTCCTAGCGGTCACACGGACACGGCTCACCTTCTGTGTCGACGCTGCTAAGAGCGGACGTGGGAACCTGTCGTGACCCTTCGTTACTATAGCTGGTGGGAGAGTTTAGTCAGGAATGGACAAATTCTCTAAAGGTCACAAGCAGCAGCCTCTGATGCCAATAGGTAACAGCTGCGGTGCAAGTTCAGACAAAAATAGCTCCGACATTCTCTGAAATGTAATTTCAATCAGGAAACATATCATTAACACCCATCATTCCATTTAGGTGCAGCATACGACGCATGTGATTATCCAACTTTTGATGAACTCTCTGAAGGAATTCTTTTTTTTTTTTTAATCAAATTTGTGGGTTTTTTCCATGAAGCTGTTTGCAATTCTGAAATATTGCATGATAAATCTTTTGGCTGAGAGTTTTTCTAAGCTTTTTAATTCTCAGTGTCCGGGGCATCACCTGTCTTTCATCTTTCATGTTTTATCTGTGTTGCCAAACGTACTGACAGTTTGATTCCTCGCTATCCCTCAGAAATAATCATTTTTGGAAATGTCCTGAGGCATCTGTTACAAAGATGCTGCTGTTCTAAACGTGGACATAACTTTATTTTTAAGGGGACAGTCTGATTTATGGCGAACAGGCTCTTATTTTTGTAGAACTGCTTCAGATTTATAATAGATATAACTTGAGATTTCATTCATGAAATGTTCTTAAACAGAGGAGACGACAGAGAGATTTTTTTTTTGGACTAAATTTAGTTTTCCAGATCATAAATCAAAGCCTGATGATCATTTGTAACCTCTTACCCAACAACAGCAGAGCAATGATGAGTAAAAAGTTGCCCTGAAATCCATGGATTGCAATTTAATTGGCAAAGTATTTTGGGGGGGGGGGCAGAATTGGCAGATTTTGGCCAATTCCACAAGTGCAGCAGAGGTTCTTATTTTGCTCAAGGTTGCCCCGACAAGTACACATCCATCCTCTTCAAAAGTGAGAGTACATTTAAGAGAACTTTATCTAAAAAAATAACCCTCGGAAGGAAAGACTGTGGAGCCGACTTTAGCGAAGGTCGTTGTTTGACCCTCGTTCAAGAGGGGGAGTGAATGTCTTTCCAGTTACGGGTAAGAAAGTGTCTAAAACAGGAGGAAATTCTATCTGTGGGTGGATGATTTCTACAGAATTGGATGGTATCAGGATGTGTAATGATGCCAAATAAAAACAAACTTATTGATGTAACAGTTTTGAAAATGTAAGCAGTAAAGAGGACAGATATTTAAATTTAAATACAGAGAGGAAGGAAGTGAACCATTAAAAGTACAGATACCTGAAACTCGGTTCCATCTACAGGTGGGAAGCAACTAATACTTCCTTGCTGCAGTGGAACTGATCTATCAGTTGGTGACGTTGGAGCTCAGAATCTTTGTCGGTGGTGCACCTGCTTGCTCAAACCGGCTCCATGTCAACATGTTTAATTACTGTCTACATGTTTATGAATTCTACTATGAATTAGTCATCTGATTTTAAATCTTTTTTTCATTTTTTTCGTGGCCCGGACAATCTCCTTTTAACTGTCTTCCCCACCAAAGAGCGACTTCATCCCAGTTCTTCCAACTTCTGATTGCTCCAGACCTTTTTTCTTCAAACCCGCTGGCAGGTTAGTTTCACTGATTGCCTTTTGCTTTTCTCGCAAAAAAGAAATATGTTCAGATAAAATGTTTTTTCTTTCCGCCACTAATCACAGCGTAATACCTCCCATCCATTAGTAGTCTCAGTAGACCATTCTAGTGAGTCCAGAAGGAACATTAATAATCTTTATTTCTATGGCACTTTTGACATAAAATGCAGCACAAATGGTTTTTACATGAAAACACATTTAAAAAGAAGTATTAAGAAGATAGAAAATGGATGAAAAGTTGGGAATTGATAAGAAGAATCCTCAGCCTTGAACAGTTGTAACAGGTCTTCGGCGCCTTGGTCCTCGCCCACCTCCTTGCTCCAGTTTGTCTCCGCTGGTCTGTACGAGTCACTGATGTGTGAGGCAGTTCTCTGAGGAAAGGCTAAACAAACAGGCTGGCCCCGACACAAAGAGTCCGCCACTCAGAGACATGTGGCAGCAAAACCCTCTCAATCCACATCCCCAACCCCCCCCACCACCATCACCACCACCACCACCACCAGCCACAACTCTGAAGGCCTCACACCCACACCGGAGCCACACAAGCCCCTCCGGCATGCTCTGAACGTGGAGCCAAGAGGAGGAAAGATGGAGGAGGAGGGGGAGCAAATTCTGATTCCTATTCACTGGATGTCACCACCCCACAAAGGGGACCGCATGACACTGCCACTAAATCAGAGTTAATGGACTCCATTCTCAGTCCTGCGAACATGACAGGGGGCGAGCGTGTGTGTGTGTGTGTGTGTGTGTGTGTGTGTGTGAATAAGAGGGGGTGGGAGAGGGACAGGGGGCTGGTGAGAGTGCCTGTGCCCAATTTAGGGGGCACATGGGCCAATGAGCCTAGTGTGATATAGTGAGAGTATGTTTTCCATGGGCATTAATGGAAAACCCAGCGCCTCATTCAAGACGTGTTTGTTTTAAGCCGCCAGTAATCTACAGGATATATCACCTTTCCGTAAATAGTAAGGCGAATGTTAATCATATGGTTTGTTTGACTCTTCTGTCATGACTCTTTCTGCACAGCTGATTTGTGTGTAAGAAGCAGAACAACACAACATCAATCACAGGCCACTTTAACAGCAAGTACAATGCTACACAAACCATGTTGGTGCAATCAATCAAACTCCCAAAGGGAAGTTATAGGGAGCACCATCCAGTAGACTTGTGGGGCGATTGTCAATTTGCATGTGAACACTTAATCCACAATGAGGAGCCAGACTGGGGGACAGCAATCTCTGAGCCGTTTATCTTCCCCACAGGGCAGAACCTAAAACGAGTAACCCCCACTGCCCCGCAACCTCTCAGCCTGACACTCAAAGGAGGCCGGGGCGAAGATGAGTGAAGATGGCATCACTGGTGTCACTTGGCAGGCATTCACAGCGGCAGGCCCCCCACCCCACCCCTCCAACCCTCTCGCCTTTCACTAAGCAGGGGAGATGTGGCGAGACAGAGGCTGAGAGAAACGGAGCCCCAGGTACCGACCTCATTAGCAGATAAAAGCAACCTTTCACAATGACCCCTGACCCAGGAGGTTGTCATGGAGCCTTCCAGTCGAGGCGTAGATGGAGCATGCTGGGATTGCTCCCTGCAGGGTAGAGTGAACACGGGCTGCTGTGAGAATTATTAAGACCCCCTCCTCTGTCAAACACAAATCCATATTCGTCCACTTCATGCTCGTCTGAACTCACCTCTCGAAGTTCTGCTCTGTAACTCTCTGGCTTTGTTTCTGCTCACTTGTCGTAATACTGGTCCAGCAGCTAAGCTCATTACACTAGTTTTGATGTGTATGAAGAAAAAAGTGTGATAGTTTACATAAGGACGAACAAAAAGTTTGCCCTCAATTTTTTCTCCCTGCTTGTTTCCATGTATGGTGGTTCACTGTGTTGCATTACTGACACTGTTTGCTCTTTCCGTGCAGAACTGGTTCACATTTATAAATACATATACAGTCTTAAAAAAAAAAAAAGCGGTTTTATGATTTCAAGCATAAATGCTCGAAGAGCAAAGCCATCGTTTTGCACGACCTCAACTTCACCGCAGCTCGTCACAGTTGTTGTATTGTCAGTTTGATGACATTCAATGCCTCGTGTCTTGTCGTCTGGTTTAGTCACTTGAGCAACAGCCTCCATTTTAGGACACATGATGCTTTGCTTAAAATTACTGCTGCATTTCAACAAACAGAAAAAAAATGTGAGGAAAAACTGATAATGACAATCACTGACCTTATTTTAGGGTTTTACCTGGAATCTCATTCGAACCAGTCGTACTCGAACCAGTTGTTCAACAAAACTTACTCCCAGGTCTCAGGGCTCATTCCTGTGTCATATTATTCTTTTATACAGTTAATAATGTAATTATTATAATCTATTGCATTAGCTTGGGATTCTACAGTATATAACACAAGAGGTTGCACTGCCTAACTATATCCTCTCTAAGAGGAAATGGAGAGTGCATCAGCATACTGGAGTGTGTGTGTGTGTGTGTGTGTGCGCGCGTTCATTTATGTATGTATCTATGCATGTGTGTGATGCATGGGGTGTGTGTGTGTGTGTGTGTGTGGGGGGGGGGGGTTATATCTTGGTCATGCTGACTGAGTTTTATAAGCTGTGGCTAACCCCACTCCCCACAGCTGACTGAATATTAAATAAACAGAGCCAAGTGGCTGAATTCAGCAGAGTGAGTGCTCCGGCTGGAGAAGCACTACTTCACCTCCCCCGTGAGGCCCCCACATCAGTCTGTCTTATTCTTGGCAGCCTCCCTGGATGGAAGCAGCCTATGGTGTGGGTGGGGTGTGTTTGTGTACAAGGGGGAGGCAGGACCAGTCACCTTAAAGGAGGGTGGTGTGGGGAGATGGAGGGGAAAGTTGGAAGGAGAGAGGGGAGAGGGATGTGGCCAAAAGAAAACTGGAGGCTGAACTTGTGTTGCTGTGCAGATGTGGGATGACAATCATGACCAGCAGAAGAAAGCTGTCGCCATCTCTTGTGGCGAGGACCTTTGGTGGAATCCTCGATCAGCTTGTCTGTCTGAGACAAAGTGTGAAATTAAGGCAGGGCGTCAGTCTCTCAGCTATGAACAAACCCACTGCCAGCCATCGCGCTGACCCACAAACTCCCCACAACGTGTTTGTCACATCTGAAAAATATCTCACAAACATTTTACATTATGACAGTGATGCTTCAGAGACTTGACTGGACCACATGAGGCATCTCATTAGCTTTACGTCCAGTGCTCACAGCTCTGTCGCAGACTGTGGAATGATTGATTTGAACCTGGTTTCAGGCCAAAGTCAGCGCACATTCTGAGCTGTTTTTAATCAGATTTGATTGGTGATTCTATACATGCAGGTTGTATGACCCATAGGCTAATAAATATGTGTGTGGCTATTTATGCAGGTTTGATCATTAATCACATTATATTGTTTTTCCTTTCCTCACTTTTTTTTGCTCAAATTAAAGTACGTCTGGATTACTGAGTGTATGACGGGATAAAGAAGATGCGGATTAATCACAGATGATGCATTTGAGATTTTTTGTAAAGAGACATTTTGCGGAGTTTTTCTGTTGTTAGTGGTCAGTCCCCATTAATTTCAAGTTAAGTAGGGTTGGCTGGCTCTCTGCATTTCGAGTAACAATGAAGTGATGCAGGAGATAAAACAGGCATACACACACACACACACACACACACACCAATATGCACAGAAAGACAAAGAAGACACTTTGAAATTCTATTTGAATGTTCAGAGCGTTTAGATTGAGACTCTGTCGAAATATGATTGAAATCAGATTTGAGATCACTTTGAAAGGTCAATTGGAAAAATCAGATTTCATGTAGCTCCAGCCCAGACTATTTCAAATTAGTCTGGATACAGTGAGGATAAATCTGAATCAGGCTGGCAGTCTGAACGGTTATTAGTCCTTGTTCAGACAGCCTTCTCAAAGTTGATTTATGGCTTACAGATCAGCAGAACAGCCAAAACCCACAAATATGATTTTTATAGATCAGATCCAAACCACATTTAGAGGTGGTATGAAATCAGATGCATCTCATTCTGGATGCTCAAATAGGATTCCAAAGGGTCTTTTACTTTATTTGCAACTCCTTTTCCCCCCACAGTTTTAAGTGTGTGTCTTGTAGATAGGTCGGTGTTGTCTGGACACAGCAAATCTGATCTCATCACTGGAAACACATCAGATTGGCCTGCAGTCTGCCTTACATAACAACAACAATATTATTAAGAGCCTGGTCTTTTCTGAAAGAAATGCTTGAAGATATTACCGAGATGCCTAAACTCGCCTATCAGCACTTTACTCAAGGGGCAAATAAACAGTAGTGTTATGTTTTGATTCATGAAATCAAATGTGGTGCCAATTGTTCTTAGGGAACACGGGGGGGAGACGAAGCGAGATTAGTGGGTTAGAGAAGTATGTTGAGAAAACCATGGTAACTGATGTGGCAAACTTAACCTGGTCCAGAGCAGGTTCTGGCATCACCATTGTTGAATAATCCGTGGCGCAATTATTGCGCAAGGTTCTCTTCACAGGGAGAGAATATTCAGAGACCGGAGTGATCGGCTATCTTTTCCTGACATCTTTCTCTATGAACGCTACAGATTCTCAGCTGAGTGAATACCTTATTTATGCAAACTGCTGCAGCAGCCTTATGTGAGTAACTCCCAAAAAGGGGCCATGCACTCAAAGTCGCGCAAAATGTAAGCATATCATTGAGGTTGTTGTTTTTTTGCCACGGGAACCTACATGCTTTCAGTTGGTGATGCAGAAAATCTGAGCAAGAATACTGTATGCCACGCTATTCGCAAAGTTGTATTTGCTCTCACAGAACTACTGAATATGTTTGTAGCTTTCCCTGGCCATTTGCCCACAATGGCTATAAAATCGCAGGTAACATACATTCATAGTTCACTATATTAATAATCTGTATGACAAATACTTGTATGTGAAATATAGATTGTTTTTTATTGATGTTGTTCATAACCCTCCATTATAGTCACTTGTTCTTCTTGACTAATGGCACGTGATCTATCCATTTCCAGAAGTCAAATGACGCGTTAAACACCCCTTTTTATGGGGCCGCGCACAGAGCCTGAAGCAGAAAGCCTCAATTGACAAAGAAAGATGATATCCACTGTCGTGATACAACTATATCTGATTGTGAGTTTAAGGTTTGTCAAGCCAGCTTATTGAAAGAAAGCCTGGCTATGTTAAACCTGCTTCTTAGTACAACCCTCTGGTTTTGGTCACATGTAAACAAACAATGGAAAACACTTGTAAGTGGTACGTCGCCAGTGTAAACACAGCCAGGCTCATCCACTCCATGGCAATGAGGCACATTACAAGGCCTGAATGTGAACATTCAAACGCAGACACGAGTCACATGGAGGTGTACTACACACTGCCCCCCCCCCCCACTTCACTTCACAAGCATCACTCAGACTAAGACTTTTGATAGTTTCCTGTCTCATGTTTTTAAATCTCTGATTCAAAAGAGGATCTGCGGCTCAACACTGGATTACCCCGCCACCATCGGTATCATCACACACTCGCACACATTCTCAGTCTGTCCTTTGGGAAACAAAAACCAACCATCCCAGACTGAGTTCACGCCTTCCAGACAGTCAAAATGAAGCATTTGATATCAAGCTCGTCTTTGAGTTATAATTCGCTCCCACAAGAATGCTATTGAGTCACAGTGAGCATCTGGGCAGGTCATGGGAGCCATTTTCTGGATGGTGTGAATCTGCAGGGTTCCAGCCTCTCTCACCCTGCTCGGTAAACACAGCTGTCAGTCTCATGTCTGATATTACTGGCAGTTCCTGTGTTTTATTCACTCCTCTGTCATTTTAGTGAGGATGTAGCAGCCTGTCAGCATCCTCCTCTGTTTTTGGTGGAGGTGGGAGAGTTTTGCTTATGTGCTGACTGAACTGATTACGTGGCAAAGAAATATATTTTGAATGAGCCCTCATGTTTACAGAACAAACTTTTCCATGACTGCTGCAAAATGATTGCGTTCTTTAATGACTCACCCGAAAACCAGTCAAGCACATAGTAAGAGTTCAGCTAATTTAAGCCAGCGACTGCTCTTTGATTAATTGTTGTCCTCTTCGTACCCCTCCCTAAGCGTCCCTCCATACTGTGCTTTAGACCTCCCACATAACCCAAGAAACATATACTCACCTGCACTTGCACACACTCGTGTGGACACACACACACACACACACGGCAGGGCAGGTAGGGGCTGCAATTGGGGAAATGGCTTTTCATCTTGACCTCAGGAAAGTAGAGGCACAAGTGCAGCTCACTGGTTTTCAAAGGGTGAATGAAAAAGGAAACAGAGCGATTGAGAGTGATAGACAAAGACAGAACGAGTGTTTGTGTGTGTGTGTGGAAGAAGGTGGAATAAAGAGAGGCAGAAGGGAGCTGCTGAGTAAAAACTCTCTATGGACTTCCCTTTGCTTCCCTCTTCTGCAGCCCATGCAGGTCGGCGTTCCCCCTCGCTCTCCTTGTGTGGTCTGGAGCTCCAAGTCATTCCCAAACAATCTGCATTAATCCAGGGAGCGAGGGGCCTGGAGCACAGGGCTGCCAGAGCGCCCTCACCATGGTCTGCACTGACGCACGCTACTCTACTTCCACGAACACACACACAGCCTTTAATCAGACTTGGTTGTTCATTATGGTACAGCAAACTATGATTTTAGCACCAGTGAGATCACATCTATACAGTAAATGGTCCAGATACCATCAAATTCAGGCTCAACCAGGAAGCTGAAGCAGTTCAGCAGCACCTTGGCAGTTGTTTTTGAAGTCCAAGTCAACAGCCTGCATTAACAAAATTGCAAGTCCAACATAACAGTCGCTAAATTTTGATAATTTTTCATTAGTTTTGTTTTTCTTATGTTAGTCTATTATACAGTTAAGCTGTTCATTCTCAACATTGCGTGCTCCAAGATTGGAAGGCATGTATTTTCCCGTGCAGTGAGAGATAATTACTGACATTTAGGATGTGCTCACTTTTCATTACTATTAATAATATGGTTTCATTAGCATGCGACTTGTCTCATCTTCTGTTCTGTCTCTTGCCATCCTCAGTAGTCCCATGTAACCCTCAAAACATTCTGCTGTAGTAGAATAAAAAACACACTGACTTTGTATTTATGTAAACCAAGCATAATCACTGTGGGTGGCGCTAAGCCCAGGATGCAGACAGTGCCCTTGCAAAATCACGGTGAATATGAACCAAAATAGGCTATGCTTGTACGGTGAAACTTTTTCCATGGGTGGGTAAATATTCAAGAACTTGGACAGCAAATGTTCAAAACATATTCCTTGTATTGCTTTACAACTATTCACTAGAAGAACTAACCTGGCCAGGTCCTAAAGGAGAAACTAACAAGTTCAGGTTATTTCAAGTTGTGAGGAGGTAAGAAATGGGCGGAGACTGTTAACTGAAATAGTCAGCCAATGGCAAGCCTTTTTCCTAAATGATGTTCGAGTACACTACAGAACGACACAAGAGTACTAGTCATGTGACAAGTTAAAGTCTAAAGTTTTTTTTTGTTTTTTTTTTCTTAATCTTGAAGTTTTTTTCATGGCACTTTCTCTATTGCACCTCATACTAGGTCAGGGGTCCTCCTAGGTTCTTGTTTGGGCCCCCTTTTGTTTACCATGAGCCTGATACAGATTTCACATTTTTCTGATTGTACTTTAGGCTGATATACAGTATTGTTGCAGCACCACCCTTGTTCATCTCTTGGGTATTTGCTGTAATAATCCAACACACAAGAAGGGGCTCAAATGCATGGCTCAGTGCAAATCAGGTTAAAACAGCAAGTAACAAGATGCTGAACACTGAAGCAGCAAATGACACAAACATTGCAAATATTGAGACAAAAACCTGCGCCTCAAAGAATGAAGACAAACTGGCACAAGGAACTGGAAGCATGCAGATGGAATACACAGCGGGTAATGTAATCAATAACAGGGAAGTTTCTAATCAAGCACACATGAGGACAAGACAGAACTAGATGACAACATAACTAGATGTATGGGAGATGACATTTGCAGTCTGACTTTGGTCGATCACTTGATTTGAAACTTGTGTGGTGTGCTGCTAAACCTAAATTGTTATTTTCAGCAGAAAGTTGTCGGCTTCTTGCATTACCATTACAAGACAGATGGAGTTTGTGTCATAATACAAGAAGCTAGATATTTTAATTGATGATCATTTAACTGAAATTCACATTGACAACTTTTTAAAGACAGTGAAGCTCAAGCTAAGTCTTCATTTTAGAAAAAGTCACCTTTTCCGCTGCCAGGAAAAAACTGGTTGGGGCTATGTTCCATTCTTTGCTTGACTTGCTGATCTTTTGTAAGCAATTGCCCAGTGCTTGCCTTGGCTGGATAGCTGGTACCACAATGCTCTGAGGTTTGTCACAGGCTGCAAAGCTTTCACTCACCAGTTCAGTGGCCATCATTGAACTTGTCCATTCTTGGTCTGTGTCTCATACCTATATCTCAATCACAGCTCTCTAACTATCCATTTCAAAGGTTCACACTGAACTTGGTGAAAACTTGTTGAACTTGTTCTCTACCCCTGTAGCCTGGAATGGCCAGCAGACAGAATTGCAGCTTGATGAGCTGATACTGATTATTAAAATGTCGTGATCTATCTTTGCAGGGATACCTTAAAAAAGATATTTGTGTTCTCACCTGGATTATAAAAGGTTAAATTTTTCTTTTTTGTCAGTGTGCATTGTTTTCTTAACAAGTCAGGTGCATTCTCCCACTTCCCTTTGATGGATTGTTGTTTGCTATTTCCGGAGATCCGTTTCAGCTTTGTTCATCAATATTGTGTTTTTAAGGTTGTTTGTGAAGTCAGCCTCAGTGAAGGGCTCACATTGACCAGAATCTGTCTCACTCCCGTCCCACCCCTTTCCCTCAATGCAATACATTACCCAACGTCGTGTGCTGCAGCCTGGAATGTATATTTCTGGCAGTGCTCAGGGTAAATTGCTGTAATCAACCATTACTCTAATTCAGCCGTTTACCTGACTTTACACATTCATCACTTTCATATATTTCCAGGCACACAGATGATGAATTGGAGTGTTTGTGGAGCGCCCCTCACCGCCCTGACCCACCCCCGCTTTAACAGCTCAAAAACACATCTTGCCAGGGGACCGAGCTGGACTCCCCCTCTAGCTTCTGCAGCCTAATCACCAGCTCTGACCAGCCATTAGTCAGTCAGTTCAGACTCCCTGACACCACATCCGGTACCCCAACATTACTCCGCTCACTTCGCTGCAAACAGGCCAGAGGGTGGGTGTGCTGCTGGGGGGCTGTGTGGATGAACATGTTGCGAAGAACCAGGTCACTAGTTCCCTTACGGCCATTACTGTAATCATAGTTGGCATTGTTAATTGTTTCTTGTTGGGCCTAATGAGGTGGGGGTTCATTGCAATTAGGGAGGCTAAAGAAGGTGAGGGAGGCTTGGGTGAGGTGGGAGGGGGGTTGAGGAAGCTGGAATTGGAGGAGAGAGCAGGCGATGGAGTGCAGGATTGAATTGTCAGTCCAGGTTATGATTAGGAGGCACAGATGCGGCCATGTGAGAAATGAATTTCATGCCGGTTGATTCTGCAATTTCTCCTGGAATGTGGGAGTTTGCTGCAAAGAGACAGAGGGATGGAGATCTATGTTCTCTGACGCAGACAGATAGAAGTAAAAGGCTGAGCAGAGAAAAGAATAATGTAAACACTGACTCACCATGTGGGAGTATTGCGCCTAAGTCTTCCCTGATAATGTTATTTGTTGGTAGGAAGTGATAAGGTGAATTAATCATCATTTTTGTGATAATTAATTCACCTTTTTCACCTGACAGTGAAGCATCAGGAATAACAATTCAATTCAATAACAAAATACGTGTGCATATTGATATCAAATATGCAGGGCTGAAGAGGTAGCGAAAGTATACAGATTCTTTCTTTAAGAAGTGCAACTACACAAATATAAAAAGACTTGTACAATACTTGAAATGTTTAGGCTCTGAAATGTTCTCTTAAATAAAGGGCCCATTGAAGGAAAATATTTTTTGCTGTCTGTTTTCTTATGAATTGAGTATAATGTAATCTAGTATACAATATAAACCCTTCTTGCTTCAAAATAAAACAAACAAAAAAAAACCCTCCAGCGGCAAAGTTTGAAATACTTTGATCATTCATTTTCTTCCTCTTATTCCTGTTAGGGGTCGCAGGGGGGTGGAGCCTATCCCAGCGGCGACAGGCGAGAGGCGGGGTTCACCCTGGACAGGTCACCAGTCCATCACAGGGCCAACTCATATAGACAGACAACCATTCACACTCACAGTCACACCTACGGTCAATTTAGAGTTTAGAGTTTAGAGTTTTCGTCCCCTCTTGATGTCTTTGGACTGTGGGAGGAAGCTGGAGTACCAGAGAGAACCCACGCAGGAACAGGGAGAACATGCAGACTCCACACAGAAAGATCCTGTGCCCGAGCCAGAACTCGAACCCGGAACCTTCTTGCTGTGAGGCGTCAGTGCTAACCACTGCACCACCGTGCCGCCATACTTTGATCAATAAAAGGAAACACCTCAGGTCTAATTAAACATTGAGCAGGGCGGCACAGTGGCTCACGTTGAAGCATCATAAGAATAAACTAAAGCTTCATTCTTTTCAAATACATTACAAATGAAATAATTCGTTTTTTTATGCATCAACATGAAAAATAAATCCTTGAAAAAAGTATGCATGCAGAACAGCAGCACAGTATTTGTACTTGTTCTCTACCATGTCTATAGAGATGTAAAGTCCTGAAGAAGGGGACATGGCATGACAGTCTTGTATTCTTGAGTTTAGACTAGGACCAATTATGAGATAATACACTACGGAACATTTGATAAATACTCCCAGATTTTGCAGGGATGTGTCAGTTTTTAAAAGGCCGAATTAAAGGGCGGGAAGCATCACTCGCTGTGGGAACAACAGTCCTGTGTACACACTTCTCATGTGAGCACATGTTTTCCATTTCTGTTTGGAGTGTCAGCAAAATGTGTGACACAAGCAGAGAGCAGGGTGTCTGGGGCCGGGTATGTGTGGAGATGGGCTGCCAGACTCTGTTTACTCTGGCCAGCAGCACTTGTGGATACCAGCCTGCATCCGACTGCCAACATGCCATTTACCAGCAGCTTCCCACCCTGCATGACTCTCCCACTCTGCTCATTCTAACTGGCCAAACATTGGATGTACATGATGTCTTGGAGCAGACAAACAGTGAACATGCTGGCCAAGTGGATTCCTCATCAGGGGAATACAAGCTTTGTGTTTATCTGTCCTGGAAGTAAACTATAATTGTTTTCCAGCACAAGAAGAAGAAAAAACATCAGAGCC
Organism: Aulostomus chinensis; assembly: GCF_037954235.1. Classification (NCBI taxonomy): domain Eukaryota; kingdom Metazoa; phylum Chordata; class Actinopteri; order Syngnathiformes; family Aulostomidae; genus Aulostomus; species Aulostomus chinensis. The sequence continues at coordinate 21,208,913 of NC_141329.1, forward strand.
CATCCAAATGACAGATACAGAGCATCATGGTTCAGTGAAAGCAATTAAGACAGTTTCAGTTATTCCTAATTACACTGACTGGATTTCCCGTTACAGCACAATGGTGTTGGAATAAATGATGCTTGTAATTATTCATCTTGATGACGGGAACCAGAGCGTAGAAGCTGGAGTAGAGAGTGAAGGGAGTGAAACTCACTGACATAATTTCCCTCATCTCAGCCTCTTTTCCTGCTGTTCCAACCAAGCGCACAGAGAAATGAAATTTCACAGGCAACGATGGCAGGTATCAGTAAACACCCTCCTCAACTCTAGACCCGCAATGTGTGATTTTAACTTGTCAAGACTCACAGTCTTTGAGGAGGCTTCCAGCTAATATTTGGGTTTTGGTCCATTTTCAGTTCAGCACTTTTCCTGGTTGTCTAGTAAAATATGTAAGTGAGACAGTAAAAACAAACAGGTAATGCTGGAGCATGAACACCAAATAAATGTAGTTTTGGCAACCACGGGTGACAAAAGGTTGTCTTGTTTCATGATCCGTTTATTCATTCATCAACCTTAAGCCATGACCTAAAACATTAAATTTTATGTGTCCCTAATCATAAAGTTGTTCCAGCTTGCTGTAATCACCCGGTGGCCAGTCCTGGTACTGTTACAAGACATATTTCAAGCGAATTTACAGCTTTCCAATTCTGTAAATGCTGTAAAAAAGGAAGTGTGAATCACACTTGTTTCTATCAGCTGGTCTGGAGAGAAGATATTTTGTGTATTTCAGCAAAAAAGATGATGGTATAGGCAACACATAACTGTAACATACAGCAATAGAAGGAAAAGGGGTTGCGAACCCTGTCTTGATTAGCACTAGTCATTGGGCTGGTTTTACATAGTGGCCAAACCATGTCATTACAAGTATGGCATCCATCACGGGTTTCATTGACCCAATTGATCCACGAGGTGCTGTGGCACGGTCACCACTAGTTGGAGCCTCACTCCCCCCTGATGAGTGTGTTGAAGTGTCCTTGAGCAAGACACTGACCCTGTAATTCCTCTTGATGAGTAGGTTGGCAGCCTCCACTAGTGTGTGCACGGGTGAATAAGGCAACATTGCAAAGTACTTTGGGTATTGCAATGGTAGAAAAGTGCAATATAGAGTAAGACAATTTTACTACAGACTTCTATTGAAAATAGTAAGAGCTGTAAAATGGAAGCTACTTGAATTTGAGAATATTAGAATCTCTGAGGGCCAGTACATAAATGAAATTTCCTTTCCGCTCAACGTGTACCTGTTGGTGCAACTGTTTGTTGTGGTGTTTGGGAAAATCCAGGGAGACGTCGCCAGTGGAAACAGCTGGTCCATCATGAATTAAGCCTTCGCTACATCAGAGCTGATTCAGAAAGGGTTTCTTTCTCCCATTTTGTTGACAAATTCCTTCCACAAATTCCACCAAAACAAGGAAAATTGATCATTTCTTTTGTCCAATGTTGCCGTTTCCGTACAACAAAATGCACTTCAGTACATTGATGGAAGCACGGCGACTCACAGGGTGTTGAGAGCCTGAGCAGTGGGTTCTTGAGCAGTGAGGTAGTGCGCACGCTATGAAAGGGTGTCACAGTGTGACATGGAGTTTTGTCTGTCCGTTGGGGACATCACATCATGGAAAACCAAGCGCACAACTTAGGCTGTGCTAAGCTGAGCATTATGTAAAGTTTTTCAGCAGCCCCCTCCAAATGAGTCAACAATCATCCCCAAAAAGTTGGTCACGCCCTCGGTCCTGTCTGTGCCTTGCAGCAGTGTGGGAGAACGCACAGGTGCAGTTCACAGAATGTGTGTTGGTGTGTGTGTGTGTGCACAGAGGTTCTGTTTGTGCCGCTCCTGCTGGGTCTGTTAATGAACGACTCTAATTGGATTTTTTGGTTGGTGCTGTTGGGTGTCTAGGAGAGGGTGGGGACGGTCCAAACCCCCTAAAGAGAGGGGAGATGAGGGGGACGAACCTGCAGGCTGGATTAACCCAATTTTCTCTCCTGCTCTGTTTTCCCAAGGTGGAGGAGTATTGTGTTTAGAGAGGTTTCAGTTTGTTAAGGCAGGTCATGTATCCCACACATTCTGCTTTAAACACACATCTTTGGGTTAACTACCAATCTTTGCATGCTGAGACTGTGCTCATTAACTTAGTAAGTTAGATTTGTATGACACTTGTAAGCATGACTCGTAAATCCACAACTGATGAAAATCAACCTTGCTTGTTCACTGAGCAATTTACTGCCATGTCTGTTTCTTGTTCAATGAACTGAGTGAATTAAAAATGCTGGTTGAGCCTCTCAGATATGCCACAACAACGGTTAAGAAAAGGGAGGTTCTTCTGAATTTTTTTTCGTTGACAAAAGCGGTGAACAGACGGAGACATGAAGCGAGGGTGAATACAGGTTTGCTGTCCTCCTTGGTCCTTCCCACCCTCCCTTCTTCCCTCCCTCTCTGCTGGGCTATTGTCAGCTGGCCATGACCTCCCCGTCTTCCGGCTGGGACTGGAGTAGTTCCCGATGGCCGCAAACAGGATTAGGAGCACCCACGGATCTGGTCATTCTCTGTGGATTTGGGAATGTTACTGCAGCTTGGCTGGGCTATGGTACTTTAATTACCCCACCACCAGGGGGCCTCAGAGCGGCCCTGTGGGTAACAAGCTGCGAATGGGGGCAAAGCTTCTGTCTTTACATGGGAATAAACCCTGAGACGCGCTCCTCAGGTCAACTTGCACCAAGCACCAACGACCATTTCTAACCCTGATGGCTGCTGCTAACAGCACGTTGGTGTGTAAAAATGGAAAGATTTAGTTTTTCAATTTAAAAGTAATTAAGTGTGTATCTTAAAAGGTTCTTTTTATTTCTGTAAATGTAAAATGTCTTATTTACTGCACTCAGCAGTGAAAACCAATGGATGACAATTTGAATTTTGTTACCACTTCACATTATTTATTTCAAATGACTTAATACGTATGTATGCTACGTCTTATTTTACAACTAATTACTTATTATTTTCATTGTTGTAAAGCATGATGGATACCTGATGGTTGCCGTAAGAAAATAAACGTTGATCGGTTAATGTTAAGAGGAAGAAGAAGAAAAAAAAACGTGAGCATCTTTCGGGTATAGCATGCACAAGATTTCAATCTGTGCACACAGGTACTGCTCTTACACGTCTTATTAAAAAAGAAACAATAACTGCATCTTTCAAGGTTTGTGTAGGTGATTACAAGTGCAACTGAACGCAGATAAATAGCCAGGCGAGTGATGAGGTGAATATAAACTCCACTGCTCACGACCAGAAACAGGTGGGAGAAGATGAGAGCAGGGAAGGAGTTGATTGGATAAGAAACACCGGGAACTGAGCTGTGGCTAATGGGGACTGATTAACAAGGACTGATTAACAGATGAGACATATAAAGGAAAAGACAGAGGGAATACAGAAAAAAGTGAGAGAGGACATGAGAGGACGGAGACTTTCAAAATGTTACAGGAACTGATTACAGACACAGGGTAGAAAGCAAGTGAGGCACATTTTAAAACTTCAAAGTGAAAATCAACATTCAAACTGAGACTGTGACACGTATCAGATATACGTCAGTTTCTGGGGGCATGTGTTATTTACAAACCAATGGTTGACTGACTGGTCTGGATAACAGCTGGAATTCCTCTGTAAATGTGTACCCATCAAAAGCCAAAATGTTTGGAAAAAGTAAATATGATTTCTGTTATTTTGCCAGTGGGTGGTCACTGCAGGGAATTTGGATCCCAAATGTCCAGAATATGAGGAGTTGATGATATATCAGGGACATTCTGCCGTTATCATGCTTTATGACGATATGAGTAGCTGATGCAATCACAGTTGACACTGTAATTAACTGATATACTGGCACAACTGTTTCTTCAACTTAAACCTAAACTAGTAGCCCCAGAGGCCATACAGCTCTCTACACACAACCTGACCAACGTCAAAATTTTATTTCTATAGCCCGAAATCACAATGGGTCTCTAGTGGCTTTGCAATTTCTACAGACAACATTATTTTTCATTCAGATAACATGGGGGTCCGATCAGACCTGCTGCACCTGCTATTGATTGACAGATTAACATTGAAACAGCCAAGAATGATGTCACTAATGCGACAATAAATGTCATACACATAATTTCTTGTCACAATACTGAGACACCTACGTGGTTATGATATTATTTTTAAAATACCACTTGAGATGAACAGGAAAATACAGTGCAGATTAAAAATGCTAATGTCAATATCAGTGTTTGCATGTGTGTATTTGCATCTGTTCGTGTGTGTGTGTGTGTGTGTGTGTGTGTGTGTGTGTGTGTGTGTGTTTGTGTGTGAGAGAGCGAGCAGGGTCTGCAGAGGAGGTGGGAGTGGGAGAGGGGGTACAAACAAAGGTAGGCCTGTGTGCCCCTTCCACTGACGACCTGTGGAAAATTCCTGGTCAGAGCTGTGCCAAGATGCCTGAGCCAGGCAAGGTGGGACTCATGAGGAATGAAAGAGGGAGACGGGATTGGAGGTGCCAGCGTTTAAACCAGACCAGAGACCAAGCATGTCCTAAATCATCATCATTAATGTTCTACTTTAGGTTTGCTGGAAAAAAATGTCTCACACGCTGTGTGACGCAGCTAGAGAAATAAAGAACGTACATGACCGATTAATATTTATGGCCGTTTTAAACTACAGTACAACTGATCTTCTTGTGAGGATATTTCCAGGTTAACTTTAACTCTGGTTCCTGTTGGGGATCCTGGATTCAGAAGACTGTCCCAGGCCATTATATATATATATATATATATATATATATATATATATATATATATATATATATATATATATATATATATATATATATATATATAGCTGAGTAGTATTTTTTTTTTTTAGATGAATGTCAAAGATATGTGTGATCAAATTCCTTACACATTTCTTATAATTTACTGGTTTCTGTCATTTCCTAAAATCCCAAATTTCAATATAGTCTAGATTTTGAATGTGAAAATACTTGAAGAAATTCTTGAGGAAGACCTACTATACTTCTGGCGGTATAAACATACGTATGAACAGCTATGGATGATACTCTTTTCATTTTCTTTATCACATAGCATCATTTTCATAAATATTCTTGGTATAGGAAGATTTAGGTATTTTATAGTTAAACATTCTTAGAAAATTAGAGGTATTCTCAGCTTTAAAGACCATTTCCATTCTTATCCAGTTGAAAATTGTTTCATTTGTCATACCCGTACATGTTGAATACTGCTAACATGTCTCAAAGGAAAAGTAGATGTTCGTCAGTGTAAATATTTAGAATTTTACCACTAACTGTGCGTGCAGGCCACACACATGAAAACCCGTGTTTCATGTGTTGTCATTTGCTGTCCACTTTTGGTCTGGTTCTGAGGATCCTGGTAAACCTCAACGTAAACCGCTCTTTGCCTGCCCGTTCAAAGAGAAACAAACCTCTCTCTTCCATTGCAGACTAATTTTAGGCAGCTGTCCTCCAGCAGTTCACCTGGTTGACTGCTTGGCCCTCGAGGTGTCAATCCGGACCAGGTGTCCCTTTCTACACATCACCCATCTGGTGAGGCATGTCTGACCTGCAGGAAGATGCCAAAATATCTCACCCCACCTGCACTGAGGCCTGCAGTCCCTCCAGCCTCAAACTCCTCGGCCGCTGACGGCTGGAGGATACGCTACACTGACTGCGACTTCCGGAACCGGAACTGTTTAAAGGTGCAGGTTTGCTAATGAGCGCCAGTTACTGGCTAAGATGGACGTTAAGAATGAACTATGAACGCATAATTGGGGGTGGGGGGTGGGGTTAGCTCAGTGATCAGAGAGGCTGTTTGTCTCACAGTCTCAATCACATTTGACAACAGTTCAGTCACTTCTGACCCGGTCCATGGGAGGCTGCTCTTTAGCTGATTTGACAAGTTGATTGTTCCTCTATAATATCACGGAACAATGTATGACTCTATTCCTCTGCAGCCTACAAAGGGGCGTATTGCTCCATGGGATCTTCTCTTTAGGAAGCTGATTGGGGGCTGTTGTGTTCATTGTGTTGTTGGGACGCAGAGAGGAAATTGTTCCAACTGCCAAGCCTCCGTGGATCCTGTGAGAGGCTCCACCGGGGCTACCGAGCCTCCTTCAATCAGCCCCAGGAGCCGCCAGGACCCCTGCATCTGGTCCTGTTTAGGCGCCCCCACCCCCAACCCCCCATCCTCAAAAAAAAAAAAAAAAAATCCCCTGAAACAATCACTTGCTTTTACTCCAGTTTCTGCCACGACAAAGCTGCAGATGGGTGCTAAGACGATCTGCTGGGTGTGTTCCAAAGCATGCGTGAAAACAGTTTGGAGGAATTACAAATACATAAATAAACATACATATGGAGACAATGGGGAGAGAAAGGGGTCAGCGCTGCCTTGCCCCCACCCTTGTAGACATTCCTGGAGCACCTGCACTCACTTAATATTTTGATGGAAAAAAGGCACCTCTGCTCAGCGCCTGTCATGTTTGTTCACTGAAGGAAACAAGCTTGGTTTTAATTAGAGCCCCTGCCAAGAGCTGAGGTAATTGCCACTCTGTACGTCTCTCTTTCTTTATAAATTTTCTCCTTTTTTTAGTTTCATATACTTTAAAAACTGATTTTAAGCGGGGGTCAGAAAAAAAGCTGTTATCTGCGTTCAGTAAGTGCTAAATGCAGGAAAAAGAAAATGGAGAATAAAAGGATTGAATGAATGGAGATCTATATTTTCATGAGTATATGATGGGGAACATCAGAGAAACGCTGTGCTCATCCTCGCCCACCTTCCTCTGCTTTCTCTGGCTGTTTTTGGCTCATAATGAGGTTTTGTCTCTGAGGGGTCCGGGGTTCCTTGTTTACCCCCCACCCCCCAGCCTTCTCCCCACCTGTAACCCAGCTGTGGTCTTGTAGAGCTCATGAAAATTCCCACCAAATTATTCTGACAAAACACCAACATCTGCTGCTGGGAGACTCCCCCTTCATCACACATGCATACACACTCATTTACATATTTAAGGTACTCTTTGTTTGAAGTTCATGCACATACATGTGATTGCTGAGAGAGCACGCCAACGTAATAAAAATCATAATTCCAAAAAAATACACACATTACATGATTTGCTCATCGTTGAAACTCTTGTCCACTGTACACTCATGCACTTGCACACATTTCTCTGTGTACTTGTGCTGTATTTTTGCAGTATTTATGTGTGTTTGTTGGCAGGATTTCGCAATAATGGATGGATTTTGATGAAATTTGGTGGAAAGATTGGCTCCTGAAGCTCTTAGTTGTACTTTTGGACATGTAGGTAAGATGGAACAAGCGATTGCAGATTCTGGATCCTAAAGACAGGACTTTGACATGGTCTGAGGGGGAAGTAGGGATCAAACCAGAACCAGTTTAGTTACTAAACAGTTGCTCCACCATCAGAGACCCTCCATTGGTAGAAATTCAGTATTTCTATTCAAAACCTCCCTCTTGTGTTGTTTAGGGGACTTTGCACTCCACTTCAGTTCTCAAAAATAAATGATACTTAATACTCGACAACATTAATTTGGACCCATCAGTCACTATTTACTATGAAAACAAAGCTTTTGCATGGAGTCAGTAGTGCGAGGATTGAAAACTCACAAGCGCTGAAATACAAAAACAATATGTAGAATGCATACTTTTTTATATCTAAGTAAAAGCAAGGACAAATACTTCTCAACTTTAAAAGGAGGATTTTAAATGGAGTCATTAGCTTTTACCAGAGTACTATTTGTCTGTATCTAATTTTACTTATGTACTTATTCCAAAATTGGCTATTGAATCCAAGTAAAATGTCTGAAAGGAGAACACTGGTAATCTTTGCTGTGTTCTGGATCTATAAATCAGAAGTGTATTTAGCTCCTGGAGAACCAGTGGTTTGTATCAGGGATCAGGAGGACTTCATTTTGCCAGCCAGGGAGGAAATTTATCGATAGACTGTGATGATGTTCATATTCTGTATCCATTAAACCTCCTTGGCAGATCTACATGTTCTCTTTGCTCATTCTAGTTTGCTTTTGCCACATGTTCATGCAGTGATAGATGTCTGTTCTTGCTTCATCACACCTTGGACAAGTATTTCAAACTTCAGATTGAGAGGGAAAGAGATACTTTTGATCCACCAAAATGTGGATGGGAATAAGGATTTTTTTTTTTTTCCCTGTCACTGCCTCAAATGACTTGAGCACATGCATGCTGACTCTTTGAGAAAGTCTTTTATTTTTACTTGCACCAGTAAGGGATGAACTGGAGCCTGTTTGGTCTCTGAGCCCCTGTGGACCCATAAGATGCGTACTCCAGTCCATAGATAAGACGCCATGCTACTGATTTACTATTCTGAGGTTATTCATCGCCTGTGGATAAAAAGACAACTGATTTATGTCGTTGGAAAAGTCCGGACTGGGCCAAAGTAGTGCAGGATGGACAAACTGCGTGAATAGAGACTGAGAGAGAAAGATAGACTGAGGGAGATGTCTGATCCTTCTGATTGCTCCAGGCAGACTTCCTGTTTCTATGATCAGTGCTATGGGCTGATGAAAAACAGAGATGGGAGTGCTGTTTGCAGCCAGAGCTGCGAGTTTGTAAAAGCTCAGGGTCGAAGGGGAGATATGTGCTTCAGTAATGTCATTTTGGTCAGGCTTTGCGGAGTTATTCTTTCTATTTAAAAAGACATTTCAAAAATGTGAAGCTTAAAAGAAATAACTGGCAAACTGGTCACACCAGTCTGTGTATTTACATGATGAAATGATGTACGTATGTTGAGTCTGAAACTGCCACATTTAGTTGTAGTGATAGACACAGGCGGCAGGCAGGAATCCAAGAACTTCATGCTGTACTACTGCATGATGACAATACAAAATTGGCACAAAAAAACAAAACTTGCAAACTAACTCTTGTGAAGTAATTTACAGATAAACAGACAGGGAGGATGAACATCAGGAGGTAGAGCAAGATTCACTAGATTCACAATCACAGAACAGAGCATTAGGCCTGTAATCAACCAAAGAAATTCTTGGTCGACTGAAGCCCTCAAATTTCGACTAAAAATCGACTAATTTTTTTATATATGAAAAATATACTGTGTCAACTATCAGCACAAAACCTGTTGGGGAATATTTAGACAATTGTTTTTGTCATGTTATAATAACTGACCGACACTCTCATTTGTACTGCGCACAGAGCGAGACTGAACAGAGGAGCTCAGCATCGCGGCTGAGACACACATAGACTTTTAACTTAAAACTTTACTCTTAAACACAAAAGGACAAGTCCACTGTAAGAATTTTTACAATTAAAACAAAAACGATTATTAGACTAAAATACTGAAATATCAATTCTGATATGTTCATATACGCAAAACTGACGGGGCGACCTAAGGTGGACAAGTTAGTTTACCGTTTTTGGGTGATAGGCTGTCGTGTTTGAAAAATTTGTAAAAATGTCCAAAAATGCTGGCAGGTAAAGATGTAATGGACAACATGTAAATGTATCCAGTTGTTGTTGCTGTAAAATAACTAGAAACTCAAACCTCAGGTTAAACCACAGCAGTAAAAGAGTTCCTTGAATGTTCCACTTCCTTTCCTTTATGATGCCATTAGCTATGATCGTCCATCAGCGCAGCAAATCCTTCTCTACAATAGGAGAAAGAGTCTCAGGTGAAACTAATCCAGGAGATGCTCATTATGAAGCACTCCGCATGCTTGCTGGCCGCATCGTCCATATTTCCTCTTTAACTGTTTTTTAATCTGCTTCAGAAATGTCAATGCCAGATGCACAAAGGTGTTGGCAGGTCATCCTCTTTTTCTGAAGGACAGGAATGTTTTACCCATTTCCCATCACTCGTGTGCTGATATGAAATTGAAAATGCATACTGAAATTCTATGACGCAGTTTAACAAAAATCTTAAAACATCAACAAATGGAAAGAAACATTTATTTAGCATCCCTGAACCCAGTCGAGCAACATTCGAGTCTGTTGGGTGGCCTTTGCTCAGGGGGTGGCCAATCTTGACATGTTCTACAGTGTGAGTATCAATTGTAACTCCCCCCTCTATTCACCAAGGGAAACGGAGGTCTCTGTGCCCCTCACCTCCCAGGACACAGAAGGTGAGCTGGACACTGGCCCAGATAAACGTGCCATGTGTTCCAGCTGAGGTTGTGTCAGGATCTCCCAGGCGGCGGGGACAGGCCCGTCTTTGTCCGACAGGAGCTGCGTGTGGTTTGGTATCTTAAGAGAGTCATAATCACATTGGTGATCGGGGTGTTAACAGGCCCCCACAGCTGTTAGAAAGTAGTGCACCCTGGGAATGAATGAGAAAGGACCCACTGGCCTTTGGCGTGCGCACGGCAGTATGTCATTCTGGGTCCATACGAAACACGTTTATGTCTGCAAGTATAATAGACACATCCAGAAGCTAGGATGTTGTGTCAGGGGATTCTTTGTATTGTTGCACTATACTCGTGATAAACCTTTAGCTTTGTATTCCAGAACATAGATGAACAACCAATAATCTGTGTCTCCTCTGGAGGTGATGTTTTGAGACCCAAAAGTAGGTTGGTAAAGGGGATCTGTAGGGGATCTCTGCTCATGACCTATGCTCAAGTACCTCCTTTCCATGAGCTGATGCATGAGCAGGGGTCAGTACTTCTGACTATATATCAGCTTCTCAGTTTGTTGCTTTTAGCAGCTGTTATTGCGTTCAAGAGACCACACTGCCCCCCCACCCCCCACTAAATAACAGACAAGAGAAAAGGGGGGAGGATATCGCTATAAAGGGTCTGGGCCTAAAGACAGAGGAAGAGAAGAGTCCTCCATGATGCTGGGGGGCTATGCCTGGCACAGCCAGATAATACCATCCCATGCCAGGCTGTTTCCAGCCTGGCAGGCAAGGTGCAGGCTAGGTGGTCCGGCCTTGTTTGCTCCCTCTGATGCATGCACAGGCCTGTTTAAACAAACTGGGTGCCTTTATAAGCTTCTCCTTGGCCCATGGACGTCATCAAGCAGGCGCACGTTGATGCATCCTTTCCCTGGAGAGAGAGAGAGAGAGGGAGAGAGAAAGATACTGCCAGCTGCACCACTCCGCCACAGCGCCCCTTGTCCTGCTTGTTTGACCAGTTAACTGTTTGCCAAAGAAATGGTGGAACATCATCAAAATCTTGGCTCTCTGGCAGGTCTGACTAACATTTGGAAGCTGAAGTCAAACCCTGCAGCCAACAATTCAACATTCTTCCACTCAAATGTGTTGCCAGCTCTGTCTGCAATCACTGCATACTCAATCCATCACCTGTTGCCTGCTTCTTACAGGTGCGTAGTTAACATAAGAAACATTTGTTAAGCATGTTTATAGTGTCATTTTGGGGAGGTGTAATTTAGCACATGAACCCACAGGTGTTTTCAGTTCATCTGGTGAGATGTCTGCTTGAGACATGTACCACATCAGGAATAAACTTTTCAAAACTACGTCATAAAACTCCCCATCATCTAATTAATTTTACAAATTAAAAAAATCAATTACTCTTTGTTGAAAACGATGAAATGTATTAAACAGTAGAAGAAGGAGATGTGGTCTCGGCCATCTGCATGCAAAAAATGAAAGGAAGTCTTGTGGAATTACTTTTGGTAAGTGTGTAAAAGTCGTAAAGGCTCTCTGGTGACAGCCAGGATCAGCCAGGCAGTTCAATGCTGCCTGGAGACAAAGTTTGGGAATATTTAGGAATATTTGGGAAGATGCCAGCAGTGGAAACAGCAATGCCATGCGATATGATATCATCTCCCACTTTCCTCTTGTATTCTTTCTCAAAAAAAGTAAAAACTACCTAAAATCAGCTGTTTTTCAATTTTCACTTTTCATCAACCTTTCCGAATTCAATACTTCTAATTCAAAGTATGTTGATGGAAACGGGAATAGTGAACCACCCACAAGACGAGACATCAGGTGTAGCATCCGTTGTATTCAGCCTGATGAAAAGCAAATTTTTGTGCAGCCAGGAATCAGCAATCTTGAATCTTCAGTCTAGTGATCAGACAGCGCAGTGAAGACACCGATTCTTTGGATTCGTAAGTTTTTAACATTTTGAGTGTTTGCGGTTCTCTTACGTGGGTGGTATTGTGTTGTGAGAAATGACTCCTTAGAGAATTGCACAAGAGTTTTGATAATGAGGATAGCGCTTCAGGAAATGTATCAGAGCGATTGAGAAACTGCGAGAATCAGTGGAATGTAAATCCTGTCCAATCTCTTACAGTCAATCAGTACTGTGTAACTTGGATGTATCCCATTCTGGAAAAAGTGCAGCCTTCTATCCAACACAATTTATATCACTGTTATATTAAAATATGGTGAAGGATTTGGTCAGTGACACAAGGACTGGCAAGTCTATTTAAATCGATATGTACTTTAAAGAAATAAACTAAGGATATTGAGCAAGTTACAGGTTTGTTGCAGTTCCAACAGCTATAAAGACTGTGGGGTGGATAGAGATAATGCTGTATATAAATATTATAATGAAAAATATAACAGTAAAATAATTTATAATTGGTCAGTGATAAGTCAGTGAAATTGAAAATATATGCAATTAAAATCCCAGTTGAGTCGTTCGAGAGGTGCTTTGTAACACAGCTTCATGTAGCGATCCCCTGGCCTCTGCTATCATTCTTCAGTCTTTTTACTGAGGAATTCTGACCACAGAAATTCTCCTTCTGGTGTGCTGTTGTCACTGATACCAGACCACATCCGTATCAGTTGATTGACTCATTAGTTACAGCCATGAAGGCCACTTGGCTGCTCAACTTTACTTTTTATCAAAATACTCTGTCCCTTAATAGCGGCCAATAGAGGGTAACAAGCAGTGCTATCTGGGTGCTTTGATCAAGCATCGGCCTGTTCTCTATCACCCTGCTGACCTTTGCTGGCCTCATGTGGCCTTGGGTGACTTTAAAAGGTTCAGCCTGGTCCATGGGGACAGGGTTTAGAAAAGGTGGCTATCTCAGATGTCCTCCCCTCCTCCATACCATTCTCCAACACATGAAAGCTAACAGAGGGCACGCTGGTCTGATCCCTGTCTCTGACATGAATTTTTGATCAATGGCTGGTGCCTCTGAGGGTCTTTTCCAACACTGCTTGCCTACACACCCCTGATGGCACCCCTCCGACTCCTCCCCTTTCCTCTCACTCTAAAGCTTGGGCAACTCCAAATGTCAGTGATGTTAGTTTAGCCATTGTACACGGCTGGCCGCATCTGAATGGGTGACTTGTCCCCAGGCCAGCCCCCTACAATGGCCTCCTTTCTCAGTCTGACTTGTTCTCAGCATTTTCCTCCCTCCATGAAGAGAGGGCCCTCTCTCTCCCTGGCTCTTGTAGCTCTTTGGCTCTGCTGAGAATCCTGGAGCCAGAGTTAGAGAGGGAGCAGGAGGTCTGGTGAGACAGCCAGACAGGGGGAGAGAGGGTGTGAAGGAAGGATGGAGGTTTAGGGGTCACTGTTGTGGTGGACCGTGACAGAGCAGAAAGCAGTTTTATAACCAGAATTGTTATAGTGTGCTTTGCCAATAATTACCAACATAGAGGGACGGCGGTAAATCTGGCTTTCAAAGGCCGGCTAAGCTTGTTAGCGTGCTTAATTGGACAGGGAAAGAGTGTGTTGTGGTGCTGAAAACTTAGGAGACTGAGAAAATGTGCAGTCACTTTCCCTCATGAAGAGTGGTGAAATGAGATGGGGTGAAAGGTGGTTGGAGAAGGAAAAGTCAGACATAGTTGGTGAGTTTACAGATGTGGATGGGTTGAAATTCCTCATCTGTGGGAGAGAGAACACAGATTGGTAAATATGGGCTGACTTGGACCCCAGGGGCAGGCAGGGTTATGGCGAAAACGCAGAAGAGAAGGCTGGAGCCCTGTTTTTTTTTTTTAGGAGGTGAACTTAGTCCAGCTGATGTGGTCGGAGTTGACCAGAGTTGCTATTTAGTCTTTTGGGCGAAGTCAAATTTCAAGCTTTGTCAAACCAAGTGCCAAGTCAAATATCACTTTCTTGAGGTCAAAACTAGTCCAGTTGAGTTTTTGTAATTCTCTCACGCTCTTGCTAACAATTAAAAAGATGTATTCAGTTCAGTTCTTGTCACATTTGAACCAGTTTCACAACTAGTACTGGTGCGCAAAAGTAATCCTTTCGGTCCTTTACAAAAAAACCTGTTAATTTCATTTTCCATTCAAGTTTCCACTCACTAAATTTCCAGGTTAGCAATTTACCAGCTTTTCAGCGTAATTTGGGTATGAGCAGGTGTTTCCTGAAGTTGGCTGTATCACCACCACACCAACTTAATCTGATAAAACATTTCATATCCTATGAATTTCCAGTAACTTTAGGCTCGAATAAATAATAAATAAATACGTAAATACATAATGAAATATCTGCAAATGCCCTCAGTGCACAATCCTGCTGATTATATGTTCGTGTGAAGTTACACACAACCTGACATTTTCTGCCTAATTATCACTCTCAAGTTTTAGAGTCGTCAAGCCCTCAATGTCAAACCCTATAACCTCACGAATGGAATGCTGTAATAATTATTCATGTTAATTACTCATCATTTTCCGGCTGGAAAAATATTAACATTTTTCTACAGCAGCTGCTTGTTTGGGCTTTGGCCAGATTTTGGAGACGATACAGAAACACTTACCTCCATATGGAGCGGGAACGGCAGTTGGATGAAGAAGAGTCACGTGACTTCCTCCTAGAGGAGTGAGGTTATTACTCCAGATCGAGAAAATTATGATGATTATTAACTCCTATTAAGCTTATTCTTACCCTGTGATTGACTTTCCTTTTCATTTGTTTTTTTTCCAGTTGTGTCACACATTTAAAACGCTTTGACTACAACAGCCGGAGCAGTCGTTCTCGTTTTACACCACCGGGTTTGCCTCTTTGTATGCTGCCACCTACTGATGCCTCATTGAATTGTTTTTGGCAGACACAGGGTCAGGTACGTGCACATCTGGAGAACACATGGTTTCTGAGACAGATGCACGAGGAGTCAAAGGTCACAATGGATCCTTAATACAGATTAAAGACGAAAACTGAAGAACAACAGAGTTGAACAAACATCTGTGGTGGCTCCAGAGTTGGACAGCACTGACTCTTGATCAGCAGAGTTCAGGTATGCGTGTGATGACAGGGAGCTTGATTACAGACAAAAAAAAGAAACAGCAGAAACTGTCCAGGACTCCTCCTAGTAAACCACTGTGTGCTAACGTTGCACTCATGCTGGTTTTACATTTAAAGCAAAATTTAAAGTCCTTCACTGAGGATTGTTGTGACTTCCTCTGGCTCCCCTTTAAATGTAGATGTTTTACGTGGCGTGCTGCCTGTGTCGGGTCTTTGTTCCCTCTTCTCCTGCGCTAGTTGCTCTGCTCAGACATGTTCTTCTCTCCCTCCCCTAAATTCCCTTCTTTGAGAGAGAAGTCAGAGGTCAGGGACTGTGACCTATCCTGAGGGGGAGGGGGGGGGGTTGAAGCTCCCCCTTCCAAAAATGGGCTGAGTCTCTTCACTTCTTTATTTTGTATACACCTGAGTTCCTTATTCTCTCCTGAAGCAACTGACAGAGTGCAGAAAGAGCTGCTGTATCCAGTTTCCACCTCCATTTTGGATTGTTCAAACAGATCAATAAGTGTTTGACGCACAGTTGCACAGGGTCATTGTGTAGACATGGAGACAATAAGTAAGTAACTATGTAGCTGAAATAATCAGTTTACAATTCCAGTGGACATAAAGGTGCCATCATGACAATTTAGACGCTTGAGTTTCCAAAGTAAACCTAAGGCAGTAATATCTTTGACACCCTTATTCCCAACGCGCATACATACATGCAGGTTGTTTAAAACTCCCCCAAACCTGCTACTAAAAGGGTGATTGACCTCTTCCCCATTGTGCTTAGCCTTTCTGCTTTTATTTTTTTCTGGTTCATCACATTCAAGGTCACTAATGTGCCAGAAACAGGTTAAACCAACAGAAGTATAGTCGACCGCAACATGGAGGGCAGTGAAACTGTTTTGTGGCTTCTATTTTACATCTTCCTCATCTGTTTTTCAAGCTCAGAGCCGACTGAGCGACGTTAGAGCTCTGGTTGAATGCAAACGGTTTGAATTTGTGGCTCTGCCGTAACCTCACAACACCAGACATATGAAATCTCCGCCTACCGAAGCATGGGGATGCCAGATATTTGCTGGAAAGTGAGCAAGAACGTCTGATAACAAACCCACGCCCCTTACTTTTTGACAATGACACCCTTTACCAAAAACGATGCCCACAAACCGGATTCCAGGCAAGTTGAATGTTAAAAAATAAAGGCTCCGTGAGCATGCAGCAAGCTGTCAGCAAGCTGTCAGCAAGCAATGTTACCAGAACTTTTTGAACTGATTCAAGCTTTGCCACAAATGCAACAAACTTTGAAGGAGTTTTCTTCTGTGATTCAGCTTTTATGGCCGTGATGCTGGAGGGACAGCTGAATGACACCAAAATGCATTCAAAGAATTCGCTTTGCTCTGAAATGCAGTTTTTTCTTCAAACTCTTAATTGTTTCAACCTTCTTTGAGCAACAAACCCAAGAGAATATCCTCAGTCTCTACGAGTCATAGCATCACGTAACAGGTTTTGTGTCTAGATCAATGCCAATCGATTAAATGCTGACGGACGAAAGCCAGATGATGCAAGTTTTTTTGGCCGGTGCAAAAGAAGCTTTATAGTTTTTCACATCATAGAAGAAGAAAATACTCAGATTTCCCTGAAGATGTTTCACCATCATCACCTGGTTCAGGTAATTCAGTTCAGATAAAGTCAGCTCTCTAAAGTAACATCAGACGGTGTATGGTTGTTCTCAGCGGATAATATGTTCATGTGTCTTGATGTTGACCCCTCTCCCTCCTGCTCTACCCCCTGCCTCTCTTGGCACTGACTCTCCATGTGTGTTGGCTTCAGAGGAATTTTTCTGGAGCCTGCAGGAGAAACGAGTTTCATTACACTCGGCTGTCTCCTGCTCACCGCGTCCAAAGCAAAGCCGGCCTTGTCTCTGCTTGTGTTTCTCAGACACGTTTAAACAACTGACCTGAGCTCTGCTTCTAATTCCACGTTTTGACAAGCCAGACAGGCAAAGTGCTCAGGATGAAGCTTGTCTCAAGCTGCCTTTGTACATTTAATACTCCGTTTCCAAGAGCTAAATTCTTTGTCTTTATATTTCTAAATGTGAATACATTACAGCAAGAGTCATTGCAACATGTCATTTATAATAAAGTTTATACTCAGTATTGCAGTTCTAATTCCTTGTTTTGAGACTCCTCCTTCCAGCTGGTGGCATTACTTTTTCTCCTACTCAAAAGCAATTATCTTTTCTCATTTGCTGGATTTTGTTTTCCCCATCTGCCCCCCTTACGCTCATTTCCTGTTTTGGACAACACCAGTCCCCCTCCCTCCCGACCATGAGTATGAGTGCATATCTATTATTTACAGCCCCCGGGGGCTACCTGTGGTACTCACTACTCCATTGTGATTTCCATGGTGACACCCAAATTCCTCAGAGCACAGGTCCTGACCCCCACCACAAAGCTCTGACCCCTCACCTCCACACCTGGGGGAGCAGGTCACCAAAAAAAAAAAAAAAATCTAGATAGATGGATGGATCATTTCCAGTTTTTACATCATGTTTTTCAACTTAACGAAGAAATAAATTCTCCCCCCTTCATCCCGTCGCTGAAGCTGTATGTGAGGGCAATACTTTTCATCTTTTTATCTCTTTAAATTACCACAATGTCACTTCAGCTCCCCAGTGAACACGCTTCATCGTTGTCTTAGGAAAATGAAAGCAACCCAACCACTGCAATACCACTTGGAAACACTAGGGGAAAATCATCCATCGCCTCGTCAATGTGGAAGATTTAATGAGGGTTTGAATGCAAAGGTCTGGTCCATTATCAGGATCTTCATGTTTATCATAATTCATCATTTTTTTTTGTCCTTGAACTTTCTCTCCCAACTTGAGTCTTGTGTGTATCCAGTTTGCCATTGTAGACCCGTTGCCATGGATACAGCAGCAGCAGCAGCAGCAGCAGCACTGGACAGGAGAAGGCATGATAATGTGATAAGAGGCTGCTGTGAACTCATGACCTCCTGCGGGAGGCAAAGTTACAGATTTACTGACTGATGCTGAGTTTAATCTGCAAGCAAAATCCTGGAACTGTAAAATATCATCTAATAGCTCTCATTTAACACCGCAGGAGAAAAAAAAAATCACCCAGTGGGGTTTTAATGTTCTTCTTTGAGTCTGACTCACATGCTGCAAACTGTGCGGAGACATGGTGATATGTCTGAGAGTTTAAAAGAGAGGCTGATCCAATTCACAGTGGAAGTCGGTTGTGTTAATGGAGACGAGAGCAGCACTCTGACTGAGAACATTTCAAGTTGGGTGAATTAACCTTCTAGCCCCTCAGGCTGAATTACTCCATAATTACATGGTTTCAGGTTTTCCCTCGCTCATATTTAGCCATGTAATGGTTTACTCCTGCAAATATTTTGGTCCAGCTGGCGCTATAGTGTAACTGTAGACGGTGAGCGCTGCGTAAGCGTGCAGGGTGCTTTCTTGTCTACTCATGAAGGGACTGTATACCATTTTAGAAAGAGAAATCCAAGCAGACAAAACACACTGATGGTAAAATATATCTGAGAGCAAGAAAAAAAAATCAGATCACGTGAAGGAATGGACAAAAGAAGGAGTGTTGGTGTTAAAAAAGAATCCCTCGAATTGTTGCTTTCTGACCGCGTGTGTTTTCTGCTCTCTTTTCTTTCAGAAACATGAGACCCAACTGTGGGTCATCCAAATACTTGAAGAAATTTGTTGCAACAACAAAGCAACAACACAAAATTTCCAGTTAACAGTTGATCCGTTAAACCCAGAATTGTATTTGTGTTCTGGCTAACTTTTTAAGTCTGTTGGGGCTTTTGTCAGTGGAAATATTACTGGAAATGTTTCTGTTTTGTACCCAGATGGATTTCCAGATCTGTCACTGTGGACTTGATGTAAAACCAAACGAACTTGTTGCTTCTTTACTCTGCAGTGTGAGGCCCCGCAACCCTGAAAAAAGTAAAGATTCCATCAAGGAGGCTACATGGATAAAGGCTGAGATTTATCATAGGATCATCACAGTGTCAACCACTTCTTCCTAGTAATATTACCCATACGTATTTCATTTCAAAATCCCTCCATTGGATTTTGATATATCTTGCAAAAATTACCTCCTTGGTAGTTCAATCTGTTAGTCACAACTTAAAAACAAAAGGAATGATATATTTAATTAGAATTCACAACTTTTTAATCAATGGTGTCTGAAATTGGGCGGCACGGTGGTGCAGTTGTCAGCACTGGGTGAACCCCGCCTCACACTCAAAAGCTGCTGGGATAGGCTCCAGCCCCCCATGACCCTTAACAGGACAAGTGGTAGAAAATGGATGGATGGATGGATGGATGGATGGATGGATGGATGGATGGATGGTGTCTGAAATTAACTCCTGGAAGTGTAAAACAATTTTGTGCTCTTTCAGCACTGTGGACAGCTCCTGTCAACCCTCATAACCTCAGTAAATGAATGTGAAGCCAGAAATCTCCATTCACAGTGACGGTGAGCCTAACGAACTTTATGTGTGCAACGTAAAAAGATACAATTAGATAGATTTGTTGAAATCTGGAGGGCTCCTCTGCCTCCGCATGGTGTATTTTTGACTTTTCAAATCATGGCTTACAAATCTTCTTTTTGCTCGTTATATAATCAAATGAGGGACCACTCACTCACTGAACAGTAATTTCTTCTTGGGTTTTACAACTTATTTTCTGTTTTTCATTTATTTAAACATTTATGAAGGCTATTTAAATGGGGGTGGCCCAGCAGACAGGCTGTTCAGTAATCAGAAAGTCACTGGTTTGATCCCCAGCTTCTCCAAAGACTCTTGACTTTTGCCATGAATGCCATCAGTTTGTGGAAGAGGCAACATTGTAAAGTGCTGTTGAGTTGGAGATGCGTTATACGTAAATGCTTTTGCTAATTTTTTTTTTAATGTTTTTGCTTCCCTTATCACAATGCCTTTATTTTGTGTGACTATATAATATAAAACAATCAAATCATCTTGTTGAT
Source organism: Aulostomus chinensis (assembly GCF_037954235.1). Lineage (NCBI taxonomy): Eukaryota > Metazoa > Chordata > Actinopteri > Syngnathiformes > Aulostomidae > Aulostomus > Aulostomus chinensis. The sequence goes on from NC_141329.1 coordinate 21,229,164, forward strand.
GTTTAGAATTTAAATAAACTCTGAGAATTCCTGGGGGAAAAAAAGGTATTTAAGTTTCACATTTTATAAAAAGCAACTTTCTACATTGTTTGCTTGTTGGTTAACCCATCTGTTACTTTTCCAAACAGAACCATCCTGACCAGGGCGCTCCACAAGCTCTTTCCTGTCTGGAACAACCGGTCAGTCTCACGGTCCACATCTAATGAGACAGACATTATTGTTGGCCGGGAGACGTTTGCGTCGGTCTAAAACTTCATGCCAACATGCCAATCTGGATCCTGCAGCTTTCCATGTGACTGCCAGTCTGGATGCTCCACGCCCGTGTGTGTGTCGCCCACCTGTCCATCACTGTTTGTTTGCCTGCCCTCTGGGCTGTCCACTGTCGGGCCAAACCTCACAACCATCTGCCCTTTGCCTGGCTCCTGTCCTCGGAGACACGGATCATCCAAATGTTATTCCAGTGTAAACCTCTGGAACCCCGGTGTTTGGCACACTCCTGTATTGTCTCGACTGAGTGTAGAGGGAAAGATTTAGGGAAGCACTACTGGAACACATATTCCCTCCCTGGGAGTCCCGAAGGCTTCAGACGACCCACAAACCGGGTCAGAGGGTCCCTCCTCATCAGTTCTAGAAACGTGTATATCAAGCAAAGGTGTACAGATACAAGTCTACTCATTTATTTGTTCCTTGATGACCTACTTGATTTATGTTTCTAATGAAAAATGAATTTCAGAAAACTAAAACACACTATTTGAGGCACTATGATGACGTCATCAAGCTCACCCTTTGATGCTTAAAAAAGGTCTCAGTAGTGTACAAACAGTAAAGTGGAGAGTATCTCGAACCCTTTTTATCCTAAAACCTCTCCATCACCCTCTTTTCACACACTCCCCTTTTTCACTGCGACTGTACTCTTCGCTCCTCTCTTGTCTTTGTTTGAAAACAGCTTTCAATTTCCTGGGTTGCCATCTTCAAAGGGAGCGGGAGAAGGGCAAGAGGCCGAGTAGGATGCCAGAGGCACAGTGACAGCTGGGAGGCAGGAGACTCCAAGACGAGATCAGAGGGTTCGAGTTTCTGACCGCTACAGACATGCTGTGATTCTCTGAGCTCCTGCCCCTGCTGCTCGCTCTCTCTCTCTCTCTCTCTCTCTCTCTCTCTCTCTCACACACACACACACACACACACACACACACACACACACACTAGGCAGGAATTAAGACAGAAAAACAATGTACTTCGAAACTACAGTTGAGCAACAGCAAACACAAGATGTCTCTTACTTGTGCTCTTACTGTAAAGTCTCCTGAGGTGTCCACATCAGTCTCGTGGATGTTCTTCCAAAATATTTAACCCAAATTTCATAGAACTGTGTGAAATGACCACGAAAGCATCAAAGACATAACATCAGTGGAAAGAAACATTGGTTTTAATGGTACATACAGCAATGTGACACTACGGGCATCACTTAATGCTGTTTTGTAGTTTAAAAACATCCTTGGGAACCTTTGTTTTATGTGTGTAAACACATTTGAAGTCTGAAGAGGTTCTAGGCAAACAAATATTTAAGGGATAGGTCAGATCTTTTTCTCTATTTTCTATCTAGTTTTTCTCAGTTTAATCAGTGCTGTTCCTCATAAAAAAGTTTGGCAAATTTTGCATGCATGGTTGATGGGGTCACTCCTGTATATTCATGCTGACTCACTGAAATTTAGATTTCATTGTTATTGGTAAGATGCAAATCACAAAGGTTTAGGGTTAAAAAGTTAAACTTCACTCAGTCTTTCACTTTTTTTGTCCGCTAATTGCGTGGCGTTGCTCAACGAGGCAATTTGTGTACCAACCACAAAAAAGCATCCTAATTGAGTGACATCGTTTCGAAGGGAGTTTGAAGTTCATTGTCACTTCATATATATTCTGTGAGACCGTTTCACAATTCTCGCTCATACTCCTCTAGTGTCTCTCTGCACATTATTCTCCTGAGTGAAGCTGGAACATTCCACTGTAGAACCAAATAAAAACATATTTTTCAACCGGAGGGGAACCACAATCAACTGGCGGATAAAAAAAACAAAAACAAAACGCAAACACAACACAAACGCACTTCAAAAACTCTAATCATGAAGTTTCTTCTTCATGTGAGGCAAAATTCTACAGCTGCAACAAACTTTCCTAGAAGCACCTGCCCTGACCCAGCACCCATCGTCCGACGTCCTCTGAGGCTGCAACGCAGGTTTTAACATCACGCTTTTATTCCCAGGTGATGATGTAAGTGTTGAGGGAAGAAAATCATCTTATTCAATTTACATAATGTGTTGACTTTGGAACTGATACCAGTCTGTTGGAAGGAACACAGGACCTTTTCATTGGCGGCTCCCTCAACACATTTTACTGATTAATGCTCTCAAACAGACTCGAAACATCTGCCCTATTTTCTCATCTATCTGTCCTTTGGCAATGAAGTCGGCTTACTCAGTCTTTATTGGTTTTGTCGTGTCAGCTGTGTGGCAGCTTGGTCGGCCTTCAAAGACATGCCAGGTAATGGCACCAATAAAGGGCTTTTTGAAGATCCTGGCGCCACATTACAACAGTATCTCTCTACCTTTCTAGTGGGCTGGGGAGCTCACAAAAAAGGGGAACAAATTGTGTTCTGATATTACCAGGTAACTTGATGCCAAGCTGTTTTGTTGCGGCCTGGCAACCTGGTCCAGCCCCTGGAGTAAAGTGACATCAGTGACCACAAAGCTCCCGTTTGCACATGACCGGCGAGAGGGAGTGAACAGAGGATGTGTTTGGAACGGCTCAGTGACGCTTTCCTTCGTCTCACCTCAAAAACCAGAGTGTTGATGGCTCTCATATTCCCAATGCATCTCGCACTCTCAAGGAAAAATATGCAGGCATGGAGAAGGCAAGCCTGCAATTGAATATTAAAGAGAGAGTGGAAGAAAATGAGACAGTGGGGACACTAGTTCGAGGGGGGGGGGGGTTCGAGAGGGAAAAGGCAGTGAGGGAGCAGGGGAAGGGGGAATGGTCTTTGTTAATCCCTCCACATCTGGCTTCTATTGGGATGTGGGGGCCGCTAAAATAATGTTTTTCACCCTACAAGCCTTTCTGTGCTATAAATTACCCACCAGCCACTGACTGAAACTCTTTCAGTGAGTCAGTTTTTGTTTCTCAGGCAGTCAACTCAACTCCTCCCCGCACCTCCTTCTTGCTCCTACACTCGGCTTTTTCCATTTCTAATCTCGCGTTTGGTGCCGGCACAGTAAAATCAGACCTTTCTTTCTGTCAGAAATCTGAACTTCCTCAATATCAGCTTTGCCATCCTGACGCGTCAGTGCAATGTGGCTTCCGTAGGGTCGACAAGAGTTTGCTTAAGTTTATGCCGACAATACACATTAAAAAAAGCAGCGACCACTTCAATGCTGCCACAGAGTGTATAAAAAAAAGAAGAGTTGCTCTTGGCTCGGCCCCATTGCTGACCTCAGCCACACCGAACCTTTAATTGAGTTTTTCCAGTCACAACTCTGTAACATACTCTTCTTTTCGTCCTCACTGGACAAACGCTAAATCCTGCTGTGGTGCAGCTTGCAGGGACAGAAAGAGAAGCCTGGACACAAGTGTGCTGCTCTGTCACCATTACAAACAGGTGATAGTTGTGGGAAAAATAGGATTTAAATATTGTTGGGGTTTTTTTCACCCTGGGCCATACTTTATGACTCTAGTTGGACTGTTAACATCTGTTAGATCATGAAAATAACTTTGAAGATGAAACCTGTTGTTGGATAACAGCTTGAAAAATAATAGCCTTTTTAAGATTGATGTTTCATCCAAAGCTTGCGACTGAGTCACAAACTAATATATGGAGTTCACTGAGAGTTTATTCCTCGCTCGGCATTTTGCAGCCGTGATGTCCGACTTCATCTGGCAGCACAGTGGGGTTCCTAATGAAATGCACATACCAGACAGAATATCTGAAAAATATGTGCAGTGATGTGTTGAACTATTTACTTCTTATTTCCTCTGTGATAACTTATCAGAGCTGTAAAAGTCTTGCCTAAAAGGAATGCACGTGTGGTAGGAAGTTAAACTTAAGTACAATTTTGAAGTACTTTATGCTTGACCATTGATCTGGACCCGCAACAGTTGTATACGTGTTCAAATGCAGCTAACAGCTAACAGTTAGCATAAAGTGAGGTCATGTTTTTCTCTTCGTTGCACACTGACAAGGATTTTAATGACGCATAAAACATTTCTGACAAAAAGATGAACCACGCTTTGAATATGTTTGACCAAAAAGCTACAACTAAAACGGTACTCTGCTCACACATTGATCCTTCAGTAGAAATCACCAACTCTTGTACAATATTTGCTGATACTCATGTACCTTTCCTAAATTCATGACAAAATTTAACATGTCACTTTCTTTGCTGGATTAGTGCTTTTATTGAGAAAATACTGGAAAATGCTCTGGATGGAGTGTCTTGGCATATAAGTAGTCTTTCGAACTAGATTTCTTGGTTTGTATCTCTGGAGCACCTGTAGGAATGCGGGTCAGCTTTCATTTTGAACATGATCTGCGGCCCCCTTCAGTCTCTCAGCAGTGAGACAATCAGCCAGGTTTGAACTGTCACCATTGATGAGCCTCTGCTCATCACCACCAGGGGCTAAACAGAGTTCAATGTGCAGAGGCGCATAAAAGTAGTAGGCTTGCATGTATGGAGCTGGAGACATGAGGTCTAAGAAAGAAGGCTGAGGTAGGGCCTCACTGAGGAGGAGGAGGGGGAAAGGGTGAAGGGTGGTGGGTCAGTGCTTCTTCACCAGTAACACCAATTAGATAAATATGAACTGACAGCCAAGGGGATGAAAGGCAGAGGATTGACTAATGCATGAATTCTAGAGGCAATAATGAACTGGCCGAACCTGATTTTATAGCCATTAAGCACCTGTTTTAGGAGGGCAACTGATGCCGCCGGGACTGCAAAGCTTCCCCAGGTGATTCAGATACCCGGGCACATCTGCTCTGAAATCAGAGCCATGCAGGCAGTGATGCTCGCCGTCTTTGACAATAACCCGATCACTGGAGAGATGAGGAAAAACATAGTGTTGGAAGGACAGCAGAAGAGAGGCAACAAATAATTCAATAACCATGCAAAATTTTGGTTAGACTTATCTCTCTCGACATGAGAATTTGAGCTGCAGTTCGGAATTAATCTCCATCCTTACCAAGATACCTGATAAAGCATATCACGTGACCATTTGTGCACTGGAATTGCTGGTGTAAACAGGAAGCAGATTGTCTAGTCCATGCTTAGTTGCAGGAAATACTTGAGACCAGAGATTTCTTTGCTCTGATCAACAACGAGGTGGAACTTTTCCTCAAAGTTGCGCACGTTTTAGGAGGTGGAAAACATCCCCTTGGAGGCTGCAAATTCATCAAGATATCTTAGATGTATCAGGAGTATGATTATCAGTGTAGGATGGCGTGGCAATGGGAAAGAAGACCACAAAAAGGACAAATCACAAAAAGCAAACACTGTCTTCTACAGAGCACTTGGTAGTAGATGTTACTTCTTCTCAGGTTCCGCACTCAGTGTTTGGATGTAATCTTGGCTCAGGAAGATGGTGACGGCCTTACAAACTTGTCAGAATATGAGTGAAAGACTTGTCTGTCAATTACAGAGTCTTTCCTCAACACTTGGGTAAGTTAGTGTGTGTTCGATATGAATAAATAAAAGTGCCCTCATGTTTGTTGTTTTTCCGTGTCACTGTGGTTGAACAGGGCCAATCAGGTTATTCTGAAGTTTTCTCAACAGTCCTCTTGACCAACAACTCTGCTTGTGAACTGCTGCTATAGAAGAGCAGCACATGTGGCTCCTTGTCCAAGTTAAATTAACTTCTTGCGTAGGCTGATGTCGATTGTTTGAGTCGCGTGGTAGGAATTAAAGGAAGAACATGTCATGGCTGTAAGATCTAATCAGAATGTGTCATGGTTTTCAGAAGTGCACCGTGAAAATGTATGAGTGCAGATATTCCCTGACACAAGAGCGCAACCGCCATTCAGGTCATCCACTTGAGAGATATTGACCTATCATATATCTACTGAGTATGAGTTCTCAATCGACTCAGCTTCTGATCGCTGGGAGAGACAACAGCGGAGGGGAATGTGCTGAGATATTTCAGCACGCTGTAATTGTAGCAGGCCATGGCCTATCATCTGGACGGAGTGGATGTCATCCCTGTGCGGGTACCCATTGTGTCTCTGCCACATAACTTCGATGTGCCCCCTGTCTCTTCTGTCTGTCTCTCCATTACTCCATCCCATAATTACCTTCTGCTCTTCACTCAGTGAACCCAATCCTTCCTTTGCCTGTCTGCCAATTCCTCAGATGTTCAGAGAGAGCCATGTCATTAGCCTGCTGGGCTGGGCTGGCCAGAGGATTGACTGTCTGGACGGTTCTTACAGAGCTGTCTGGTTCAGTCTGTGTTTGAGTGTGTGTGCATTCACAGAAAAATTGTAACACCGATTTATTATGCATGAGCTGCATTTCTGTGGTCTCCTCTACGAGAAGGCTGCTGCTTCCGTCTGCTTGCATGACGCCTGTGCAGCCTCAGGCTGTCAGAGTTTATCCCGGCTTCGAGCAGCATGATAAGAGATGAGTCACGAGATTGATAGTTTGAGGGTTGCAGATGACAGCCAGGCCAGGCCCTCAAATTCCAGTGTGGGAATATTTCACTTTATACTGAGGAAGGTAAGTGAGGAATTTACACAAAAACAGAAAAGGTTGATGTACATCAACCACGCACAGAATACTGAAAGCCTTGTCATTTTTCTGTCATGATCCATGGGAGTATTTGTATTGAGGTGGGTGGGATGAACAGAGGAGCCTATTCCTCCATGCAGGGGTCTAAGATATCAAAGGAAGAAGGTTGTGGGGAGGATGGAGAGGGTTGATGCAGAGGGGGTGATGGGGGTTGGCTTTTGTTCCAACTCCTTCACCAGGATCCCCTGAAAAGATCACGGAGTAGGCTGATTTGTCACGGCAGCAAGTTCTCTCCTCTGATTGGTTTGGTTGGGCGAGCAGATGTTGGAGCTGCAGCAGGGGGTTCGGATGATTCTAGCTTCTCACTCTCACACTGCGGGACGGTCACGCAGCACCAGCAGCTCTCACACACAACCTGCTGCAGAAGGGGCCCAGGGGCTGAAAAGACACACACCGTTCGCTCGGGTGATTCTCAAAGAGAGACACACACTTAGCACTGTTCACTCCTGCTTTACATCAAAGATGAACATGCAAGCTTTCCCCTGAAATGTTGTTTGTTTTTAAATGTATTATGGGTGTTAACTGGCTATGTGCTAATCTACTTCAAGGTTTTGTAAGACTAAACATTTTTTCAAGGGGTCACAGCTCAACTCACATGTGAGAATAGACTCTTGACATTGAGGGGACTCAGCCTCCATCTTTGTGTTTAGTATTTTTGTTGTAACAAGTTCCTGTCTTTTTTTTTTAGCACTTCCCTCTGTGTCCTGGTTAGCTTTACACATACTGTCTTTGTCTGTTCCCTCTTTTTTTGTGATCACCTGTTTCTTGTCAGTTCATCAGTCCACGTCGGCCACAGTCCTGGTCCTACTGTTCCTGCCCTTGTGTTCTCCCGCCTGTTTCTAGTTACATGATTAGCTGGGTTTGTATTTTAGTTTGTTTCTCTGTCTCGTCATTGCTTGGGTTGTCTCAGTTTGCCCTGTGTGTTTTTGTCTGTTTCAGCCTCCATTGTTTGAAGTACATAAAGAAACTCAGCTAGCTTGGCTAAAGGTCAGAGTCCATTTAGATCTGATGCACAAGAATAAAGCAGCCTTATGTTGGGGGCTCAGTGTACTGTACCCCCACGGCGTACATAGAAGTATAAACTGGCTGGTCATCATGATCTACATATGACTGAATCAGTCGCTCAACCCTTGGCTAAAAGTATTACTCAGTATAAACACAAACAAATTACTCTTAATCTCAAGACATGTAATGGAAAACTAAATAAGGATTAAAACCGTTTCAGGCATGTTTAGATATTAAAGCAGAAAGTACAGTTCACCATCAAGAAACTGTCTGGTTTTTTTTTAATAAATGAGGAGTAGCTCAATACCAGTGTTATTACAACCTCGATCTGCAAATACAGATATTGTCGTCACACCTCTTTAACAACTAAGAAGTTGATGATTGATGAGTTTGGATGTACTTTGCTCTTAAAACATTCTACTCATATTGTGAAACTACTCATCTGCTCCCTCAAAAAGAGGAACACATAACCCACAACATGACTTAATAATGACTTAATTTTAATGCTCTTTATTTCCTTTTTTTTTTTTTTTACCTCAATACGAACCTTTAGTAGTAGTAGTAAAGAAATAAAAGGTGCAAAAGTGTAAATCTAATATCAGATACAGTGGTTTTGGACGGTATGGGACCAATACTGACACTGGGTATTGGATCAGTGCATCTTTAGTTTATTTTAGAATTTTATATGAAAAGAATCCTGTATTAATATCTAAATTTTAAGGGATAATGAACATAAAATGGAACAATGTTTATGAATTGCTGGTAGTATGCAGCACAAATCCTGTTAAATAGACACCAGATCTCTAGTTGATCTTGATATTTTATCTAAAGCAACAATACAGAGTTGGAGCCTCTTTGTCTTTTTGTGAACCGTTTGTTTTGTTTTCTCTAAAAGAGCTAACTGCCCCAGATAAAAGGAATGAGATGCTTCAGTGCAAATATTCAGGCCTGACCCCTCCTTTAGTGAAGTAATCAGTGTGATTAGTGTACAGATTACTTGTCTGTGTGTCATTTAGATGATCCTGTTTCCCATCCTGGTAGCTCTTTATCTCCAGTTTCTCTGCTGGACCAGATAAGAGCTTGTATGCAGTGGTCTTGTGATACAGTCAGGCTTCTTCAATGTGTCCTGCAATTTTGACTTAAATTGTAATTGCTCTGCTTTGTATCAACAGATGGATGCTCTCCAAAGGGTATGGGTCTCACTCAAACCCCCTCTGGCAGAAGGCAGATACGCTATCTGGAAAAATCTGTGTGCCTTGGACCTGAAAACATTTCCCCCTCTGTCCCTCTTTTGCTTGGCTACTACTGCCGAGTAAATGGCCATTTGGACTCTCTTTCTCTTCCTGACATGTGTTTTATGCAGCAAACACAAACAGATTTAAATTAAAGAGATTAGCGATGAAAAGAGCAACTCCAGACCAAATGTTAATCATCAGGTGTAGGTTACATCAGGTCATGGTCCGTGAATATCCACAGGTTCTCATTTCAGTAAAAAGTTTAAAGAATAAACCCCAAAAAAGTAAAGCCAATAGATTTATTGTTTCTTTTGTTTTGTTTTTTTGTTTTTTTTTTTAGCTTTCTAGCATTAGCAATTCTCCACTACTAATGTTGGAAAAATTAATGGAAAAGTAATTAGTAACATTACTTTCTTTGTATAAGTCGGCTCATATCCACCAATGGAAAAACATCTCAGTCTTCACAACCAAATGCTTCAAGAAAATGAGCCATTGTGGTTTAATAGGCAGCATCTGGCAGTTTAGTGGTCTAGTGACCATCAACAGGTAGCTAACTCCAACAACCTGACGCATTAAATGGGTAATCTCTCAAAACCATCTGAAAAGTCGTCGGAGAAACTGTTTTCAAAAGATTGAACAATTTCACAAAATTCTTGGCAAGTGATTGGATGAACCATCTGTCGATCAATATCTATCACAGGCCAATTTCAACCAATCAGACCAGCAAGGTGACGTAGAGGCCCAAGAGCCAAAGCATTATTTCCATCAAGAAGAGCCTTCAGTCTTTGCTCTTCTATATAGCTATAGCAGCATCTACACAACTTTTTAGGAGCTGCCATTTGTTACTCCAAAGCTTGGTGTTTGCAGTATGGATGTCATCTGATTTCCTGCTTTCCTATGATTGTACCTCCTTTGGCCTCTAGATGTCATCTGTCAGTATAAGTGATTTCCACCACTTGCATCTATAACCTATGGTTGTTTTCCTCAGGAGGTCAGCAAGACCCTTTCAGTGACATTCTGATGTTCTGATCTAAATCCTGTGACTCCTGAATGTAGCTGCATCTGCGGGTAATATTCGCAAGGCACGTTTAACAACTGATTACATTTCTCCTCTTGCAAAAACGATTCATCCGCCCGCTGTACTCACTCCGATGGCGAACAAGTTGACCCCAACAACTGTGCTTGTATGTTTTCCATCAGAAACAAAGCTGATGTAAAGCTGTCGTGATGGTGAAGGTTTGACGATCAAACCCAGAGACCTGATAACCTTTCAGCCTGAACCTGACGCACAGCAGCGAAGTTTGGCAGAACATCTCATGACTACAGTCAATGAGAAACATACAGCAACTTCCAGAGACCACCGGTGTTTGGGTCGATGTGTTTTTGATTGAGGATATTTCCTATTTTGATAAAATGTGTTCTTTTTTAAAGCACATTTGGGCGATGTAAAGCTTTGGCATGTACAGCTCAGTTTCATCACTGGCAGGTGTTAGCAAGATGCTGTTGTGTGCTTGTGTGTTGTCAACGCTCCGCCAAAACATAGCTTGCGAAGTGTCATTGCCCATGTGTTGAATTTCTTCGTGTGCTGAAATGAACCAAATAATATTGGAGTTGGAGTTAATAGATATTGTGCAACAGTAACATTTGATAGAATAAACATGATGCCAGAAAGAGCCGGTACAGAGAGACAGAAGAGGAGACGGCCCAAAAATGCTTGGGAGCAAATGGGATTATATGAAATGGACCAGTCACAGCTAATGTAGTCTTCATTGCCACAATAGACGGTTACATTTCTTAGGATGTGCACAAAGGCTATGACATAGAGTATGAGGCTATGCTGAAGCTTATAAATTGGCCTTTACCCTGAGTCAATCTCTTCATTCCAGTTCAAATTGTCAGTCAAAGGAAAACTGAAGATGTGGACCACATTGAGCCAAACCTTCATTTCTATCTTGGATAATTCTGCATGCTTTTGGTTTCCCTGCAGTCCTGCTTCTTATGCCAAGTGATTTAAAGCAGAAGGAAGGCACAGGAAGGACTTTCTGATTGATTGAAATAATGAACAGTTGAGTTTGTTGGCCAAAAGGTCAAAGGGCAATGCTTCTCAGAGAACAGACAAGAGTTGTCTTATCTGATAATAATCAAAGCCTGTGGCTCAGTTGTGTGTGCAGGTTGGCTCTCTTTGAAGCCCGGCGCTCCCGTAGGTATAGCATGGCGTGACTCGAGACAAACAGGACCTATGAGGAGAGATGTTCTGGTTGTGGTTATCGGTGCGCTGGCATCCAAGCAGCGCAGCAACTTGGAGAGATAACGAGCCTTTTACAGAGAGGGGGAGAGAGTCAGACCATCCTTCCCTTAATACCATGTGACCAGGCCTCCACCCAGGTCGTGGACAATTGAAGTCTGAGCCAGTAATGCACATCTGTGCCTTATTTTATTGCTGTTCAATTTTGTGTCGGTATGCACAGAGGGCAACAAACAAAGCACAGTTCCACCTTGTTCCCATATCCCAACTGAAACCTCCCTGCCTCCTCCCCTCCGCCTTCCTTTCTCCCCCATGTGGAGACCCACTTGGACACACATAGGCATGCATTACAGAGTATGCAAAGGTACAGATCTTATATTGAAGCAACATTCCAGCGTAGCCCCCACAGGGTAGATGACAGGGTTTTACTTAAAAGAAAAAAGGCAAGCAGGGGGAGACTTCAAGTCTGAAGAGGATATTAGAAAAATACACTGAAGAAAGTCCCCTCCGGCAATTTTTTTCACTTTCAGGAACAATTTTGTACCATTGCTTCAGAGGGGAACTGTGTTCAGTTGTGAGGGGGCAAAGGGAGGGAGGGATGCCGGGGGTTTTTGTATAGGTCTGAAGTGCAGAGGACGTAATGAAAACCAACTGGCAGGCCGTCACTATCTATCTATCCTGCTGCAGGAGTGCATTGACACGAAGAGGAAAAACAGGCCCTCTCCTAATCCAGCGGGCCTGCATTTCTCTTTTTCTTCCCTCCTTCCATCTCCCTCCTTCTATTTCATTTCAACAGAGAAAACAGTTGTCAATCTAAGTTGATGTTTTTCGTAAATGAGAATGACGTGCAAGCAGGATGATGATGATGTGACCTGATGTAAACTATGTGTGGCTTTGCTGTGACTTTACAAGTTTTCACTTGTTGCTCCAAGCATCGAGAGCAAGAGCTTATATTCAGTCTTATTTGAACTTTGAGATGCATTCATTTTTAGATAGAAATGAAACCGGTGGGATTTGTAGTACTGAATTTATGTGCTTAGGAGTCAAGCTAGGGAGTCTGACTATCACGTTGCATCCCAACTGGCTACCCTGTGAAAGTGCTCTTTGGGTCGACTCTGAAGGTCGTCCTGCATACGTGGGATTCAGACTGCAAGGCGATAAGGCTCTGAAGAGAGCTCTTTCACACCCACGCTGCTTCCTAATCCACAACACGCCACCCAGACCACTAAGTCCAATATTAGCTTTCCTGCAGCTGGCCAGTCCAGGTAATGAATATGAGCATGTTTATTTGATTGCGTGTGTAGCGTTCCTGATCCCTGAAAGCATGCTGCTGTGTCAGAGCTTGTGTTCATTAACATGCAGACCTCAAATTTGAAGAAGTCATGTAGAAAGTTTCTAATACGAGGTCTTTTTTTTTGTAGTTTGTTCAGTTTGGGCTAATTTTGGTGAAAGCAGAGTTGGGTTGTCTTTCCAACCAGAACAGACTCATCAACACAACATCCCAGGAAAACTTTGTTGAAATTTCCTCCAAATTATCAGACCTTATTGTGGGTAAAGGTCAAAGGTCAAGGAAAATTTGACAACACAAACTGACATTTCTAGCCATAAATCTTCACACACTCATCATTTTGACAAAATTTAACACAAATTGCATTAAATCATGGAAATTTGACATTTTATATCTGAAAGGTCAAAGGTCAGATTTAATGATGTGTTATAATATTCCACAAAATCCTCCATATATAACATTATGTGCCAAATTTATATACCAAGTCTGGACAAACATGATCATAATGTGAACTAGAGCAATTATAACATGGTACGGTAGAAATAGCATAATAATAATCATGAGTCCAGGTAATGTCTTCAAACTGCTTTATTGTGTCCAAATCCTACAGATATTTAGTTTAAATTGATACATCACCACCAAAAGTGAACCCTGGAACAAGCAAACATTTGCCTTTTGTATTATAATTTTACTTTGAATGACTTAAATGCAGTTATCAGTGTGATTTCTCGTGAGTCTTCACTGTAAAACCTGTCAGCGCAACTTTAAGTAATTGGTTTAGAAATATGTTTTACGATGATACTTAAAAACGCCATCTTGTGTAAATGGCCTTCATTTATGTCGCGCCTATATAAGCGGGATGCATAAAAAAAACGAAATAAGGTTGCATGCAAACATAAAAATATTTAAAACCAAAATATATCCATACAATCCAAATGTGACGTTTTCAAATAAAACCACTCTTCGGGCTTAAATCAATGTTAAAATCCTTTTGAGTAAAGTTGAAATTGACAGAATTGTGGTCATTAATGCATCCAACAAGTGTTTTTATGCCCTCAGAGGAGCCATTGTAATTCCAGTTATAGCTGTGAAACATTTATGACCACTGTTGCACTTAAACATTTGTTAACACTCCATCTACCTTTTTCCTAATCGTCAGTCATTAGTAAACTCCAACAGACTCCTCTTATTAAGCGACCCAGGCTGACAGGTAGAAAGAGCCTTTCATTCTTGCCACATTTATTATTGCCTGCTTTAATGAGCACTTTGGACCATCACCTCCACTCTGTGATTTATAGCATTTTTAGCAGAGATCAGAGACCTGGGCCTGTGGAGCCGGCAGCCTTTCCTGACACCCCGGGCCGACCTGGGCATCAGGGGGACACAGCTGGGCCCAACATGGCAAGAGGTGTGAAGTCCCCGGGCTTAATGAGCTGATGGGAGAGGCGGATTACAGAGGGGGTCAGAGGTGCTGGGACCGGGGCCAGAGAGACTGTTCTTAACATCCATGAGCCAGATTAAAATAGAGGAGATTAACTGAATCATTGTGTAGTCCCGAAGAATTCCTCGGAATAAGAATCCTGGCTCTGGTATAAATTGACAAGCAGCCCGTGTGTTCACATCTACTTCGTCTGTGTGCTAATTTAGCCAGAGTTGGAAGTTTACGAAGGACATGAGGCGGAATGTTGATGGAACCTAAAAGTGAACAGTCACCCCTTTGCATCGAAAAATCTTGTATTTGATCTCATTTTCCTGATTAAGAAAACTAACAGATTATACTGTAGCACTGCTTTTATTAAAAAATATACAGTTGTTTTAGGTCAGGACAACTCAGTTTACTTAGCAGGACTTCCTTTTCAATTTTTTCAACATTATGATAAATAATGAGGGTCCAGATCCTGTTAGCAGATTCACCCAAAGTGAGATCGGTTCCCGTCTGAGGACCCGGGATGGTGTGATATTAGTTCTGTGGCAGCAGGCGATGGTTCTCTCTCATCTTGACCCCAAACAATTGAGTATCAGAGCAGCAAACCTGAGCTGCCTGACTGTTCCCCATCGTGCCATCAATCTTCCGCGAGACTTCAGATCCACGCACCTGCCATGTCTATTTTAACCAATTTGTCCTGGTTGCTCAATTTCATTTCAAATGTGACACTTGAACCAAAATATCTTCTTTCTTGTGAGCTGTGGTTTTGACTGCACACATTCTACCTTCACTTACTTAACAGGAATCTTTCCTTTATTTTTCCTCTCGAGTCTCCTCAGACGCATCATTCTTCAACCAAGAAGAACATAGATAAAATTATAGAGCTCTAGCGACTTAGACTAAAAGCAGTCAGTCAAATTTGGGAGTAATCAGGGTTATTGGCTCTGATTACTTAAGAAATGACTCGGTAATCCTGGACCCTCGGACCTCAGACCTCCTCGGGCTCCAAACATCAAACTCGGCACTACATTTCCCAGAGGCACCAGAAATGCACACGCAAAGTTTGATGTTGAACGGATGAGCCACTGTTGCAATAACTGAGTCAGATTTACAGATCTTGATTGCATTTATAGTCAGATTAGATGTGTTGCTTTGCAAAAATCGAATCTAATCTTAATATGTTTGAACTATTTTTGGATTATTTCATAATTAAACATTAAAAACATATTGCACCGTATATGCAAAATATTGAAATGGAAAGCTAAATACCTTATATATTCTTTTACATGTAAAACTGCAAATAAAATGCCTTTATTTGTTTTCAACATTCAATCGTGGACCTGCGGTAATTTATGGGGACATAGCAGACTTCGTTTCTCTATTTCACTGCACTCCATTTCCTTCACAGCTCTGCGCTGACCTCAGTCCATCAGGGCACAGAGGTGAACGGAGGGAGGAAGTCCAGCAAACTCCTGCTGGGACGGGACATTAACTGTGGGAGCACACAGGTCATGAAATATATGCCTTTTAAGAGACAGCATTTTATCTGCCTATAACGGGCTATAAACTGCCTTTCAGTGCTCCGATGAGAAGACCACAGGCGCAGTGACACTGGACTCTCATCACTTGTCCGCACCGCTGGACAAAACAGGACAGTAGTTATGGACTCATCCTTGAATTTGGGGGGACTTTAGTCCAGCAAGTTTAAATTGTAACAGGAGCCTTTCAGACAGCTCTATCCGGCTCCCACTTATTCTGTCATTCCAGGCGTCCCTGGGGAGCTACGATTTATGGAAGTGAGAGAAGAGAGCACAGTCTGCTGGATGGAGCAGATTGTTCACGGATCAAGCTTGTCTCAGTGGCATGAGTGGTGGCGGTGGGGAAGGTTAGGGTGAGATGAGCAAGAGTCGGAAAAAAAACAGATGTCATTATGAAGACATCAGCGTCTTCACTGCACATCTGCCCGAGATTTCCCCGAAGCCCATCCTGTTCCGGGGGAAAGTCCCTCCTTTGGGATTTGATTGACTCTGACAAATATCCTGTGTCTCATCACTGACTGAGTAGCGGACAGTGTTGCGCTGTGGTCAGAGAGACAAAACACTCAAGCAAAATGTATACACATATACCTGCGGACATGGATACACAAACATGACATTCCTTGCTCACTGTCAGTGCATTTTCCTGCAGCTCCACAGAGATTATCGGTTGATGTTCTGCTGGGGAGACAGATGGTATCTTCCCTGGATGGTGCGTTTGACCAGTGTACACACAAACATGGAGATGAGGGTGCTGTCTGTGCTGAGATAGACAGGCAAAGAAAAAAAGAAAGAAAAGATGAGGGCAGCGGATGCTCTATCACACCCTAACATCCTTTCCCTGGCCTCCAGTTGTGTTTGCCAAGTTCCAATCTCTCCATCTTTGCTTGAATCCGACAAACAAACAATCATGATACAGCGATAAAATGTCCTCCAGAGGATCATAGGTTGCCACTTGAGGGGGTCTGCTGATGCTGTAGCATTCTGTTTGTGGATTATTTTAGTACCTGAGGGAATGCCAACAGCTTCCAAAGGCCATAATGAGATAAGTTTACACATCCAAACATTTTGGCCATGCACCCTCCTCTCGCTTGACAAATGTGCTCTGCAGAAGTTGTGTGCAGGAATGCATGCTGACAGTTTCACAGCCTTGTCCAAAACAGAGCTGGCATGACGGATGTATCTTCCTTGACAAAGCCAGCTGGCTGTTTGTGTGTTTGTGCATGAATGTATATAAGTATATGTATGTCTGTGTGTGTGTGTGTGTGTGTGTGTGTTTGTGTGTGTGTGTGTGTGTGTGTGTGTGTGTGTGTGTGTGTGTGTGTGTGTGTGCGTGTGTGAGGAAGATTTGCAGAGATACTTTTTCCTTACTCCTGTGTCCTTGTCTCTGACCTCCCCACAACAGATTTCTGATGCATTCCTAAGAGCTGAGTGCATCCACAGATTCACAGTGGAAATATTTGTTCTCTTATTATTTCAGTATGTGATGGAACAGTGTTGACTTCAACTGTTATGCCAGTGTCAACCATGTCTAAATTAGTTGTTATTATCATATATGGACTCCGGAAGAAAACTTTTTTCTAGACATGACCTACTTTTAAAAAGGATTTTGGCTTTTACATTGAAAAAATAACTTTTGTTTTGCTTGATTTAACAGTGACAATGATTATGAGTTTAAAGGAGAGTCTTTTAGCTTTAGCTAGCAGGGTGAACTGTAGGAATATTAGATTTCTCTGTATTATGTATCATTACAATGCTGGACTCTCTCAAGCCTGAGAGGATTGCTGGGTACTATTCCAACATTCTTCACCCAAAATGGATGTAAATACCCTCACATTAGAGCTGAATTTCAACAAAGTAACCTGATAGTTATTGTTTTATTTTAAGTTGAATGTGCTATAAAGTCAGCTCAAAATCCTGTTTCCTGGCATTTACTATTATGGTACCGGCTCAAATTGAGTTGCCGTTTTTAGTTTTCCATTCGGCAAAATTTGTGGAAAGTATTTGGTATCTGTGGCAAGAAAATATCCGCAGACTCCTGATTGTTCAGAGAGAATCATCACCAAAGTATTCCCCTGATGATTGTGTAGCAATACTTGCATGACACAAAAGCAAATAAAGCGGACAGATTTGTTTTAGTTTGCAGGAGTACTTGATTAAATTGGTAACCTGTAAAGCTGCTTCACTCGGTGTTGCTATGACAACCAGTTACACTGAGGAGTTACCTGATGGTTTGTTTCACACATTCAGCTGAGCAATCACCCGGAGAAACATGTGATCAGACTTATCTTTAGCTAAATAGATCGACTAACTGAAGCAAAAACAACTTTTCAATGGAAAGAAGCAGTCAGCAGTGTTTGCTCTGCACTCAAAGGATCAATACTCTCCAGTCTAAATCGAACTGCTAATGCTGTAGCAGCATCCACGCTAAACTGTGAAGGAGCTGCCATTGTCGTCTAGAAAAAACAGTCTCGTCTTGCTTTTGTTACCCCTAAACAACAGATGATTCCCCTAAAAAGAGACATACCTTGAAACTAGAAAATGTCTCTCCCAAAAGCAGCTGCCTCACTGGATGAGGTCAATTCAAATTTTATTTACATTTATGAGAGCTATTTATTCTTGTCAGCATAGTGGTGATTATGGGATGAGAGAAAAATAAAACACCACGTTCATGGTGGAGCAGTTGTTGAAAAGTCAATATGAAAGTTACTTGACAGAGAAAAAAAAGCGAATGTGGAAGTCAGCCTGTGTGTGAGGAGGCTGTGTGTGTTAAAGAGAGTGTGGTGACCTGTAACCGCTCTTTGAATCCAGTCTGGGGCTTTAAACTCCACATGCTGGGGTCCTGGAATGAACCCAGAGCAGAGCTCACTT
Organism: Aulostomus chinensis; assembly: GCF_037954235.1. NCBI lineage: Eukaryota > Metazoa > Chordata > Actinopteri > Syngnathiformes > Aulostomidae > Aulostomus > Aulostomus chinensis. The sequence continues at coordinate 21,247,590 of NC_141329.1, forward strand.
CAGCAGAGACAGGGCCGCCCCAATGGGAAACCGATTGTTTATTTAACTACTGTTTTATGGAATACCTAGTGACAGGAACTCCTTAAAACAGCAGCAGTTTACTATTTATACAGTCCCTTTCTGGTGTAAACACTTGCTCGCCCCTCCTCCCTCGAGTGAGACACCCTGCCGTTGAGGAATGCATCCATTCACAAGCTGGTGGCCATCTTGGAAGCTTGCCTCTCACTTCCTGTTTCCATGGTTACACTCCTGCGCTATGGGAGATGATAGGCACTCAGGTTCTAATCCTCTTCATCTAGCTCATTTTCTACATCACTTCATGGCATTGAGAATGAGCAGGAAAAGCCAGATCGTCACAAAAAGCGTCACATTTTTAATCACTGGAGTCACACGCACACACACACACACACACACACACACACACACACACACACGTGTACATATATATATATATATCAACCAGCATTATATGTATCTTTTAATCCAATAACCAGAAAATAGTTCAAAGCTGCTTTAATACTACATCTGAGGTTATTTGTGTGTCTGGTTTACACAGTTTTTGTGTGCCGTTATGGGGGCAGCTGTATTCTGATCTGCTTCTCTGGCACTGCCCTATAAATCACACCATGAGCCTGTGGGACTGGAGGAAACATCAGAGTTAAACAGGAATGATATTTCATATCAGAGTCTTCCTGTTCCACTGCTCCCCAGAAACCCACAGCAACCATCTCAACCCAAATCAGGAGGGTTTCACGTCAGGCCCGATTTGGATATTAGCTGTGAAACTGGAACAATTTGGAAAACACTGAAAAACTAAAGCTTGGGGGAAATTATCTAGAGACAGAGCGGTGAGCGCTGGTTTAGGGTTTCATATCAGCATGAAAAAGAACTATACCTGGATTATGGACACTTACTCATAATATCAGTTACGAATGAGATGTTTTAAAGTGCATGTATTCATCAGTGTATGTGGTATTTTTATATTTGGGCAGCGGAAATGTGAAAAAAAAATGTTTTCATAAAAAATGTTTTATGATACATCCATCGATTAAACAATAATTGAATACTTCTGTATCCCATTTAGGTTTCTATCCACTCTCTAATTTCAATTTAGGTTTACCTCACTGGGTAAAAAACAAGTGTCAAATCAGTCTGAAATTCCATCATGGAGTCACTCTATGAAGCTCCTCACCTGGTGGTTGCAGGGAAATCGTTTGAGGGGTGAAACTTATGCTCACGCCCCTCCAGGTCACACTGTCATTGCCCACATGAGTGTTGAAGTCCCCCAGTAGGACAATGGAGTGCGCCATCCAGCACTCTTCCCAGGGACTCCAAAAAGGAAGGATGCTGATGTTCAGCACACAAGCACAGACAACTGTCAGAACCCATTCCCCAACCCAAAGATGTAGGGAAGCAACCCCTTTTTCCTCCAGGGTAAACCCCAACGTACAGGCAAAGAGTCTGGGGGCTATCAAAAAGTCCATCCCGCCCCTCTGCCTCTCATCCGGAGCTACTGCAGTGAAGGAGAGAGTCCAATCCCTCTCAAGGACTTGGGTTCCAGTAGGTACACAAAATCCTAGGTCTTCTTTCCATGAAGCATCTTTTGAACCGTTCTTTGTCCGGCCCTTTGCCTAGGACCAGTCTGCCTTGGGTGACCCGACCAGGGGCAAAATGCCCCCAACAGCATAGCTCCTAGGTTCAAGCTGAGAAAAAAAACATATTATTATGAGAAAACTAAAGTTTAGTTAAATGTGTCACTCACTCCTCATAGAGTCACAATATCAGAGCTTTAAAGATGGTGAGCTGATGGAGTGGGTCATGGCAGTGTCAGAGGGGATGTTCAGGATTGTTCTACAGGGTAAAATCCCTAGAGGTGTGTGAAGAAGTGAGATGTTACAGACTGATGAAATTCCCAGAGAGCCTACGATGGATAATATGATCCCAGCACAGTGATGCAGAAACCAGATGGAGAGGGGTGCCTTGACATTTCTCTTTCTTTTACACATTCACAAACACAACTGCAGTCTCACTCACACACACACACACACACACACACACACACACACACACACACACACACACACACACACACGCACACACACACACACACGCACACGCACACACAAACGTACAGAAAGACACACTCGCCGCACACACACCTGTCTAAGTCGCTAGATATACAACCCTCCATGGGGAAATCGCTTTAGACTGTGGTGTAAAGTACTGTGATTTTTCTCACTCTTGAACACACTTCCTCACTTGCGTGGAGTTCCTTGTCGTATAAAAACTTAAGATAATAAATGTACTTGCGCTGTCTCCTCTCGCTCATAGTTATTACTGCACCAACTCTTCCCAGGGTTTACACTAAAGACATTTTTTGGACATTATGAATACTCCAAAACACAACAGACATTTATAATAGTAATAATAATAATAATAATGAAACAGGGTCATGGCAAACCTGGAAAAGTCATGGAAATTTGCTCCACAAATATTAGTGTAATGTGGCTCAGTTAGTAAAATCTCTTTCACTGAATATTTATTTATTTTTTTCGTTGCATTAAACTATGTAAACTGCCATTCATTTTAGTTAAATATACAGTGGTAAATTCTGACACAGATTTTGTGATTTAATTTTCATGTGTAAATAGAAGTTTGAGAGAGAATGGCATTGAAACATGGAGATGAATTTGGGCAAAAAAAAGTTAGGTGTTCAACCTAATTTAACACCAGTAACGTAACCCATCTTCATAAAGAATTTCATATGGAGCCAAAACTGATATCTGTCTGATTAATAGGTTTTGCTAATCTCTTTTTAAACTAATTTTACTCTCGTACAGGCTGAATGTGGGCGCAGTGTGCCGAAGCTCTTGGGGAAAATAAAGGCAACGGGAGCTTTTTCACTACATTTTCCCTCTAAATTTTACAGGCGTCTCCTTTGAAGTGAATTACATTAAACCAAGTGTCAGATCTGATGCATAACAATGAAGCTTTTCTGACCTGCTGACCAATCCACAAACCTTAACTAGCCCAAACAGAGGAGTGGCACTCCTGTAATCTGGAAGTGGCTTTTAATAGCACTAGGAGTCAGGCGTCCCTTGGGCCCCTGCTGACAGAGTCAACACAACGGAGCGCTGCTTTGCAGGTCATAAACACCCTGTTGACAGTAGTTGGAGGCTTATTATCCTCAGAGCTAAGGACAGCGAGCTGGTGTATCAACTCCAAACAATCACGACCGCAGGATTTATAACACAAAGCCCTTACTAGCAGATCATTTCATTCCAGGCTTCCCAAAAGGAAGTTTTAAATCTGTAACAGCCGCTTCATCACCACGAATAGACTGAATGTGTTGGAATCTGTTGGTATTTGGTCAGAGCTGATATGACTAAACAAACCTCCTATCAGCTCAATGTGGGCCAGAGGTCGTTTCTGCCGCTGCGTCCCAGCGTTGCTGCTGGCAGCTCCGCACAGATAAGTGAGTGTGTACCCCAGGGGGGCAGAGACAGCCGGACTCTCGCTGGATGAGAAGTGTTTGTGCTGTCAGCTTTGCTTCCCAGCGTGGCCTCTCCTACTCACTCGCCCCTCCCGCCCCTCCCGCCCCCACCGAGCCCCTCCCTGGCCTTTTGTGTATGGACCCTGCACCCTGTGGACTCTCTGGCCTTTCACATGCGACTGTGTCCAATCACCTCGCTCACCCCCCTCTGAACCCGGAGCCTCCCTCTCCATCTCCAACTTGCTCCGTACCCTGAGAGGAGTTACTAGAGAGATGATTCTCATTAAGTAGAAGATGAACCCAAAGGGAAGTTGATCACTTTAATTAAGAAGATGAGGCACACTTAATAAAGCATATATAAACCATCTTATAGTCAGTTGCCCCCCCCTCCCTTTTACCTTTTACAGCCTTTAAATGCTTAAAGATCACATTGCTGTCACACCTCAAAGTACACGGATATCCAGAAGTAGGCCCAGTGCCATTTTGATGTCTGTGTAAAAGGGAAAGTTCATTCAAAACCCAGATGTTGCCGAGTTTTCACATTATGCTAGTTCAATTAACTGAAATTGGAATATGGTTCGTTTTAAAGTTAATATTTTGCAAATCATATAGCAAATGCAACATTCATCAGTGATCGCAGTTTGATGTTGTTTCCAGAACACTGTTAAATCACAGGTTGGGCTCATTTTTTTTTTGCAGAATCTCTGCGTAAAAGTGAGTTATAACGTGTCAGGTCTGTAATTATAGGTGGGTTTAGGGGGGGGGAAATAGTTTATGAGTTCACCAAAGCACTTTTTTTTTTTAAGTCAGGGCACAATTGGGGTTGGTAAAACATGTGAGGACCGCTGGCAACAGATCTGATATGACTCTGCAGCACCAAAATCTGGTATTTTTTTGCAAGCAACCCAAACCTGCATGTATTTTTGCAGATATTTTGACATCCTGTTTCATCCTTTGTGCATTGAATCTTTCATTTCATTTCATTGAGTATCAGTTTAGGCCATTTTCATCCTGAATTGATTTATTTAATCAGAGCACAGTCTCAACAAACAAATTTGCCTGATGCATATCCTCTTCCTCTACCCTCAGATCTGCAGTTTTATATGATTTTCATGCATCTTTGAGTCCAGAATCCATTAAATCCAACAGTTTTATTATAAAAAGCAGTATGATTATTCATGTGGTTTGCATGTACTAATGATGTACTAATATCATATTCAGGACAAACACCTGTCAGATGGATTTTCCACATGGCAAACCAATGCCTTAATACTAGTCTATGAAGAGATAATAATGGATGAATTAGAACTGAAACCCTTTGTTTCAGTTCCAAGCTCATGTATGCAATATGAGAGCAAAACTGGAAAGTGACTCAACAGAATAAAGAGCAAACAAAGAAGAAAGACAGTCATACTTCATAAGGACAGAAGTCTGGCACAGCAAGACAAAGGTTTTAAACAAAAGCAGGATGATCCGTCTCCTGTGAGTGAAAACAGTTGAAGCACCCGTCCTTCATTAGGCTCATCTCCGCCGCTCGTTTCCTCCATGTTGTTTTCTTTCTCCTCCTGTGTCAGAGGTTTGCTGGTTTGTTGGCTTTGGCCCTGAGGGAGCCTCAGAGAGATTGGGTCACACCTTCCACCATATAGGCTGTCGGATGGTGAACTGCACCTGCTGTCTGGGACAGGGTGGGCCCGCCGCCGCCACAACCACTGCCGCCCGGCCAACGCTACAGCACCTAATTACAGCCTCAAAGATGATTATGTTGTTTACTCATACCCGTACCTACAACAGATGACTGTTTCATGCTTCCTCCACCCGCCTCATCTCACCTACTGATGAGGAAACAGCTGCAGCCAACCAACATTCATCCCAACCAACCAGCAGGTCGGATGCCAGAAATGACTCGTAGCTATTAGCTGTTCAAACATCCCCTTCAACATAACTCTGATTGGATTCAATGGGCCCAGTGACGGCGGGTTAATCTACAGGGCGCTCTGTATTCCTTAATGCCTCAGAGGCCACTGGGATTGAGGCTCCATGTTTAGTTGCTCTAGATTTACTCTCCATCATCTGAACTGTGTGAACTCTGTGTGTTGATACTGACCAATGGCTATATTTAGATGACCAATTTGCCACAGGAGGGTCAGCGTGTCTGTCTGTCTGTTTACATGATGTTGATGGCAGTAGATCCTGCCGTAGTTTTTAATGTTCTGCAGGGGTTTTCACAGTGGGCTCTTTTTAGTTCCAGCATCCAGTTGTTAGTGGAATCATCATTACTCTGAATACTATAAAAGCAACAATTTATTTTGTTACTGTCTTATTCACTCAACTATTTGATTAAATCTGCAAAACCACTGTCCAGAAATGTTAGAGTGTTGCTTTATTTTTTCACAAACTAATGTGCTAAAATCTTCACGGGAGGGTGTGGCTGCCTGTAGTTCAGATGCCTGGAGAGAAGCTGCAGCAGGGCAGCAGGGTCGGTCTGGAGCTCATTGCCTGCTTCCCTGGAGGGGCCTCAGAGCTGGGTGGACAGTCTGCTGGACAGTCTGCTGGACAGCCTGCTGGACACTGGTTCAGTCAAATCACTGGTTTTACGAAAGGGGATCTGGAGTGGAGGAATGACAAGAGTGTGTTTGAAATCATGACAGTCTGTAGGAGAACTGTGCTGACTGATGCGGCAACTATTTTATGACTGAAACTTCACTCCAAGCAGTAAAATCTTGATGGTTTAATGGACTCCAGACTGGAGATTTGAACTGTCACGACAGCTGAAAAACAAATGACCCCCCCACCCCCAAAGGGAAACAATTATAAACACTCCTTTGGAGAAGTAACTGATGACATAATAGAACAGTTTGTGCTGATTCATTCTGAAAGAGCAGCAGTCAATAACCCCCCCCCACACACACACACACACACATACACACACACACACTGCACCAATGGCAGGTACAATGTGGTCGTTCAGCTACTCTGTGGACCCCTTTTTACTTAATTCTCTATTAATAAAAGTTGGAAATTTATCTGTGAAAAAGTGCAGGAGGAGGAGTCACTCCCCGTTAACTTCAATTAAATTTCAATTTATGTCAGAAAGTGCCTTTTTGCGCTTGTTTCAAACTGATATTAGTTCACTTCTTCTGAAAACAAAGTTATTAACTTGTTTCATTTTGCTTTTATATTAGCAACAAGCCTCGCCCATCAGTAATAGTGACTACATCTCTAGATGCTTGCGGGTCCTATAGGCATTTGCCTGCATTTTATGGTTAAAGTTCCTGTCTAATCAGAGAGCTGTCGTGATTCATCTGGTGTGTAATTAAACGCTGGTTTGATTTTGGTAGATCAACAAAATCATTTCAGTTGTCAAAATGAGCAAACTAAATAAATGAATGAGGAAAAAAAACAAAATTATTTTGAAGATATGTTTTATAACAATTAATTTCTGTTGTTCATACATCTGTCTCTTCTTGTGCATGAATGTTGTAGTTCGAGTTGTAATATGTCTTGATTTGCTCTGGCAGGTACTTAAACAATTGGATTTATTAATTTGAAAATAAATTTCCACCCGATTAAGTCAGACATTCATGGGTTTTGGGGCCTCATTCTTTTCATTTTATGCACCAATTTGTTCTTAAGCAAAGCGTGGGACTTAATTAGCCCTCAGTTTAGTCTTACAGACAGGATAATCGTAACTCCTTCCTCAGGGCAACTTTTGTGTACTTCTGGACTTTAATTTTAACAAGCAAAGAAAAATGGATGGAAGGCTTTAGTGTGTAAGAACAACTTCATGGGAAAGAATATTACATGAATGAGGCCCATTGTTCTTTGTTTGTTTCAGAAATAAAAAAAAAATAAAATAAAACAAAATCTTTCAAGATGTGCTCCTTCACATCGTGATATAATGCAATAAATGTGCATCGTCATCATGATCATCATTATCATCCAACCAGATCATATCTACGGGCTGTTAAGTCGGACAGGTGTATGCAGAAGGAGGAACTGATGATTGTAAAACTTGTTAATGCACAATCTCAACGCGCAGCAGCCCTCCTCTCCCTCCCTCCTCCCTGCCTCCCTCTCTCCCACCCTCCTGCCTGCCTCCCCCTCCCCTCTCTGGGACAAGTATTGAGCTGTGGGGCTGGGACATTCCTGGTTTGACGACCAGCCTCGCCGCTTCCATGATTTGCTGAGCAATTCGACACTGGCTTCAAAGATGCGTGTGTAGAGGAGGCAGCGCAGTGGCGGCGGAGACTTGGAGGAGAACTTACTATCAGACTCTCAGTGTGTGTGTAGTGTGTGTTGTGAGCGCACCATTATCTGGACGTTTATATTCCACAACACGGACTCAAAGCTTACTATCATCAGAAAAGTCTCCAGGAGCAGCAGCACCTCAGCTCGGGTTGAGACCAGGGGGAGTTGGCGCACCTTGGCCCCGAAGCCTGCTGCTCTACGGTTCTGAGAACTCTCTCCGGCTGCTTTCCTCTTCCTGCCGTCGTCTCGCACTTTCAGCCCGAGTGTAATGGAGGGTCCCGTGCGGATTTGCCACCAGGAGAATGCGTTTTGCTTCTAATTCAACCGACGGCTCGCAGCTTTTACCCTCCTGTAGAGGTAAGGACGGACCAGGGGAGTCTGAAAGTCAGCCCCGGGGGCCCGGCTGGCTCACCGGGTGAGGGGCTGGGGAGGCTTCGGAGTGCGCACCGGAGAAACGTGAATGTAACAAACTATAAAAGTTAAAAAGGCAGAACTATCATTAGTGCTCCACTAATGTATTCCTCGAACATTATGGTGATTTCTAAACTTTCCTGGGGAAGTGGGGAGCAGCGGCGCGGATCGGCAGTGTGCGCCGTCGGCGTGGAAAACGTCGAGACCAATATTCTGTACTTGTGTTTCCACGAATCCGCATTATAGTCAACATCTACACCTGTAATACAACATCTAATGACTTACAAGTTATTACACACCCAGATATTGAGGTGAGGCAGGAAACAGGCACAATACAGTTAAAAGAATGTTCCCTGAAAAGTACAATGTTAGTTTTTATGACGCCAGAGGTGTAGATTTGGACTAACAAACGGTACAAAGTGAATGTAATTCTCGTTCCAAAGGGTGACAAGCACCTTTTTCTCCTTTAGGCATCTCTATTATGGGGTGTGCACTTTTACCACCCTGGAAAAAGAGACAATTCCTTGTTTAATTTGAGATGTCAGAATAAGATGGAAGCTTCAACTACATATTGCGTCTTCACTCAGGATAAACACACCATTCACGTGTTGTTTTGTTGTTGTTGTTGTTGTTTTTACAGTATTCTTGTGCAGAGTAGTAGACTCATAATCACGTGTGATCTTTGCTCATTTGCAGCTCATTTATCTGAGTTGATTGACATCCAAGAAAATGCCTACATATTTGTTTGGTAAACAGGTTTGGAAGGCAGCATCACGTCAACCTGATGGCTTTGGGGGCTTTATGTCGGTCCTGAAATGTGTTAAAATGGCAAATAGATTCATGAGTTGACACTTGAAGTGTGACAGTCCTAAAACGAACAGGGAATACGTGAAACATTTTTGCTACCAGAGTTGTACTTTTACCATGGATTTACTTTTAGAGCCAACTTTCCGGCACATTTCCCCTCCCGTGTAGAAACATGGAGGCTTAGACTAATATTTGAAGTTGTGTTTCTCTGCCCCCCTTCTCTCTCTCTCTCTCTCTCTCTCTCTCTCTCTCTCTCTCTCTCTCTCTCTCTCTCTCACCCCCCCCCCCACACACACACTCTCACTTTCTCCACAGACAGAGAGCCATTATTGTTTTAGATTAATCCCCCAAGGGTGCTATAAATGTTAGGTTGGTAAAACCATGTTAGTACGGTTCTGATTTGGCACGTGCGCAAATCACGGCGTCTCGAGGAAACTGTACGTGACGGCTCCAATGAAAGTGTCATTGTTTACTGATGAGGAATGTGATTTATTTATTTTTACTGATTCCGAGCAAAAGATGAAGTGTTAGTTGACAGTTGATGGAAAAGTTGGAAGTTGTTGTTTTTTTTTTAAATGTCAAATAGATACCTGAGTTTTGTTTTCCTCGAAATGAAACAAGTTCAATACTTTCTCCTTGGCCGTCTTCACCTTCTTTTATCGTAGTCGCAGCAACTCAGATTGCAGGTGTGCAAACCCTTTTGGACACCTTGAGGAATCCGTGTTGTTGAATTGCATTTTTTGCATACAAATAAGTAAAGGTATGATTATGGAAGTACAACAAATCGCATCCATGCCGCTCCTCGTGTAAGATACAAGATAAATAGATTTTAAATATTCCATATATGGGGGGGGGGGGGGTGTTTGAGTGGAGGTGTGCTCAGTAAAAGTGTCTCACTCTCCTTCTGGCTGGTCCTGGACGCTATCATCAGCACATCACGGCGACTTTTGTTACATAGGGGTAAACCTCAGAAAACGGAACGCTTCTGGAGAACAAAGTGTCTCTCGATCCCTCTCAGATGCATGACATCCAGTCAGTGGGACACACATGGCTGCTCGCAGATAAAACACTTTCAAGTTCAAACAGTTACTCCAGCATTGTTGCGTCAGCGTGGGGAGGGAAAGGGGGGGGGGGTGCGAGAAGACACTTCCGATGGCTCTCAAATCCTTTCTCCTCAATATTGGGGGAGCTCTTGACAAGTGTAGGGACAGATCTGCTCTTTGTGGGGAGGCTGGGACACTGACGGCGCTCATGTCCGGGGAGAAACCCTGCCTCAGCTCGAGTGTTTCCCTAAAGTTGGTTTCTGGTTATTTTTTGAAGCCCTGTTCCCTCGACTTGCTTTATGATTTCTCACCTTCACTCCAACAACTTTTATCACTACTCAATGTTGCGAAAAGAGGAGCTTTGCTTTTCTCTGCGTTTGTGTTGCTTTGGTGCAAAACTATGCAAAAGAGAAGCTCTGACTTTTTTTTTTTTTTTTTATTCTTGGGGACAAAATATGAAGGCTGCTGGATCGATTCAGCTTTTCCATGCCTGACGCCAGTAAACGCTGAATTGTTTTGTATTACTTTTATCATCATAAATAATGAAGAGCAAGCAGCTGTGTCATAACCTCTCCTCGGCTCTTTATTTTAGGACAAATGTAGCGTAGTTGTCTACCAGCACACTGCGGATGCATGACGTAGTCCAGTCCCACAGAATTAGATTTAATAGATTGGCCTCTTTTTCATCAGTAGCTGATCTATTGGAGTCCAGTATTCAATCACAGGGCAATGCCACAGTTGCGGATCACCTTGCTGACTCTGCTGCATGATTTAATATTTTTAAAAAATGGACTAGAGACGATTTTGGCTGATTTACTGAGTGTGAAAGGATTTTCCATATTAGAGGGAAGGCTCATTTTTATATCATTATTCTAATTTTCTCTGAAAATGCCAGTGATTGTGGTGATTTTTCATGGGAAGTCTGTCAAACAAAGAAGCTCTCTCATGTACTGTAAGCAGGCGGGACGTCTGCAGCGCCACAACATTTAACTGAAAGGAGTGTTTTACAGTGAGATTTTGTACCTTCCTGCATGGTGGCAGTCCAAACTGCGATTTATATCAATTAATTGTGTAGCCTTAATGCTGGGAATGTGAAATATGCTACAGCTACAGAATGGACCCAGAAATCCATGATTCGCTTGCTATAGATGTTTGAATTCCATCTGCACCATGTTTGCCCCCCACCCACCCACTGTTGGGATTGAAAGTGACGACTGTTTCCACTGTCACTGTTCTTTGACTCACAGGGAAATTAGTAAACCATTAGCGTCCCGACTCTTATCAGACAGACTCGAACAAAGCACAACGATGCCATTAAGTGTGCTCGAATAATGTTTGAGCTATTAAGAGTGCCGGCTAATGATAAACACATGTTGCTGTAGGAGAACTATGTTAAGTGGGCAATTTGAATGTAAGCATGTGTAATGATAGCAGCCCCTGCACTCCTAATAATGGCTCTTATGTAGCGTTTTAATCACAGCAGCAGTCGCACAGTGACAAATGGACGTCGGATAGCGGAGGAGGAGCCAACACGTGGGTTTCCATGGCGATGATGAGGCTTCAATGAAGCTGCGTCACACTCGTCAAGACTGATGGGTTCAAATTTGTAAAGAGATGAATCTAGAGCTGTATCAGTTAATCAGGTGAAATAAAATCAATCGATAATTATTTTTTGGGATGAATGGTAGAGGGGGGGGGGGGGGTTTGGCCGATATTTTACAACTGATTGTGGCGATGGGCGATTATGACAACCGTTGATAATTTTTCGTGTGGTACATTTAGAAATTTGCTCAAAGTAATTGTCAATTTAAAAAAAGTTACGTTTACTTTAATAAAAAAAAAACATTCGGAAAAACCCAGAATTTTTATTGTATAGATGAATTACTCTGATACCAATATATATATAAAAATATATATATAAAAAATATATAAATATAAAAAAAGACCAATATCTGCTGAGTGGTAACATACTGATATTATTGCACCTATCTAATTATATCCCAAATTATTTTTTTGGTATAACTTACTAACTTATTTTTTTTGACAGTTAATTTTTATTTTATGATGGTAAATTAAGAGTCTTTGGGTTTTGGACTGTTGAATTAACAAAAGGAGCATCCTTTTTCTAGACCAAACAGTTGATTGAATAATCATGAAAATAATTTGTAGATGAATCTATGATGGCCAATATTCATTGGCTGCTGCACATGATTAACCCTTCAAGTCATTTATCAAATTTTATCAGATTTTCTGGTTGGACAAAAACAAATCAACAACAACAACAACAAAGACAATACAAAGTTTGAAAATTGCAGTAAAAACAGAATCGGTCAATGAAAGTAGAGTCTGCTGTCAGTTGAAGAGCCGCCTTTGCTTTTAGAGGGTGGGAGTGGCCGGCATGTGAGTGAAAGTGATGTGGTCAGGGAGGGCGTGTCTATTTAGGTGACTTAAGTATATTTTGGGCACCTCCCACACTCTCCCATTTTCTCGGCCGTCCACATTTAAGGCAGCAAACCTCAGCTGTGGTTCTAAAGCAAATGGAAGCAAGTTTAAACCCTAAATCACAATGTGGCTCAGTTGTTTATTTGGTTTTGCACTGTGATCTCTCAAACTTTCGCTCTGAAGGATCGACTGTTGCCTGAGAGTCATAAAAGAGGAAAGTAATCATATTTTCCACCATCATCACAATATTTGGACCTGGGAATGTAGTCGTTTTCTAAATCTCTGGCTAATCTACTTCATCTTCTTAGTAGAATGTTTCAAATTTAGTGTTAAGTTTGACATTTGACCTCCCGAGCAGGCATTCCCAAACTTAAACCTGGTTTATTTTGAACTCTTGACACTTAAATCTCCGTCTACTCCCATCGCTCATGAATTGAGTCATACTGCAGCGTTTTTTTCCCATTCAGTAATACCAGCCTTTGCTCTGCAAGCTCCCATTCGTCAAGGACAGTCTCGCAGCTCAGGCCCCATTAGGTGGACTGAGGGGAGTTTGGGCGCTGAGCCAAAGAGCCCCCATGTTCAAGGAGCCATGGGGTGCTGATTGACAACATGCAGCAGCCATGAGCTGGGGGTTGATGGGAAAGATGGGCATGTTCAAGAGAGGGTTCTGCTGCTTAGTTGGTGAGTACACCCTGCAGCTGCAGCAGGAACAGCTTTTACTTTCTGCTCAGTCGTTCCTCCATAAATTTTTTCTAGGGACAGGCTGTGAGCGGGTAAATTGAAGCCACGTTGGAGTGGTCATGGAGGAAAACACAGTAGCTGAAGGTGTCACTGGTGTTTATACACAGCTGTCATTAGTAAGATGTCTTATCTGCTCTCAGCTCTCACTGACATTACTTCAACTCCACATATGTTCCTCTACGTCCACCGGCTCCGACAGATGATCCAAACAGCCTGACCGGCCCTGCAGTGCAAGCATGTTACTCCAGGAGGTCACAGATAGGCTGCGTGCTTCCTCTCTCCTCAAAATGTCAAAGTTGAACTGGCTGCAGACGCACGTAAACTCCAGCGTCAACAGATGGTAGGTTTAAGTTTCTAAAAAAAAAATTAAGAACCTGGAAAGACCTGCAACTGGATAATGACTTTCGAGAGATTTGAGAAATGAAATGAGAAACATCAGGGCGTAATTGCTAAGACAAACAAACAGTTTTTGAGAGCAGCAGAAACAGATGTTCCAGCCAGCCACTGAAAAATGCAGCAGTCCGTGCGGGGATGGAGATAGGCGGCCGTCTGAGGTCTGCTTCTACTCTGAAGATGGTTTGTTTTCTGCTCATGTAATGGAAATACAGGCTTCAGCTAAACATATCTATATGTTCTGAATGTGATAAGGGAATGTAAACCACAGTGCTTTGAGGAAAACACTGTCCAAGCAGCTAGAGATAAGATGATCTGGACACTTTGATAGAGACTATGACTTTTCTTTAAAGTGACGATTCACCCAGAAAGTTTATTTTTCACCTTACAAAAAGGTGTCCTGACCTCATAAAGACTTTTTTCTTTAAATTCCTACAATGCTAGTTGGTTGCAATGCTAGCTGGTTGCCCTTGACCACGCTTGTTCATGTTAACGCTGAATAGGAAGTCTTATATTTAATTTGTTTTTGGCTCACATCAAATTATTTATAGTTAACACAGCACAAGGTGAGATAATGGAAGACATGGATTCAACCAGATGATGATCTTGAGTTTGTAAGTAGCATTAGCCATTAGGTTCAGGCTAAATATATTTGGCTTCCTGACTTTTTGAGTCGAAAAATAGTGATGCATGGTGTGAAAAAGGTCTCATCAGCTATTTGTCAATCAATCAATCAATCAATCAATCAATCAATCTTTATTTATATAGCGCCAAATCACAACAAACGTCATCTCAAGGCATTTAACACAGAGCAGGTCTAGAACCTCACTCTTTAATACAAATGAAAGAGACCCAACATTCCCACATGAGCAAGCACTCGGCGACCTTGGTGAGAAAAAACTCCCTTTTAACAGGAGGAAACCTCAGGAAGAGCCAGGCTTGGGGCGGCCATCTGCCTCGACCAATTGGGGTTGAGAGGGAGAAGTAGAGGCATGGGGATGGGCTGGAGAGGAGAGAGAGACACAGGGCCAGGGCGAGCGAGTGGTTGGTCCTGGACAGGAAGCGATCAATCCAACGTCTACAGCACCAGGTGACCTGCAGGAGAAGGCAAGTTTATTTTATTTGTGTAGCTCCAAATCCTAACAACAGTTACCTCATGACAATTTAAAAGTAGAGCATGTCCAGTACCACACACCTTCAATGAATTTATACCCAACAATTGTTCACGAGCAAGCACATCCTGCAATGGCAGCGACAAATACCTTCCTTTTGACAGGCAGGAACGTCAAGCAGATCCAGGCTCAATGGGAATGGCCTTCTGCTTTGACCAGTTGGGGGGGAGGGAATTTATGAGTTCTCTTTTCGGCTTTTAAAAGACATTATAGTCTTCATCATTTTCTGTCTGATCAGATCATATGCTCTGTTGGGCTTGATAATAATACCAAAAGACTGCCTTGAGCTGTTTGAAGTCTTTTTTAGCCGTACAATTTGAAGTTTGTTACTTTCTGTAAATGCCTTTTATGATGTGCTCATAACCATCTGAGGGAGTGCTCTTGGCTCATGTAGCTATAATATACTGTATGTGATTTTAACATGATGCAGAACCCCACATGTATAAGAAGGAACAAAACATTCTCTTGGAGGTTTCTACAGTACGTGGCATTTTACACAATACTCGCTTCTCGCCAAAAGACACTTTCCCATTATTGTTGAACAAATCCACGGTGAGAGCCATTGTTTCACGGTGGGTGTCTCGAGTTTTTTCTCAGCGACTTTTTTTTTTTTTTTTTTTTTTTTAGCCCAAGGGAGTTAACTTCTGCGCCGAACACTTGCTGACAGCCCTCACAGCAAATTTCTCAGATCATATGAGGGGGATTTTTTTTTTCGGCATCATCAGCGTCGTCCTCTTTGTAACATTTTTCCATTCCTGAAACTGACCCCACTAAATATGCCCAACTTAGTCCGTCGCTTCGGCAGGGGCCTCAAGAGTTAGTCCTTTCTTTTTGAAACCGTTAGCAACCACAACTTTCTATTTCAAACGTTGAACCAATAAGTCACATCTGACATGGGTTTTCTGCGGACCAGAATGTGTGTGCTGCTGAAAAGCCAGCTTGAGGATCAGCAAGACTATATTAAGTCAAAACTAGTGGCTGGCACTCCCCTCCGGCTGACAAACAGGCTACTTGTTTGAAAGGCTGTTTTTTTTTTCTCCCAGATCTGAGTGTGAGGCAGTGTGGGTACCGCTGCTGCCACCATGGCCTGTGGTTCTCAGTGCCATTTTGGGCTATCGAGATGCGACCCCATTGGATGCAGTGGGACCTCTTATTTATAAAAGATAGTAGCATAGAAGGATGTAAGATTCCATCGGTGCAGTTTTCTGCATTTTTTTTTATCGAAGTTCAGAAGTGTGCAGGGTTGAATTTGTCCACCGATCAGCAGTGATAGACTGAAAGTAGTTTTTTATGATTATTTTGCTTCTCCTAGCACAGCAGCGGGATAAAGATCAACAAAAAACACTTAAACCAAGAGAATCTACATCGGTATCTGCATCAGCGGTGCATTAGAGTGTCCCGCACTCAGGGTGATCTTATTACAAGTGCACAGCTTGAAATTCATAAATTTACTGTGATCGGAACAGACATTACCTCAGTTTTCAGCGTTATCATTTTGCGTTTTAAAAATTTGTATTGATTGCAAGTGACATATGTAGGTATTTTTGCTCAAATCACGTGGAAATGGAAATTAAGATCCTCATTCAGCTTATTTTGCCCTTGGTGTTATGTCACATTGTTAGAACTCACGCTCCATTTACATTAAAACCATCTTGTTTTGGGCGATTTGTCTATTTGTATTGTTTGCAGAGAGGCAGATGACGTCAACTGTTGGGTGAACGAGATTTGTGGCAGTTTTTTTTTTCTCGTGCCTGTCTGTCAGAAATGAAAAGCAGAACAGAAAGAGAACTCCTGACACTCCCCACTGGTTCTGTTCATTGGTGTGTTCCTGGCAAATCCAACCACCCAAGATGTTTGATGCATTCGTCATGTCTCTCTGGGCTTTTTAGAAATGATCGGACGTTGTGTAATCATAATAATGATAATGATAATGATAATAATACGCTGCAGTTTGAAGTGAGATGAGGAAGCAGACAAAAATGTGTCGCTTCTGAACGTGGTTCTGAATGAGCCCGGATTATGTTGGCGCTTGTTCCTACAACTTTCCTCTTCAGATCACTCAGAACGCATCGTAACAGCAGCTTTGAACCGTACCTGTGTAGCTAGTTTTTTTCTGAAGGAATAACAAAGTTCTTTAAGAAAAAAAATCAAATGTGATGAAGAACAATTACCTCATCATGATATATATATCGCAACTTTGATGTAGAAGTACACACTGTGATAGATCTTGGCTGGATTAGCCACCTTCCCCCAGCATACTGCTTGGTGATAGATGGAAACACATCTCCAGTTTGACTTACCTTAATTTAGTCAAAATAAATCTCTGTCACCTTCACACAGTAGCAAACCCCACATACACCAGCAGAGCTATAGCAGCAGGTTCTGTATTATTATGTTTTGCTTGTTGTTATGAGGTTGTGTTTCTATTGGCACCATCACAGACGCGACGTCATCTGCCAGCCAGAAGTTCCTCTCACCTCTAGAGCTGCAGCTCTGAGCGGCGAACACACTAAACATTTCGTGTTTTTACTGTTTGATAGAGAGCCAGAAGTGGAAAGTCAAATTGTGTGTGTGTGTGTGTGTGTGTGTGTGTGTGTGTGTGTGTGTGTCTGTGCGTGCGTGTGCACGTTGTTGTTGTGCCTCCACTAAGTTTGCAATGTCTTCATTGACGCACAAGACGTTTGTAACAAGGCGAGTCGGATAAACATTTAGACAAACTAAATAGAGCATTTACTCACTCAGTTCAGGAATTTATATTTGTCTTCTCCTCCTCCAACTTGTTCATACAAGGGAGCCGGTTTGTTTGTTTGAGTTTATGCAAGAGATTTGTGGAATCGGTGAAGAAGACTAATTATATTTTAACCTTTTTACAAATGTTTGTTTTTGTTCAGCTGGCTGACTGTGGAGTTCAAGCTTTCGCAGACAAGACCTTCTGTCCCATAAATCCTCTCCCCTAGGCAGCCATTACTCCATTATATTTGCAGAGGTGATTTATCATTCTGAGACGTGAAAATACTCATAGTGTGTAGTTTCTTTTTTATGCCTTTCATGCAACAAACAAAGCAGAAACCCTGAATGCAACCTGTTTTCGTTCTCCTTTAGAGAATCTTGTTAGTATCTATTTGGACCCTCTTGTCATTTTTGTTTCAGTTGCACATGTTTGAAATTACATTATTTAATATATGTTTTAGTTAAAAAGTGCTTTTGGGCGTCGGCCAGTGATCTAGCAGATGGAGACTGAACAGAAACTGTTGTCTGCGTCTCTGCCGCTTGTTGCTGTAGAGACATGAGCAGTGATGGAATCCAGGAAAGTTGGGGAGGGACGGGAGTCTGCACTAAAGGGAGAGCGAGGGGTGGGGGCAGCTGGATCAGATCATGCCCATTCTCAGTCCACACAACAGAAACACAGATAGTGTCCTAACTCCCCCGGAGAAGGTGGACCTTTTCTAGACATTTAGGCAAACTTGATATATTGAGGAATGTGAAAATCTCGGCTCCCCTCTCACCTGCCACGATGAATCAGACTCCTGGCACATGTTGGAGTGTTATAATACATCCTGCAAGCGAGCAGGGGCTCTTGGGGATTCAGAATAACCTTTTTCGCGTCGCTCTCCTTCACAGATTCCCAGAGACACAAGACATTGCAGAACAATCTCCAATTAAGATGGGTCCTACATACTGTACCATTCACTCTCTCTCTCCTCGGCCTCAGTCTTTCTACCTCCCTCCCTTTCTCCCCACTCTCTGTTTGTGTCCTCGGCCAACAAGCCTCTGGGTAGAATTAACGCTGTCTCCCAGGTCCCGGCCCTGGCACTTTGAGAAGGTCGGGCTTTGGTGAAGGGAGGCGTTGGGGGTAGGAGGTGAAGGAAGGGGGAATGTGTGTCCTCGGTAAACAAGGCTTTGTGGGATGTGACTGTCTGATCCCCCGGGGCCTCTCCTTTCATTCCTCCACTCATCTGATCCCACACCACGGCGATGTCGTCAGAGTCGCGGCATCGCTGGCCTCTGGGACCCGTTGGGCCCCGCCACACCACACTGTCGATGCTCTGTCCCCTGTGTCTGAAAACCAGACTGTCCTTGAAGTTCTTTATCTTCTGTGGAGTCTGACTCAGTTAAAATGATTTATTGAGGAGACGTCTGCAGGATGTCAGGTTCAGACGAGGGCAGTCGTTTCATATTCTGGATCAAATAAATCTTATTTGCAGCTCATTGTAAAACAGAAAGTTCTCATCTTCTTTCCCAACTAATGCTCCTGGTTGATTCCACAGCATGCTTCTCTCTTTCTTTCTTTCTTTCTTTCTTTCTTTCTTTCTTTCTTTCTTTCTTTCTTTCTGTCTTTCTTTTCTGTTTTTTCTTTTTAGCTCACTCCCCTTCTCTCCTACTTTTAATAACGTCTCAGTCTTTAATCAGACAGAGTTAGGCTATACCAGAGGCCCAGTGTTTCCACTCATTAGTTTCCTCTGTAGCCCCAGGCTGCCTCAGTGGGTTCACCCAGACCAACAGAAGAAGCCCATAATGGACCCCTAGAGTCTCCTCTCTCAAGAGGCTCTTCCCAAAATCTGTGGGCTGTGCTCAATGTAGTTTGACTCAATCATCAGCCAGTTTTGGCAGGCGAGGATGTGAGCTCAGCCTTTATCTGTACGTCTCTATCTCAGAGCCAAATAAAGAGGGAGGAGTCTGGGCTTGGCAACTTTTCACCTCTCTGTGAATGTTTCACCTCTTTTTACCCCCTTCTCCTTTTACTCATCTCCCAGTGAGCTTTTCTTTCCATTTTCTGTCTCTCTGTCCCCCCCCATCTTCTTGTTTTGGATTTGTGTGTGTCTGTCGCTTTCTCCCGAGTCTGTCTGTCTCTCTCTGTGGATCTGTGGAATGTGTGTGCTGCAGATCCTCTGTCAGAGAGATGTGGGGCGAGTGCAGACAGGTTTGGGGTATAGCATGTGAATCAGCTTCAGCGCGCAGGTCAGAGTAGACCATCCTACCAGAAACGACTCTCTCTTACATCCTTATTTCTGACTGAACATCATTCAGTAAGTTCCATTTGCTGCAGTTCTCTGTTTGTGGGTTGCACCAGTCTAGTTTTCATCGATGGAATCGTCTCCTGTTATGAGCTGCCGCACGGTGTTTGACAGTGGCTTTTTCACTCAGCTGTTGCAGGCTTATGAAATTGAGAGGCTTCAGTCAGTCAGCTGCACCAGTTGTGACCTGTTCCTCTCCTGCCAGCCAGGTCTTTGATGCTTCGCCGCATTGCTTTTATTGTCCATGTTTACCCAATATGACAGGGATCTGGGGCAGCCCCACATGGGGGCAGATGGGGCTTTAAGTAGTTCCTGTACAGAGGATGCAAAGTGCAGGTGCTAACCCCCCACCCCCCCCACCCCCTCTACCCTTCCTTTCCCAGAGGGCAACCTGTCAATGTGTTTATTTTCTCCTGTGTCAGCACCAGGGATGTCCTAGACACTGCTAGTCCTGTGTCTGAGTCTTCTGTTACTCCCATAAAGTATAAATAAAGGCTGTCTACTACGATGCCTCAACCACTTCAGAGCTTAGAAGCTAAAACACTAAAGTTAGTAAGTCAGGAGTTCCTTCGGAGTTGCTGTTTTTACTCGCTTTCACGCAGTTAAGCCAGGTGTCAGTCAAACATTTCCCAAACATACACTGGTCAATCACCCCCCCCACCCACCCAAAAACTAGGAATTTTTCCACTTGAACTCACTGACACTAAGCTCATTTATTTTCATAAATTGTATGTCTGTGTCTCAGCTTTCAACAGTCCACAGTCTGTTTTTTAGGCCAGATGTCACTTCAATTTATAGCCGCTTTACCTGTCTTTTAAAATGGTCCTGTATTTACAACATAAGTGTAAAAACAGAGAGTAACACAAGATCAGATTTGGGACAGGAGGTGGAGAAATCTTTCCTCCTCTTTTTTTGCAGCGCTAGCTGGAGAACCAGAGGAGAGGCCTCAGATCAGACTTCATTTGAAAAGGACTTTGGCATTTGACTTGGCGTCTCCTCATGAGCCGGTGCTGCCAGCATCAGGATGATTTCCCTTGCGATGAGATATCCTCACAGTGTCTGTCTTCATGGTGGCGGATGTCAGAGAAAAGCCAATCAGATAAGAAGAAAGAATGATGCCCCTGTGTTTCCTCGTTGTGCCAGATCAATGAGCCAGATAGGCAGCTGTGTGTGTGTGTCTGTGTGTTTACAGAAGAGCACCCAGTCGACGCCGCAACGGTGGGGAAGTAACGGGTTAAAATAGGAATTGAGTGAGCTAGATAAGGGGAGAGAAAGGTTGTTACAGATCAGCTCTAGTTTCTCATCATACTGTGTGCCAACGTACCCGCGCTTGGCTGCGCATTTTTATAGCACTGTTGTTATTATTGTAATTATATATCATTATTCCAGCAGAGAGAGAAAGATAGTTTCCACTGATGACATGGGGGCAGTGTGCAGGGGCTTGTTGTAACTTGTGAGATGGAGAGACGCTAGCCTGCAAGATGTGGGTTTGATCCGCCTGGATGAGTTTGTAGTGCGTACACCTCATACTGTACATGTACATTAAATCAGACACTGTTCATCAACACACTGTTCAGTAGCACTGCAGATCACGTTGAAATTCTATCTACTAAGAAATCTGTGTCATTTTTACTTGTTTCATTGTTTCCTTTAAGCACTTTTACACCTGTTTGGAGTGGAATGTGTGTAGAAGCAGTGGAAATGTGTGTGAGTGAAACAGAGAGTTGGATGTGACCTCTGGGGCCTGGTCCAGAGCCACCAGACACCCGCTGCTTCACCTTCTCTCTCTCTGCTCTTCCATGACCTTTGACCCTGGGTTTAAGAAGGGGGCGTGAGCCAGCAGCTGGGAGAGTTTATTATTTCCTGCCTCGTCTCTCTTCCTCCTCCTCCTCCTCTCAGGATTCCATCCGTGATAGAGAGAGATGAAATGAGTGAGAGTGAATATGACATCTCTGCTTTAGATGGAAGATCATAATAGTACAAACATCACAGTAGCTCAACTCGACAAACATCACAGTAGCTCTACTCTAAAGTGGCGCCGGCACTGCCATCAGAGAGGTCATGTGATCACAGGTGATGGCTTGTCTGTAGTCCTGCACGATAATTCAAAAAGTAGTTGATCGATTTCGAGGAAAATCATTTGGACGATATAATCTAGGTGGAGGAACAATCGCTTTGATTTGGAACTGGACTTGGATCTGATGATGTCATTTTGCCTCGGCAGAGGTAAACTGAGTGCTCTTTAGTCACAGGTCATGTTTTCACTGGCGTTTATTTGCATGTTAGCAAGGTTACAAAAAATATGATTTTCCTCTATTTCATCGATTTCACCTCCTCCAATTTAAAGATGCTCTGTTTATGTAATTGTCGAGAGAAAGCTTGCGTTTGACAGCTGATCTCATAAAACAACTCTCTACAAACTGAGGTGTCCTTGTTCTGCTCTTTCCAGCCATACTCCAACAGCGAGAGGAGGCTAAACAACCTGACCTGCTTGATTGTTGAGCAGCTGAAACAATGTTTAGAGAACAAGTGTAAGAAACCTGTTCAGCTTCAGCGCTCCCACCCAGACATCATCCTTTTAATTTGACCCACCCTTCATCCCCGGTCAGCTCTTCCGCTAACGTCTGTGAACCACTGAAGCGCCAGCGTGAATATCACAGCTGGACAGCCATTGTCCTTCCAGCCTCAGGCTCAAACCCTGGTTACCAACCAGGAACCTGGGATCAAAGCCTGCCCGGATTACTCTTAGCAAAAGGAGGAGGAGGCGGCGCAGTCGGAGGGGGTCGGGTTGAAAAGGATAGAGGAATGCTCCTAATTACGTGCCCTCCGCTACTTTTCTGTCTTTCCCTTTGGCTCCTCTCTTGTCTCCCTGTGTGAGTCGGGGCTTGCACTTCAGGCTACAGTGAACCTGTGAGGATGCAACACAGTGTGACAAGAGACTGATATTAAGAGTGAGGTGACAGTCTCTCCACAGCCACTCCATTAGCTGGAGACCTCAGCAGCCCAGTGGGAGAGAGGGGCGAGGGGGGGAGACAGAGAGGCTGGACATTCCAGCCTCCGTGGAGACAAGTGGGTGAGAAGAGGGGTCAGAGGAGAGGGTGGGAGCTGGAGATCAAGGAGTGTGTAAAGGGGATCTGTCATGAAGATTAGAAAGATTATCATATGGGATTCATTCGGAACCTTTCTCCCACTAAGATCTACCTCGAGAAACCAGCTTGTTGTGTTGTTCTCTTTCTTCTCCTGCTGTCATGTTAGCCTACAGAGCTCTGGTTTGACATGTTCCTCCTCTCCTCTGTGTCTTACAGGTTTGCTGAACAGGGGAGGACGTGCGCGCTGGGCAACACGGCTGCTGGCAGGGGTCAAAGTGCACCATGGACAGTGGCCTAAGGGTCCTCCTGTCCACTGTGCTGTGTCTCAGCCAGTCGCTACTTATCAGCTGCTCATGTAAGTTGGCGTCTCACTCTCAGTTTAACAAGGGCGGGAGCGGCGGGATCCCTCTTCCTAAAAACAGGGAATAAAACTGAGAATGAAACAATAGAACATTAATTATCAAGCAGTTTTATGCTTCTTGTAGCTCTTTGCTTCGGGTGTGTGGCCTCCACCCTCTTTTTACACAATCTCCGATTAGAGTTGGGGAGCTGAATTCTCTTCTTTAAAGATAGAAACCGAATTGATTCGCTTTAAAAGGATCTGTGACAGAATGTGGTAACTGAAGAGGGCTTAACTTTTTTTTTTTTCAAAACTAGATGTTCTCTGCAATATTTGTAATGCATGACTTTAATGTACACATTTAACCTGAGGAACCAGTGATCGCACCAGATCTGAAAGTGCACCAAATGTGAACAGCATGCGCCAAAATTTTAGAAGTTATTAAATTAACTAAAAAAATTACTTTTTTGTTATGACACAGACAGTAAAGTCCCAAAAAGTACTTTGCATTTGGTACCTGTACCAAATTTCAGCTATGTTAGTGGTATTGACAAGACAATCTTTTAT
This sequence comes from Aulostomus chinensis, assembly GCF_037954235.1. Taxonomy (NCBI): domain Eukaryota; kingdom Metazoa; phylum Chordata; class Actinopteri; order Syngnathiformes; family Aulostomidae; genus Aulostomus; species Aulostomus chinensis. The sequence continues at coordinate 21,271,351 of NC_141329.1, forward strand.
TAGTCCGGAAAAATCGCAAAAAAATAATAAATAACAAATAAGTAAACATAAAGGAATACAGAAAGAATATAAGCAAGGGGAGCTATACATTAGCAACAATAAATACAGTGTAACCAAGCTGACATCTGTTCATATGTTAATAGTAACTACGGCAGCTCTGATAAACTCACATACTAGTATCAGAATATTACCTGACAAGCACCAAAATACATAAAGCTGCAGAGTAACTCTTGTGACCTGGTGAGTTAACAGTATTAATATTAACAATGTAGTGCAAAAACATTACTACAAACTAGTGTTGCTCCTCTGCTGCTGCAGAAGTTTGACAGGAAACCACCATACTGATAGTATATCAGGGCTTGATTTGCATTGTCCTCTGCTTTTTTCAGCAAAAAGTAATTAATTCGATTGAATAATTACAATCATAATTAGTGGCACTTGGAGAACAGCCAAGTTCCTCTAGTCTAAAACTTTATTCAAGATAAAAAAAAAACGTGATGACAGCAGGAGCCATGTGCATTTGCTGATATCAGATCACTGACCCCCATTGTTGTGCCGCGTTCCTTATGAAAACTGAACTAAACGAATGTTGACCCATTTCACCATTCCAGTTGATTCTGTGTCCCACACCAGACTCTGAGGTGTCGGCCTCAGCGAGGTGTAATAACAATGCAGTGTTGGTGGTGTTAAAGAGGTTATTTTTTTTCTCAGTTGCGCCAAAGCCAAGCACATAATTTCAGTCGTTCAGATTCAAGATATCCATGTCTGCAATTTCTGTTAGCACAACAAACTAAAGTCTGTTCAGCTCTCTTGATTTGCACGAGGGCAGACTTCTATTTGCATGGCTAAATTAGGGTGTATCTTCTCATGTAATTTGGTTTAATCATCCATTTATAACAAAATCAAAATTTCTGAACATTTCTCTCTCCTTTTTTCCCTCTCAGCTCAATACCCCTCTTTCCTCTCTGAGCCTGAGTCCTTGGTTCAGAGTCAAGGCTCCGTCGTTCAGCTGGGCTGCTCGGTAAGCCCTCTGTCGGCGGTGGTTTCCTGGCGCTTCAGAGGCCTTCCCCTGGACCCTGACACCCTGCCTGGTGTGGAGCTGAACGCAGGGTCCCTCACTATATCCTCCCTAAAACCCAGGCATGCCGGCACCTATCAATGTGTGGCACGCTTAGACCACGGGCCGGCTATCGCCAGCCGCCACGCTCGTGTGGCCATAGCAGGTACGGATGCAGTGAATTACCCTTCTGTGCATACTTCTACTCACTTCAAAGCTGGGGGGTAAAGAAAGAAAGGAAATCACTTAAAGAAAAGAAAGGCCATTTTGTGAGTGTGGAAGAGTTGGAGAGGATGCCGTCTCTCAGCTGCTTTCTGCTGAGCTGCGGAGGAAAGGAAGCAGTTGGAGCTTTTACTTGGCTCCCTTCCACATGCCTCATGACCGGTATCCTTAATGAGGCTTGGGCTTTCCTGTGTGGTATGTTATGTTCCTGCTGGGTTGCTGCTTGCTGTTGGACGCTACACCGAAGAGTTGACTCTGATCTGGAACTGTATCAGACATGAACAGAATCACTCACTGCAATAATAAACAAAAACCACCATCCAACCCAAACATTTCAACTCAAGTAGCGATGATACTCAGCACATATTAAATGTCCTGTATTCTGTACTGAATGTGAGTTTAACCTTCTTTTTCTCCGACTTTGCAGAAATATCAGAATATAAAGATGGCCGACGGCGGTCATTATCTGTGCAAGAAGGAAGCACGGTTCTTATAGAGTGTCCTCTACCGCATAGTGTCCCTCCAGCCTTGCCGAGACTAAGGGTACGAGGAGAGCGCATAGAAGTGTCTACAGGTATGGTGAAACCAGAGAACAAGTGCCTTCTTTTGCATTTTGAATAACTGATATATGCTCTGATACAATTCTATAAATGTGGGAGAAAACTTTGGTGGAAATGATGAAGCTAATCAACAGGCAACATTGCATCCATGCAAATGTTTTATTCTATTTTACAGTTTTTCAAACTATTCGTACTTCCTAACATTAAACAGGATCACAATATAGAATCACATTTAGACGTCACGTACATCTGGTATTAGACATCATTTATCATTAATTTAATTAATTTAACATCAGGGATGCACAACATTTTTTGCAAATATCCACAATGCCAATATTTTACAACAGTGAGGATTTACTGATGTTGATATTGTCTTTATAATATCAACTTTATCTTAAAATTTGATACATACTTAAAAACATTGGTAAATATTGTGAATTGGAAAAAGTACCGCTTTTATTTCTCAAACATATGTGAAATCTCATTGAACATTAATTGTTGTTTACTCATCACTGATGATGTGCAAGGAGAAGAGAAAAAAAGTGGACGCAATACTGATACCTTGAAAGAATTACCAATATTTGCAGGTATGATGAAATACTGGTATTATTGTGCATCTCCAGTTATTGTTACAGGTAATATATGGACACATATTGGGTATGAAATGCATTTCAACGTAAGGTGTAAATCGCATCATAGTAGAAACCATTTATCTATACCCGCCACTATTGTTATCTGGTGAACAGGATATACTGTTCTGACACTGACACGGTTGTAACTTTCCCTTTTCAGATGACTATTTAGTCCATCCCTCTGGGAATCTCCAGATTATCTCGGTCACAGCCCAGCACCAAGGCATGTATAAATGTGGTGCCTACAACCCTGTTACCGGGGAAACTGTCGTGCAGCCTCATGGAGCTAAACTCACAGTCAAAGGTAAGTCGGATGATAATTTATTTAAGGTTTTTTTTTGCCTGTGGTATCATTTCTGCTTTCCCTGACGTGCTTTTTTTGTGGGTTAGAGCCAGACTCCCCCTCCCCTGTGCGGATACTTTACCCCTCCACCCCCATGACTGTGACACTGCAGCAGGGAAAGCCATTCACGCTGGAGTGTATAGTGTCTGGCAGTCCCGCACCGGTCACTAAATGGTTTAAAAATGGCAAAGAGGTCACGTCGGGGATTTCTCGTCAGCATAATAACCTGGACTTGGTGAGGGTGATGAGGAGTGATGAAGGAATTTACACCTGTGCTGCCGAGACAGAGGTGGGGTCTGATATCAGCGCCAACTATACTGTGAATGTTCTTGGTAAGAAAAAGATACGAGATTGTGTGCCGTCTGATAAAAGGACTCTGAGGCTAATCTGCCATCCTCCTTCCTCACAGAGCCTGTGTCCGTTGTGGAGGGTCTTACCAACCAGCTGGCCTCTCCTGGGTCCACCACTCGCTTGAACTGCATAGCTCGAGGGAACCCCTCCCCAAATATCACCTGGCTGCTCAACGCTGATCCCATCAGCTCATCGCATCACTTTCAGATCTCTGGATCCTCCTTGGTCATTACCGACCTGACACCACAGGACGAGGGCTTGTACCAGTGTCTGCTGGACAACGGGATTAGCTCGGCACATTCATTTGGAATGCTAACAGTTCACACAGGTATGCTTCTACCAATGTTACAATGATTCTAGAGTTCTAAAACTTCAGTGAATATTAAACAAATTCAGTAAAAGGTGACCTTAGTATACTTAAAACGATACTTCAGCTTAAAATGATAATTTTCTCATTTACTCACTCTCAGATAACTTGAATTCATAAAGATTTTTTTTTTCCCTTATGCATGTCTTATTGGTGAATTAAGAATTCAGAAAATGCTAGCTACACACTTCTTGCTGGAAGCTTATGGAGACCAAAGATTAACAACAGCAAAAGCACTATAAAGAACAACCGTTTTAAAATCCTCATGTGCATCAACCGTTATAATCCACATTGTGTTTGTCCATTTATGAACTCTTCAAAAATATAGGTAAAGTCTACCTAGCCCAAACACTGTATGGCATTTTTTGTGTCATCATGCTCATTGATTTGAAATTCTTGTCACACACAAGCCGATAAAGAAGATTTGGATTATACTGGATGATGCGTTTGAAGATTTTGTGAAGTTCTGCTGTTGTTAATCTTCAGTCTCCTGTAGCGTCCAGCAGCAGGTATGAGGCTTGTGTTTTCTGAATTCTGAAAGTCATGCAGGGAAAAAAAAAATTCCACAAGACATCAAAGGCAAGCCCTCATAATTTCTGAAGGAGGCAGAGACAGATTTCAAAGTTATAAAATGATGCATTCACTCGGTGCTGCTACACTAATTACTTGTATCAGTACTACCAAGGTTAACCCAACTCAAGCATGTGCGACATTTGTTTTACGAAACCTCCTTCTTCTGCTACTGTGTAACACTTCCTGACTAAATGTTTAAGTTCTGCTGGTTTGCACAGAAATTTTCCTTACACCCGGAGTGTTACCGTGATACACGATACCACAGGAAACAGCTTGAGAGAAGAGTATGAATAGTTGTAGAAATTCTCATTGCCACTGGAAAGGGTTAAGGCTTCTTACCAGGTGGGATCTCTGTGAGCCTGCGCATACAGTATCTGCATGGAGTCCTTGCTGTGGGAGTGTGAATGTGTTTGTGTGTGTTTTTCTGAGGGCTAGTAGGAGAGGCTTTGCCAAGGCCGCCCTCCTCCTGAGCCTTGAACTGAGCCTGAGCGTGAGAGTGAGCTTTGTGCACACCGTCGGGGATAAGCCCCCGGACGCTGGAATGTAAGGAGTAGCCGTGAAGGGTTATGACGAGGACCAGACCACCCAGCTGTCAACATCATACACAACTGCCTTTTATTTATTAACACATCACAACCCTCCCCCTCGTCCAACTCTACCCCCCGACCCCCCCACCGCACCCACCCACCCAAAAAAAAAAACCTCTGCTCTTCTCCCTCCCTCGCCACTCTACGTTAGGGCCCCATTCCTCAGCTCTATCTGTAGAAATATTAATACAGCCACATGCAGGCCAGAGAGGAGTACAAGTCAGAGAGGACCCCTTTGCAGACCACAGGAATAAGAATGTGCTGCAGACCCTGATGATGACACGCTAAAACAGAAAGCTGATAAGACATGTATGTCCATCGAATGCCATTAGCTCTCTAAACACACAACTGTAGCTGATGTGGGTTATTATAATTTATCACAGTAATCACTATAAAATATGTTAAGTCTCATGTTTAGTATCAGTGTGTCCATCGCCATGACAACCCAAGCTTTCATCAGGTCAGTAACGTACCACAAGAGGGGTGCTGGGTCCTTATTAGGTTATGTTTTTGGAAGTGTTTGTCCATCAGCAGAATCACACAGCGACGACCTGGCCAGTTTTCATGAAGCTTGGCAGAGGGGTGCAACATGGGCCAAGGCCATTAAAAGCTGGGGCCGGTCCATAATATGTTTGGGGAAAAACTGCATTGAATTTTTATGTTTGGCGCAGACGTAAGTTTGTGCTCTCTGAGTGCTTTTTGTCCCGTCTTTCCCGTCAACACCCTCCCATGTTTTCCTGTTTCCAGATAACCCAGCTTGCTACGGGGATAGCCCCCATTACACCCAGCACGACTGTTTGACCAGGTGCTTGTCCAAAACATTCAAAGTAACTGATTGATAAATCGTCTGTCAGGCACAAAAGCTAAAAAAAAAAAAAAAAAAAAAAAAAAAAAGTGTAGTTTGAGGATTTGAACAACAGTTTAAATAGGCTTTTTAGTTTTTGTAAAAAATAAAATAAAATTTGACATCATGTTTCGCCAAAGCGAATGAGGACATGCCAGTTTCTTTTTTCTAGAGCAAAAGACTTTTTTAGAGTTATCAGTTAATCCATGATAAATCTGTGGTACAACCTCCTGTCACACTGCTGACATGAAGGAGGTATTCTGATGTAGCACCGAACTGCGTCTCTCCTCTCTGTGGCTTAATCCTGCATGATTTACAATCCCATTTACTCCCAGGTGTTCTTCTCTAATGGACCAACCTTTTTCTGGGAAGGACCTGGCAGTATATCTCTGTCCATGTCCTTAATTGCCTCCTCTTGTATCTTCCATGTGTTGAAAAGGAGGAGTCCTGGCTGTGAGTCAGAGCTGCGGAGAGTGCAGGGCCAAGGGAGGGACAGAGTAGGAGAGTGTGTAGGACTGGATGTAGAGCTGGAGTCTGATTCTCTCCGGTATTTTAATGGTTGGCGTGTGGAATGTGTGGCAGCTGGCCGCAGTCCCAGGATCAGGTCTAGTGTTACCAGCTCCGGGCCTGTTTGTTTTATAAAGTGAACCAGTGCCACACATTCAAAAAAAAAAAAAAAAAAGGACTCAGGACCTTGTTCTGCACTCCTGTGCAAGCCTCGTTGCTTTAACGTCCTTACTCATTTGTTTAATGTTCAGTTATGGTGCACTTTGACCTCAGTGGTGTGGCTCCAAGTCCAGCAGTCCCTGTAGGCTGTGCTCCATGTCCTCCAATGAAAAACTCCTCCCAGGCCCTGCCAAACTGGTGTCAGACATTGTAAGGCCTCCAGCTCGCATAATTTGCCAGGTGGACTGCTCTGGCAGAGATCTAATAAAAAAACAAAGAAAGCACGATTATGTAAAGCAGCAGAGATCCAAGTTTTCTTGTTATTTTATGTAGATTAATGGTAGATAGTCTTGTTGAAGCATTGAATAACCTCAGTGGTCATTCTTCTACACAAAGAAAGAATCACATTGTACTTTTCTCACAAATTGGACACAAATAAGATCTACATTTTTATTAAAGACGCTGAATATTCACTGTCATAACTCTGCACACTGGTGAACAATTGTATCAGTGAACACAGGGAGGCAGGAAATGCGGTGTCTTCGTGACCTCCAGCAAGCAAGGATCTGGAAGTTCGTTCTAGGTCATTAGCAGGATTGAGCTATTAGCAGGATTTTACTGGACATGTAGATGGTTTTGACTTCGATTTCTTGAGCAGATGTGAACTGTTTGAAGGAAGAACATTTTGGCTTCTGAAAACAATCTTAATCTTACTCTATATCTGTGATTCAGAATATATTAATTATTCTTCAGAGCTTGGAAGGTTATGTTTTTTGGAAATGTTTGTCTGTCAGTAGAATTACACAAAAACTACCTGGCATGTTCTTTTGAAACTTGGCAGAGGGTTGTGGCGTCGGCCAAGGCTTTTAAAGGTTTGGGCCGATCCATGTAACGTTGGGGAAAACTGCACCGAGTTGTTGGCGTGGACGTAGGTTTGTGCTCTCTGAGTGGCCCGTCTTTCCCATAAACACCCGCCCATTTTTCCCTGTTTCCAGATAACCCAGCCCCCATTAGACCTAGCGCCATTGTTTGATCAGGTCTTTGTCCAACCAGATCGTAGGACCTTATTATTAATAAATCATTTGTCATGCATGGAAGATTTAAAAAAATGTAGTTTTACCATCTAAATGACAGCTTTTTATAGGAGATATTTGGGTTTTATAGACAATTTGTAAAGACCATGGTGGCTCCTGTTAAGAGGGGTAAGTATAGAACTTCTGCAGATGAGAAGATTATTTTCTGGATCACGTACTTTTGGCAGTTTGGAGGAAAATTTATGAACAGATTTTGATGATATGCTTCATATTCCAGAGTTGTGTGATTTTTGTGTGTGTGTGTGTGTGTGTGTGTGTGTGTGTGTGTGTGTGTGTGCTTCTTTATTTGCAGTGATCATATGAGTCATTAATTTGCATCTCAGTGTGTAAAAATGTATTTTACAGCCTTCTAGTCTATAAAAATATGTAAAGTCTTCTGTTTAGTATCATTGTCTCCATCGCCATGACAACCCCCCTGCTTTCATCCACTCCCTGTGATGGAGCTTTTGGAACAGTTTGTTCATCAGCAGAGTTACTCAAAAACTACCAGCCCGATTTTCATGGAACAAGGCAGAGGGGTGCAGCGTGGGCCAAGGCCATTAAAAATTTGGGCAGATTCAAATATACTTAGGGAAAACTGCGTTGAAGGGTTTTGGGGTTTTTTTTGTTTTTTTTTTTGGCGTGGACATACGCATATGCTTTCCAAGTGCACTTTTGTCCCGTCTTTCCTGTCAACACCCACCCATGTTTTCCTGTTCCCAGATAACCAGGCTGGCTACCGACATAGCCCCCATTACACCCAGCAGGATTGCTTGATTAGGTGCTTCTCCATCACATTCGTAGGAATTGATTAATACATCGTTTTTCAAGCACAAAATATTAAAAACGATGTAGTCTGAGCATCTGAATGTATGAGCATTTATGTTGGTTTTATAACACTATATCTTGATATCTTTGGGTTTTGCAGTGGTGTTTCAGTTGTGACTGATTTTCTCCCTGATAGATCTGAGTTCCAGCGGTGCCACTCTGGATGTTTCTCCACCGCTCCACCCGATGCAGAGCGATGAGGGCCATGAGCACTCCTTGACTGATGACGACGGAGTGCAAGACACAGCCAACCTGCCGACCGAGCGCAGCGGTGACCGTCTCACTCCAGAGGCGCCGATCATCATCAGCCCGCCTCAGACTCACAAACCTGACGTGTATGACCTGGAGTGGAGGGCGGGACGTGACGGAGGAAGTCCAATCAATGCTTATTTTGTCAAATACCGAAAGGTGCGTTGGACTGAACTCTACTCTGTACCCTGTATGAGCACAAATAGGTGTCTTAAGCCCACAAAACTCTTTCTTTCACTATTGGATTAAGTATTACTTCAAAGATAGAGTTTTAAAACACACAAAGCACACATCTCGCAGGAACTAACCGAGAGTAGAAGTGTACACTAATTTGTTCTTGAGATTAAGAAAGTGAGGAACAGGACCTCGACTTTTTGTAAGTTTGGTCATTTCCTCTCTAAAGTTCTGCGTTTTCTCGTGTAATACGCTCACTCCAACTATAAAACTGCATCGATGCTAGTTAAAACCTTGTTTGGCAGCAGAAGTCTGTTTGCCGGAGTTGGAAACTGTGACTGAAATCTCCCAGGCATTGTTTCTGAGGCTGCTCTCTGTCATTATTCAGGCTGGAGTGGAACTGTGGAGGATTATGGAACGACAGATGATTTTGTTTTTTCTCTCTGTCATGTGTTTGTATTTGTCTGTGTGTGTGTGTGTGTGTGTGTGTGTGTGGCCGTTCATCTGTGTATCAGGTTGATGAAATGGGAACAGTGGTGGGAAGTTGGTCTACAGTTCGCGTTCCTGGCAGTGAGAAGACCCTACGGCTGTCAGAGCTGGAGTCCTCGAGTCTCTATGAAGTATTGATGGTGGCTCGGAGCTCAGCAGGCGAGGGACAGCCAGCAATGCTCACCTTTCGTACTGGCAAAGGTCAGCACAACCACTGGCTTGTGTAAAATCCACCCCTGCAGCACTGTTAAAACAACAATTTTGGCACATTAGTTCTCTTCCAACAAAGGAAACTTTACAGTTGCCAAAAACATTAACAGTAAATGTCAGGATTGCTGTTATAGTTGAAGCACATCTGGTCCATTCTGGACTGTGTTGCAACCCTCAACAGACAAAAAAAGGATTCCAGAAGAAGAGGAAGATGTGGAAATCAATTTCTCTGTTGATGATAAGATAAAAAAAAAAGCAAAGTACAGTGGTTTTTTTTTTAGTCTTTTTGAACTGAAGTCCAAGCAAATGAAACACTAGAAGTATGACTGAAAGCAATTTTTAACTTTTTGTGTTTTGAGGACAAATAAAAATAAAAACAACCACAAATGTTCCAAAAACTAACAATAATGCTATACCACAGTTGGGCTAAAAAAAACACAAAAAAAGGTTCCATGTCAAAAATATGTAAAATACAGCCAGAAACCACGGATATGATTGTAGCCCGAGGATGGCTCTCCCAATCCTGGCCTTTTACTAAATGGTCCTGGGCCAAAATAAACAATGCCAACCCACCTAAAAGCAAGCTGTTAGTCTAAATGCAAAGAGAGAAAGGTTCTGGAGAACCTCATTTAATGCAGGTATTAAGTTTATTATGTCTCTTTATATGATGTATAATTCAAAGAAAACTCACTGGCAATGCGTTGACTGAAAAATGACCAAAATCTGCATTGTAAATGAGAATTAAAAAGTCTCACCTGGTCTTTAAAAACCTCAAATACCGACTGCAGTCCTGAGGACACACCCTTCGTGTCCACTTTGGCCTGGTTAAGAAGCAAAATAAGCGATTAAATTATGCATTTATTATGATTGATCATTTCTTCACAGAAAAATACGAGTGTGTGGCTGCAGAGCCGTGTAGTGGAAACTTGAGATTCGCGCTGATACAATCAGAACAGCTGAGGAAAAACCTGGAGGAAATGTCAGATAGCAGAGACAACATCCTGTTCAAAGTGCTTTTGTTAGAACCGAAGATCTGTCACGGCTTTTTTCTTACTCCCAGCTTTTCTTTCCTGCCCCCCCCCCCCCCCCCAACAGAGAAGAGCACCTCCCCTAACAAGAATCCCTCAAAGCCTCCCGTCATCTTGATGCCACCCAAAGCTCCAGAGGACAAAACCCCCAACACACATTTTGGAGTGGTCATACATGACAGAGGTAGGAGAGTCACTTCCTGCTGGTACCTTCCTGCTGCAGCTGGTGGTGATGATGACGTTGATGATGATGATGATGATGATGATGATGATGATTTATGTGGGTTGCTTTTAAGGAGGCTTCTGTTGTGACGTCATCACCGAGACTGTGTCACAGCTCAGTGTAGTGGCTTCATTTCTCAACAGTGAAATGACAGTTGACGCTCTGTAATGACACTTTCTCTCTGTGCGTCTTTGACGTTCTAATATGTCGTCCTTCTTTGCTGATAACTCTCTCTCCACTAACCCCCTTTTCTCTCTCTCCCGCCCTCTCTCACTGTGTGGCTAAGAGCTTGTGCAGTAAGTACACATTCCTCCACGGCATGTTGCTTCACCGCTTCATTCCCTCTCTGTTAAATCGATACCTCACCCTGTTAAGTGTGATTTGACTCTCAGTGATGGGAAAAACATCAGCAGTTGTTTTTGTTGTTGTTGTTGTTGTTCTGCTTGTGTTCAGCACAATCTTCGTAAACTCTGGTTTCATTTTTGCCCAGTCACTATCATGACTAACAGTTTTTCCCCTGGTGTTTTTTTTTTTTTCTGTTTTTACAAAATTAGGAGTATAGTCAGATTAAAATCTGTGTTGACCAGAGCTGAGATGGAGATGATTATTCATGATTCCATTTATTTATGTTCTTTTTTTACCTGCTTAAACTTCTCTGATTCGTCTCTAAAAACTGTCCAAAATGCTGCTGCTGGGCTTTTAATTACAAATGACAAGAGATGGCAAACACATCTCACTTTAGTGACCACCAGTTAGATTCTGTAGACAATTTAAAATATTGGTGTTAACTCTTAGAGTCCTGCATTGTCAAACATCCCATACAGCTCTGAGGTCATCTGAGCCAAAATGACAGGATTATCCCTCCGACCTGTTTAAAAATTTGAGGCGATCGTGCCCCAAAATCCCTGGAATATTCGACCCCTCATGGTGCATCTTAAATTTTTATTATTTTGTTTTTTTCAATTATCGTTTATATTTTTTTTGTTCTGTGAGGCCTTTCGCGTGTTTTTATGTGTCTTGGATCAAGTTTCTCAGCCCTGTGCTCTTTTTTATTGCTCTTTCATGAACTGTGTTTTTGGCGTTTATGTAAAGCACTTTGTGATTTCGTATGTGCGAAAGATGTTATATAAATACACCTAAATTACTTTTGAGCTCAAATGTGTTTGTACATGACTGACCAGGGTAAGAATACAAGGATTATAATGAGCTGACAGTTTTGCTGTCCTTAGTGATGGGACTACTTGAAGCCAATCAAGGTAAAAATATGTGGCTGATTTTTTTTTTTTTTTTTTTCAGTTCTGGTGTCAATCAGAAGACAAAGTCAGTTTAAAAAAAAGCCTTTGTGACGCAGTCATTAGAAGTAAAAAAGTAATGTTGTGCTGGGACCGAGCTCCGTCACAGAACGTTTTGTGGTATCAACCGGCAAAAATGTTAAAATAACTCCTGCTGACTCAGACTTCATTTCAGGTATTTAACTAAAAATCTGGTTGACAGTCTGTACAGGAGGAAAAATTACACTTTTTGGGGTGAAATATTCCTTTACATTATGTCGTCGTTCTTATTCCAGTTTTTATTTGTCTGCTCATTTTAAACATTGTTCTTTAATTGTCCCAGTACCAGAGGCCCCCGATCGACCCACCATTTCCATGGCAACTGAAAGCTCGGTGTACGTCACCTGGATCCCGAGAGCCAACGGAGGCTCTCCCATTACTGCTTTCCGCGTCGAGTACCGACGAGGCCGCAGCACCGAGTGGGTTGTTGCTGCAGATAATATCTCACCCCTTAAGCTGTCTGTGGAAGTTCGAAATCTGGAACCTGGTGAGCTTCCGCCTCATTGAAATCTCCTGGATGAAATGGAAAAAAAAAATCCATGTATGTGCTACATAATTTTGGTTTCAGGCAAATCCTCCTAGTATAAAAACCAGATATGAATTTAAAATGAGACAGCAATTACTCTTGAAGGATTTATTTTCAACAAGTTGCAGCAATCAAATGAGGAATAACAACACATACCTGAGACTTGTGTTTCACTGTAATTAATATAATGAGTTCTGTAGACAGTACAGTGCAGGATAATGTGTAACATTGCCTTTCTGTGACCTCCGTCTCTCAGGCTCCAGTTACAAATTCCGAGTTGTCGCGATGAACATGTACGGCGAGAGTCCTCACAGCATCCCCTCCAAGCTGTACCAGGTTCCACAGGCCAGCCCTCGTATGGCGGACCGTCCGGTGGTTGGACCTCACATCTCATCCACCGACGCCATCAGTGACACGCAGATCATGCTGCGCTGGACTGTGAGTACAACATGACATCCTGGATTGAAGGAAGCTGCATTTTACACATGAAACTGATCAAAAACTCCACTGACTCTGAGACTACGTAGGAAACTAGGAGGTTCAGCCATGATGAGTCGCTTTCGGGTTTTAGGACTCCTCCAGATTTCGTCCTCAAAGTTGAACAGCCAGGAATCATATTTTGGTGTCTGAACTAGTGGTGAATTGTAGTATCTGGCTGGTGTTTCTCTGGCAGCCGAGACTCGATCTGACCTTTGCTGATTAGACTCTGCTCTCATTATCTCCTGAACTTACAATCATGATGTCACTTGCAGGACCTGACATCTGTTGATAGCAAGTCCAACCATTACCTGCTGGAAAATTTTTGGATAATCAGATTTTCATCTCACGTAATCTTTTTTTCCCATCCCTGAAAATCCAGTATAGTCCCTCGAGTAATAACAACACTCCAATCCAAGGCTTTTATATTTACTACCGGCCTACGGACAGCGACAACGACAGTGACTACAAAAGAGATGTGGTGGAAGGTAAGTGGAAATACAAAATGCATGTTTTCTCTGTTTTTCACTGCTGGTCGGGGGTTTCGCTGGTGTTTTGTTGACAGCCTCATCCTGTCCTCCCGTTAAGCTCTCCCTGGGTAGGGTAATGGATACTCACCCTCGGGGGGGGTAGTGAAGAGGGGTATTTCTGTTTGATTTACAGAGAGTGCCGTCCCTGGACTGAAATCTGTTTTTAATAAATGGCTCTCAACTAATTGGCCAGAGCTGAAACATGAGAGTGGGCAGAGCGGAGGGTGTCAGGTTGCTGGGAGCAATACTAACAGCCGAGCCAACCCTAACATCTAACGGTCTGTTTTTCTACAAACGCTGTCTGGTTCTGATGGTAGTTGAGGGTGGTGATTTACTCAAATAATACAACATCTAGATCAAAGTATTTTTGCTAATTTTACATAAAAAAGTGAAGGTGTTTTCAGTTGCTAACATGCATTGGTCAACATTTTTCATACACTGCAGTACTAACAAAACGAGGTGAAGTGATCTTTTTTTTGTAATTGGAGGCTCTCAGCAAACCTTGACATTCACTAATGAAGGAGAACTTGTTATTTTTACTTTATATATATATATATATATATATATATACACATATATACACATATATATATACATATATATATACATATACATATATACATATATATATACACACATATATATATATATATATATACATGTATATATATATATATATATATATATATATATATATATATATATATATATATATATAAGTATATGCGCAAAATGTGCAATCATTCTGTTCGGAAAGTTTTTAAACACTGTAGGTAATGAATAATACATGACCAAAGAGTTCATTCAATTCAGTTTTGGTGAAAAAATAGTTTGTTTACCCTGGATTTTGTTTATGAACTTTTAAACATTTCATCGACTAAAGTAGACTATAACTGAAAATAATCCAAAGACAGAATATGACAATAATTAAATGAATGTGATAAGATTGAGGGGCTGCACGGTGCTGCAGTGGTTAGCACTGTGGCCTCACAGCAAGAAGGTTCCGGGTTCGAGTCCTGGCTTGGGCGCGGGATCTTTCTGTGTGGAGTCTGCATGTTCTCCCTGTTCCTGTGTGGGTTCTCTCTGGTACTCCGGCTTCCTCCCACAGTCCAAAGACATCAAGAGGGGACGAGGCTGATTGATACTCTAAATTGACTGTAGGTATGAATGTTAGTGTGAATGGTTCTTCGTCTCTGTATGTTGGCCCTGCGATGGACTGGTGACCTGTCCAGGGTGAACCCCGCCTCTCGCCCGTAGCCACTGGAATAGGCTTCAGCCCCCCCGCAACCCTTAATGTGTAGGAATAAGCGGAAGATGACGATGGATGGATGGATAAGATTGAGATTATAACTAAATCAGAATCAGCTGCCCCCCCCCCCAAAAAAAACTCAAGGAAATAGGAAATCATGGTCATTTGTCAACTATTAAAACAAGACCAAAATAGTTCCAGTTTTCTTGGACTAAGAAAAAAACTAAAATGCTCAGACCTTTAGTCAACGACATAAAAACATGATAAGGGTGACTAAATATGGTGGAAAATAAAACACACTGCATTAAAAGAATTGCCTACTATTATAACCCTCCATTACCCCAAATTTGTTATGTCTGTGTTTTTTAAAATGTTAAAAAAAAAAAGTTTTTAAAAGTGGTCCGTACATTTTTACAAACAGGTCTCAAAGAAAGAAACTGCCTCTGTGTTAGGACATTGAGTGTGTTCAGCTTAAGCAGCAGGTTTCTTTTATCGTTCCATGTAGAGAAGTTAATATCTACCCGGGGACAATGGTAGCACACGTCCTGAGATTTATTACACTTCATACTGAAAAGAACACCACGAGAACTGCTGCTTTTTTCAGCCTCATTGGTTTGAAATGTAGCATTTCCATGTCAGAGATTGACCCAAGATTGTCGTCTCATTTGCAATTGTCGAGCATGTAGTCATGTTGATTGTGTGTGGTAGTGTAGCAGGGTGCGTGTGTGTGTGTGTGTGTGGAGCAGGAACATGAGCTGCCATATATGGAGCTTGTCCAGGCTAAAGCAACTGTTTGAGCCCTGGTGAGACTGATGGAGTAAGGTGGGGGGGGGGGGCATGAGAGAACTTGACTTCCATGATTGTAAAAACATAAAGGGACGGAAAAACTACTGATAGCAGGTTTACACCAGAGGATTTGGTGAGTCAACACTGTCCTTTAGAGGAGGAATTTCTCACCCTTGCCTCGGTTTCTTCCCTCCCAGGTGCAAAACACTGGCACATGATTGGACACCTCCAGCCCGAGACCTCCTATGATATCAAGATGCAGTGTTTTAACGACGGGGGCGAGAGCGAGTACAGCAACGTCATGATCTGCGAGACCAGAGGTAAGAAACCACACTCAGCCACTAAGTGTGACTCATGCCTCTCTTTATCAGACGTCCGGGCGCGTTGTCAAAGGACGTGCGTTTAATGTTATGATCACCATAATTACACGCCATGAACGCGCTGACTTTTATGAGCCCCAACACGATGACTTGCATTGTGTCCTTTGGTACTGTGTTATTTTTCTTTGTCCCCGGCAGGTAAAAAAGCCGCTCCTCATGTCTCTCTCTTGTTCTGCCTCAGCTCGTCAGTCTCCAGGGTCACCCAGCCAACACCCCATCACCCCACCTGGCCCCCATCCCCAGGAGCCCCCCAGCCCACCCGGTGGACTCCTCTACCTGATCGTAGGCTGTGTTTTGGGAGTGATGGTGCTGATCCTGCTTGCGTTTATCGCCATGTGTCTCTGGAGGAATCGACAACAGAACAATATGCACAGTGAGTTCCGCAGATCTAGCTTATCAAATGTGTTGTAATCATTCCTGGTTGTACCGTTTATCTCAGAGTTTTCACCACATTTGTCTCATATTTGAAGATAGTTGGCCGCAGGACATATGTGTAGCATAATCCAAGTGATTGTAGAGTGTATATGGATCCCACGTTACTTGCAAAATGGTTTTCCATGACTGGATGAACGCTTTACCAGAACCTATGGAGTTTTAACTAGGTAGGGTTTTGTCGCTGTGATCATCAAAGCAGAGAATTCACAAAATGCTCCAAAAACTTGAATGGCACTTCCTTCTGGGATTTAGGTGTATAAATCACAACCCATTTCAATAATGCCACTACGATTGAAAAACTTGACGTGCTTTCATTTGTTTATCGCTGACAACTCCCACAGTGACTCACTGTCACCTCTTGAAGAACAAATTGGTATTTCAAGTCAAAACCATCGGTTTGTTCTTGCCACTTCTGGTTGAAATCATCTGATAATTGAAGTGTTTTCAAGTCACTTTATGGTGAATTATTTCTTCACAATCATAAACCAGTCTGTATGCTTGTGGGTGATCTGTACTTCCTCCTTGACACCCCCGCCTCTTCATCCCTTCCTCTCCCCATGGTAGAGTACGACCCACCTGGCTACCTCTACCAGCCAGCTGAGATGAACGGCCATGTTCTCGAGTACACCACATTACCTGGCACCAGCCGCATCAATGGGGGCGTCCATGGTGGCTACGGGCACAGTGGCCCCATGTTACCCCAAGGGTGCCATCACCTCCACCATAAACTCCCTAACGGCTTGGCTTTGCTCAACGGCTCCAGCGGCCTGTTCCCACCTGGCCACCCACACAGCCACAATGGCACCCTGCCTCACAGCACCAGGGACTGTGAGCACCCCCACCCTCACCATCATCATAACGTGAGTGCTGCAGTCCAGGCACCACAAAGTACTGCAAACCCAGACACAGGGTGTCTTATTCATAGATTTATTCACGCTGTGCACGTACTAAATTACCAACTGTGGTGTTTTTGCTTTGGCAGGTGCAAATTAAGTTTAGTTTGGCTAAATCTAGTGTTGATGTTCTCTTGTCAGGGTGGAGGCTTGTACACAGCTCTTCCTCAAACAGAGTCTTCTGATTGTATGAGCTGTCAGAACCTCTGCAACAACAACAGGTAAGAGAATGGGGGCCATACTATGTCTACTGTAGTGCCTCCAGTTAATATCTAATCATGTTTTGCAAATTTCCTTGAAGGGTTGGTCATGGGTGTACAGTGTAGCATCCTAGTTATCCTATGTGATTTTTCACGGCAGCGCAGAACTGGATGATGATTGTTTCTAGCTTAAGTCGGTGTTTATGGATGCTTTTTTTTAGGTGTAGTATCGTTCTAACATGCGTCTTTTGTGATCGTTTACCGGTTTTCACCTGCCGTTACAATGTGTCTCTACATGAGATCCATTTGAGAGTGGATCACACTTCCTCTCACTCAACATTAACATGTGCAAAGCAGGAAAGGAGGATTCACCTTGTCTGTCACAGATTCAAAAGAGAGGAAGAAAGGCAATCAATATAGCTTGAGCTTAATTATTGGTGTCAAACTGTGAAATCAGTGTTGCATGCACATGAAGCCCTTATTGTATGGGTCCTTCAGAATTTTAATTCCGTTAAAAAGTGTGTCCTCAAATGTGGTCCGAGTTGGTCTCTCATGGTGTGATCTGATCACCCCAGATACGTGTTGAAGCCACATTTGAACAAGGCCTAAGTTCTACAAAGAGTCACCTGGAATCTTAGGTTCGAACTAACTTATTTGGGGTTATTCTCTGTTCGGGATGAGCAAGGAAACTTCTGGCAAGCAAGTCCAGCAGCCTCTGTATAAAAAGAAAAAAAACTGGCAACATTTAGTAACAAGGGTACGTCAGTAACAGTTAGGTAAACATTGGTAATGCTTACCGTAGTTAACCATATGTTAACAGTTAACGAATGTGTATAGTAATCAGTTACTATCGTTGATTAAGTCCCTGTAAAGATGGATGACAACTGGAGGGCTTTTGGGTGGAGTCAGGGGTTCCAGGATAGGGTGCAGTAGGAGTAATACTTATTCATCACTAACTAAGCATTAAGTAACATTTATTAATGTACCCTTACTGTAAAGCGTTCCTAAAAATATTCCCATCTTCTTTTGAGAGAGTCAGCTTGGACGGAGTATTCCTCTTGCTTTGTGACCTCACAACTACAGGGACTTCTACTTGCTCCCAACACACACACGCACACACATACATACACACTTCCTGTTCTGCTGTTTATGTACTTAAGAGTCCTCAGCATCACAGTTTACCCAGTGTGCACCCAGCCAGCACATGAGCTGAGCTAATGAGCCTGGTGTTTATTTACCTCCGGGTGCTGGGAAAAGGGGGGGGGGGGGGGGGGTCACCATCCAATCACGCACCAATAAAGGGAAGCTGAGTGGTGAAAACACGGTTTCAGGCTACGCAAGGGTGCTCCAGTTGTATTTGAGCTGGTGCACAATGTTGGGAGGATTAACACAATGGAATTCTGTGTCTGTCAGAAAACCCACAGGGATCTAGGAAGAGGGAGGAAGAGCTGGAGTGGGCGAGCGCTCAGCAATGAGTGGGCACCTCACAAACCAATGTGTGCCATTTGTCTCTGTGCAGATGTTACAACAAGACCAACAGCACTTTCCCCAGCGGCACTCTAATGCATCGCATGGCGCCATGCCAACAGGACGGGCTGGAGATGGTACCCCTGGGCCAGGTTTCCTCGCAGTGCCACAACTCTGGCGAGCAGGAGGCTGATGCAGACGAACATAAGGACTCTTCGCCTTCGCAGCATTCCTGCTGTCTGGTTGGAAACAATGAAAACTCTCCAGCAGACAACACTGGTGAGACATATTTGGTGCCAAATGCCCGCTAAACCATTTCAAGTATGTTTTGTTGTTTTCCAGCCTCCACCTCCCCCCCGGTGTTTTCTCTCATCTCTAAAGCATGAGTCAGCCGTTGATCAGTTGATAAAATCATGTTTAAATTCTAACATTTCAAACCATTGCTGTACTATGGTTTGCCGCTATTTCACTTGTGTAGCTCTGAAACTCACATTAGGAGATAAAAGTAAATGTAAGCGAATCAATGAACAGAATCTTTAGACGAGCCACACAACAAGATGTATTTTAAGCTGTACTTTAAATACTGATATTTGTGTATCGCAATATACCATAATATAATCATA
Source organism: Aulostomus chinensis (assembly GCF_037954235.1). Classification (NCBI taxonomy): domain Eukaryota; kingdom Metazoa; phylum Chordata; class Actinopteri; order Syngnathiformes; family Aulostomidae; genus Aulostomus; species Aulostomus chinensis. Next base: position 21,290,724 of record NC_141329.1, read on the forward strand.
TTGTGAGCATGTATCATGAGGCATATTGTATTGTGATGTCCTTCCACGTCTCTAATTCTAATCTAGATTGATGTGGAGAGAGTGGTAATTTCACTTACAATGGTCAAAGACATGTCAAACTGCATGTCTGCATTCACAGCTCATATATTTTTTTCAAATAATGGTGGATTTTGCCCCCTAGTAAGGTTTAAAATGCTTTTTGTTCCTCCAGATATATTCATTCCACAAACATGCAAACGTTATTTTCGACTCAACCCTGAGTGCCATGACGTGACACCGGCAGCTCTTCCCAGCAGGATATTTGTCTGGTGTTTATCGATGAAAAAAAACCAGAAACAACACTTGTCAATCATTTACAGAGAGAGAAAGCAGGAGCTCATCAAAGAAACTTGTTTTCATGGTGAATTGTGTTTATCTGTCAACCATCTCCACTTGCACAACAGTGGAATGTGTTGTGAAACTCAATGACATAATGGACTAGATAGGATTCCCAGTTCAGCAGCCATCTTTGGTGTTACACATTTTTCCTTTCAGGATTCCACAAGTTTAGTGATTTTGTTTTCCATTTTCAGTTTCTGACCTTTTATAATGTCTCTGGTGACGTAAGTGTGAGTGTAGTATTTAGAGAGGAGTGACACTGCTCCCGTATCTGTACGATAAATATGAAGCCACAGCCTGCAGTCTGGGTATTCATATGAAGAAAAAAAAAGCAATAATGTAAATAAGTTATTCGTGAAGATGATCATAGTTGGATTTTATGATCTTTGAGCAACAAGCTGTCTGTTTCCAGTCCTTGTGCTAAGCTAACTGTCTGCTGGCTGCAAGATTCTTGCATCTGCCTTTAGCAAGAAAGCAAAAAAATGTTCATCTATCGTCTCCATGATGTTGGATGTGAATGATTTTGAATTTCAGTCATTCCCCAACCTAGGTTCTGCCATTCAGCTTTCGGAGTTTTCCTGCTAGCAGTCAGACAGACATGATCACATGACCTCCTCTGCAGAAACTGATTTCCTGTGGATGAATTAAAGACAGTTTTATTTTTAGAAGCTGGGGGGTTCAGGCCTATTGTGAAAGTGAACTCTGAAAGTTGCTTCATGCCTTACCCATATGTTTTTATATCATTACCAATGTTCATGTTATATGCAGACAAGCTATGCAGTTTCACCACAAATTACACTGTGCTTGTCTTTTTAATATGAGGTGTAAACCAAACCTCTCTCTCCCTCTGTGCAGCTGAGGAGGAGCTGGAGTGTGTGGACACGGAGGGGCCTGTGGTGTGCTGGGAGAGTCTGGGCCTGGCTGACTTGGACTGTGACGAAAAGCCTGGGTGGATCTCCAGCAGCAGTCTGGCGGGAGAGCTGATCCAGCCCAGCCCGCAGGAGGTCTGAATGCAGCCCACACACAAACACTCTCTCCTGCAGTGTGGGGGTTCAGCCAAACCATGCAGAGAGACTGGACAGTTGTGGAAGTATCACAGAGGAAGCAGAGATGGGCTAGTCAGGGACACTGCGTGTGACAAAGACAGACACTTAATTGACGAGCTGATGAGCATCATGGGAAAAGACAAGCGACTCCAAAAGACTGAAAGCCAGATGGAGAAAAAAGAGAGTGCTGCTCAAAGACAGAAACTGTGTCCCATTGGAGGATAGACTCTCTTAAAAGATCAAAGACTCTTTAGATGACTTATTTATTTTTTGTAGTAGTAAAATATTATTTCATATGAATGTATCTGTTTTAAAGAGTTTGTCTTTTATATTATTTATGCCTTTTGGATGAGAAATACTTTTTATTTTTTGTTGTTTTGTCCCTCTGTGTTCCACTCAAGCGTGGAGATTAGCAACTGTCTGTGTAAAGTTTTGTAATAATATAAAGAGAAGATATGGAAGAGTAAACAACAACCTATTTTCAATGTCTCCTCCTCCTCCTCCTCCTCCTCCTCCTCCTCCTCCGCTTCTTCATGTGCGAGCCCGATGAGTGATTGCCGTCTTGAAATTTCCCAACCTCGGTCCAAACCCATCAATATTTCTGGCAGGCCTTTGATGTGGCTCTCTGATGGGCTGTTCCACTGCAGTGACCCCTGAACGGGGTGAACACTCTCTTCGCTGTTCAGATTAAGGCTGCTGCTCTTTGCTTCAGTGAATACTCGATCACTCAGTACTTAACACAAAATGCGCCGTCGCTTTAACAGCGGTATTGACCTACTGGCCCCAATCTGTCGGAGAAGCAAGGTAGTTAGATAAAAATTAAATTGTTAAGTATGAACAGCACCCCCCCCCCCGCACACGCACGCACACACACACACACACACACACACACACACACACACACACACACACACACACACCTACATTTTTGGGTGTTAAATGTCTTGAACTTGAAATCACGCAGGAGAAATGTTGTTGTCACAAGCAGTTTTACTAGAAAGAGGAAGCAGGGAAGCAGTTAAACTTGTGGTAGACCAACTGGCAAAAACTTGAAAACAGTAGGAAGCAGATAATAGTATGGAGGACGTACCATGAAAGACTTCCTGGTAAAACCTTTCTACAGTTGCTTAGGAGTGAGACCATATGAATATGCGTCTTCCTGGAAGCCTAACTTTGAAGCTATCATTGCTAAAATTATGCTGTATGGAGTAGTGCTCAACAATTCAGCAAAACTTTACTGAAATTGAAATATGGGCTGGTGGAACATCCAAATTGCAGGAGGTGCAATATTCGCTAAATGTGCGTCAAAATACAACTGAAGGAAATTAGTACTGCGGAGACAGCAAGGTGAAAATGGTATTCTTATAGGTTGTAGTTCTTTAGACTTCATTCTTGCTCCTTGTCTAAAATGAGAGCAAGAATGAGAACTCCCTCTCATGTTGTGAATCATGTCACTGTTGCAATATCGGTCGAAATAATTGCAATTGCAATTTTTTTTTTCCCTGAATATTTGAGTTGAGTAGCGAAAGAGGTCGCCTAGTGGTGGTTCATTTTTATGTTGTATAACTGCTTTGAATGAGAAAATACCAGTGAACTGAAACATGAGAAGAATAGAGATCTCATAAGAAACGGGCAATATAAGCCAAGCCAATTTTTTTTTTCAGTAAATCGGTTTATATTTTCATGTTGTGAAACTGTTTTGATGGTTTGAAAATGCCAAATATCATTCAGGAATCTGCATCAAAGTCAAAGTGTCTATTGGGAAACTGTTGGAATGATACTCTATAAATCATCAACGAGTGACATGAACATCCGCAAATGCTCCAAACTGAGAAATATGTCGCATTTGTATTTTTGTAACCAGAACCACTTTGCCATTTCCTCAGATGCACTTAATGGTTTAATTTCATTGTGGCAACAAAGAAGAAGAAAAAGGTCCCAGTAAGTACGAGCAATGTTTGTGGAGAGACAATTACTGATTAAGAGATATTCAGTCATTTAAGGACAGGCTATTTGGTTGGAAGGGTCATTAAAAAAAAGGCTCTATGTCCCAGTTTTCTGCAAGTATGCACCATGTTTTTCTGGGCCAAAAATGAGATTTACTGACATGAATTCAAGCTGGCGTGGCGTTAATATCACGCTCGAAGGACCCAACTGTGTTCACTTATTAGAACAGTTCTAATGTGGGTGAAAGTGTTGATTTGACTCATTCATAAAACACCATGAGTATCTTTTGCTCATGTTTCAGCCTGCATCACCCCCTTTCCCCTTGGTGTTTTAAATCATGTCTTTGGTGTGCTGGTTGATTGGAGTTGATAGGATTGCAGCGGGGAGATGACAAGCCTCGCCGTGCTCCGCCGAGGATGACTGCAGCGCAGGCTTCCCATGCCTGCCATTGCCTGTCTTTGTGCCAGAGTTGGTTGCCAGTCCTCAGGCCCTGGCTCGCCTGGCATCTCGCTACCCACTGATGGTACACGGGATATTTCTGGAACCCAAATTTACTCGTCTACTGCTGCTGAGGCGTGGCATGTCCTCTTCCGGCTGTTATTTTTAGTCTTCGTGGAGGCTGGCAGTATTTATTCAGTCGATTTGAGTCAGTTCTTTCACTGGAAGAGTCATTCTGAGTTACTCAGCTTTAAAACCGGTAGGGGTCTAGATGTAGTCCAACCAAGGTGACACAAAACTCAACCCATTTTGATCTGAATTTTCTTCAATGTGCACCAACACACTGGGATCCTTTGCTGCTGTTGGGAAGAAAAGGAACAGAGGGAGAGGAGATGCTGACAGATGCTGGCTGGGCTGATGAGGAGAAGATAAGGGCCGGGTTGTCTCTAAATGGGCTGCTACTTCGTCTCCCACGTCTGTCAGTCGGCACCCTCCTTGAGCCCAGCCCTGCACCCTCTACCCACGCAGCTACAACCCTTCATTAAGGAGCCCATGGGAACAAGAACCCTCATTGTCCACCCTGGAATCTCTGTCCCTTGCTGCTGAGCCGACCTGTTAACGCCGGTCCCTCTCCCCTCCGCCCACCATTCTTCCTCTCTTGTCCCTCTCCAGCACACCCTGAATGAATGCAATTCTTATGAATTGGGCAGTGTGTAGTTAACTTGCTTGAATCAGCTCAGGGCAGTTTTATCCTTGAGATGTCAGAAAACACTCGTGAAGCATGTTGTGGTTGGATGCATTCCAACAACATTCCTGTCGATCCCTGCAAATGATGAGCTCATAGAATAGGACTGATAATCTATACGGGCCCTCAAGAACATCAACCATTTATTTGTAATCAGTCTCACGTCTTAAAGCATGAAAATAGCTTGACAGTTGATGTAACCACAGCTAATGTAGACTGCACCTGTTGGATATAATCAGAGAGGCACAATCCAACTGCATCTATTTAACTGCCTCATTTTTCCCTGTCATCATCGACGAGACACAGTTGTGATCAATAACCAGCGTATTAATGACTAGCAGGCGGAACATGTTACATCAGTGGTATTCCAGAGGCCCAAAGTCAGCTCAGCGTCAGAAAAAATGTATAAATAATATCTTTTTTTTTAAAGAAAAGTGAAAAGTAAATAAAGAGTCTTGTCTAATTTACCTGCTAAGGTTTAATAATCACAACAATGCAATGCTAGTTGTGTAAATGTCTACAGAAGGTTCTTAAAATCACACGTCTTCATCATAAAATTCTAAATTCTGAAAATCCAACCTTAATAAAATTAAATTTTATCATTTTAGGAAGATGGTGAAACATAATCATGCATGGAAAGTTCTCATTCACAAAGAAAAATGTCATCAGTCGTTCTTCACATCCAGCCGGTTGAAGTAGAATGTTATTCTGGCTCCTTCCTCTGTGTCATAGAGAGCCTGACAGGTGTACATCCCCCCTGCCTCCCGCTGAACCTCCTCTATGACCAAATTGGAGGTGTTGACAGGAACCTGCATGTGACCCAGGCTGCTGGATTGAGTCTGGATCTTGGCTCCTTGACCGTAGTTGTAGGCCAGTGCTACGTTATTATCATTTCCGGGTTTGGTGTAACCCCAGATGAAGATGGTTGGCATGGTGGAGCCGCAATCCAAGGTGACTGAGCTTCCCACTGTCGCTGTAGCGTGGGTGCGAATGTATTCCACCTCCTCAGGGTCAAATATCTCTAAAGCTGGTGATAGGAGACACCCAGAGTCAGGAATACTCCAAGCAAAGAAAAGCTTATGTTGTTTTCTATCCTACGCATTCGAAAAAAAAAAAAAAAAGGCCTCAGTAGTGTCAGATGTTAATAAGTATCTTCAGCAAACTTTTTCAGGACCTCACAGTTAGTTGGGAAAGCATCAGCTCTTGAGGATGAACACCACATAATTAAAGACATTTATAGTTTATCTGCCTCTGGCCTGTTTGATGGATCAAATTTTATGGCCCTCCCTCTCACGGAGCTTAGTAATTTCACAAAATCATGACAGTGGTTTAAAGTCTGCTTGTTTCAACTTGCCTCCGAGTCAACACCTTTGTTCTTAAAGTAACTAAAATGAGTCTTTACCTTGTAGAGGAAGCGGGAACCAGCAGAGGAGAAAGCAGAAAAAAGGGAACATCCTCAGAGTCTCTGTGGTGCCAGAAAAGCTTCAATCTCAATTCAGCAGGCTATTTAAAGCCTATCACTGTGGTGGAAGTGTGGATCCTCTCCAGTCCACACTGCTGCTTACACAGAGAGTGACTGAGCCAGGCGAGAGGACTGACAGGGCGAATTCTTTCAAACTACACTAGATTCACTTTAAATTATTCATCAGTGCTTCCACCCTGCCAGTGTTGCTCCATTTTGCCTGTCTCTCCAGCTCTGGACTCATGATTCGGCTAATGGTGGGACCTGAGAGTGAAAGGTGTAGGGTGTCAGAATGATGCCATCACTTCATATATTATTGAATAAACCGGTGGAGATAGCCTTTTTAGAAATTCCATCACTTCCAAACGTGAAATGAAAACCAGGGCCTGGCAAGGGCGGAAAGTAGGCGCTCATGCTCCCACGCTAACACATTCACGGTATTATTTACCCTATAAAATGCATGCAGCTGGAATAGAAATACCATTCATGCATACCATATTTTTTTCTGTTTGTTTCAGCACAACAGAAGACAGCGTTTTGAATTATGATTAACAGAAGAATAGAAACACACACTCTTCAACATGTATGTTTTTCTATAACTCATATGTAGATATTAGTCCGGCAGTATCAATGTGTCTTGAGCTTGCAAAGATATCTTTTTTTTTCCTTTCTGCATTACCCTCTGTGACTCAAGAATGAAAAAAGAAAGAATGGCCAGCCACGAGTATTTAGCTTGAAGCTAATGGTGACTAAACTAAGAGCAGTAGAGATGTCCAAAAATGATAGTTTAAAACTCTCGAAAACATTGTCAGGTATACTTAACATCTTCACATCTTCACATCGTCTTTATTAATTTGTAAGCTTATTAATCCACAAACAATGATTTCAGAGACAGTTTATACACAAACATTTCTTGGGGAATTTTGATGTTGTAAGCTGCCAGCCTCCATTACCTAATCCAGATAAGTCACACAAAAATTTTTTTTTATGAGTGCAAGATTCCTGTTTGTAAATTCTTGGAAGGCAAAATACACTTTTTGGGTGATGTATCACTTTAAATGCTTGAACGAGGACACTTCTGTTGTGATTATAAAATGCAAAATTAAGAAGAAGTCCAGCAGTGAGCATCTTCAACCTCCCATACTAGGCCTGCTAGCTGCAACAGAGCAGACTGAAGCTGTGCAGCGCGGCCTTGTAAGCAGCCCATAAACCTGCTCTCACTGGAGGCAACCCCAGACTGAGAAGAAGGCTCTAATTACTAAGAACTTAAGAGTTCAGCTTTTTGAGGGGGAGGAAGAGGAGGACTATATTTAGAGAGCTGCTGGAAAACAGACAGATGTAATAAAAATGCAATACAAACCAACATAGTTTCCGAGGGCAGGCGGAGTGGACGGTGAGATGAAGTTCAGAAATGTGTCAGGGAAAACATTGACAAGTGGGACAAACCCACTCGTCTACAAGTATTGTCCTAGAAGAAGTGTTGAACCAAAGAGAGGACCGTAATGTTCTTTCAAAAGCAATTTAGCAAAGGAGAAGTAGAGTTACAACAAAAATAATATGATTTCTTGTCATCAGCTGTGTCATTGTGGGCTGACTATATGTACATCAAGCACCCGATAGAATGCAGTTGTTCGTGTTTTCCCGCCCAGGAACTGGAAAAGAAAGGGAGCAGATTTATGGGACGTTCTGATTGTAAGTTGTTTTTACACCAGCCACCTAAACCACCGAATAGATAGTAGATCTCGCTTGCAGTACATTTACATACTGTATTAGACGCAATAACACACATTTGTTTGCCACAACCAAAAGCTTGAATACAAAAATACATTTTTGATAAGCCTATATAATATATTGTTTTTGATTTTTGCTTAAAGATGGATGTCAGTCTCCAGAAAGCTAGGTGGCGGTATGGCCAAGATTCAGATTGTAGCAATCACTCTTTCTTCCAGTTGACCTTTTGGGTAATATACCATGATAGTTAGTGAGTGGCATTCCCATCTAGAGAGTACTTTAATGATAAAGTACACATTTTGTTTTAAGTATTGCTTTAATAAAAACTGACTTAGAATGACAAATGTGTTTACACAACAAATTTCCTTTTTCTAACTTCAAGTTAATTCACTGACAATAAAAATGTAAATCCTCTAACAGTGCAGTGAAAGTAACAGTTGCGGTTGCTACATCAAGCTAATGTTCAAGCTGCGACACAGTGAATAAATGTGTGATTTGTCATTCATGGGTCCAGTACTTTACAGTAAGTCCTCTTCAGTTGGGGTAGGAGCCGAGCGAATTCTTTACTGGTGAAGCATATCCTTTCAAAAGGTTACAGTCCTGCACACGAGGGCCTGCCACATCTGCTGGCTGTCTACCTGATTTGCTGCCTAGCTGTTTGCAACTCTCTCAAAAAAAAAAAAAATGGAAGGAAGACGACCAGGCAACTGGAAAATGTGAGTTGTTAAAAAACAAAATGTTTCGGTTCAGGGGGAGTTGGTCTTCAAGAGTTAGCAACAAACGGAAGGTTGCATCTTATCTGGACCCTCTTAGCCCTGTAAAAGCTTTCAGGTGCCCCATTGAGTGGATCCGGCGGGGCCAAGCTTGAGAGACTTTTTTTTTTGTTCTTGGCAGTAGATGAGAGAACAGAACCAGACTCTGATAGCTGGAACTGTATAGGGATCTGGGTAACACATTATTGCCACCCAACATGTGCCATCAGCTCAGACTGGGAACGCTTGGCAATGCTACACTTTATGTGAGAGCAAAGCTGGCAAAACAGGTGGGTTCCTTGAGTGTGCCCTATGATTAGATCAGTCATTACGACTGGCATTGTTGAAAGCAGAGTGAGCTGCTTATTTCGGAGGACCACCTGTATTGAAATGTGTCTGAACTGCACATGATTCAAACTCTTGATGAGAAAAATAGTCTTTGTTGGCGTACAGTTAGGATGTGTGGTTCCACTTAGCATCTAATGAGACTCTGATTTTATTTTATACTCCTCAACAAAGAGCACTGTAAAGCCACTGTGTTTTTGTTTTGTTACTCAGGTTGAGCAACTAAGTCTAGTAATATGGACTCCCTCTTCATTTTACGTGTCCTCTGTGCCCCTGCACTCGTCAGATTCAAGTCCCTTACATCCCATGCTGGCTGCAGCTGTGAGCTTTCTCCTCCACCTCCCTGCGTTTTCTTCAGTTGACAGTTGTGTCAGGGACCACACATTGAGGAGGTGGAGAGAGGCAGTTGCACAACTCTGGTAGACAGGCTAACATATATTAGCCAAACCATATACTCTGTGTGTGTGTGTGTGTGTGTGTGTGTGTGTGTGTGTGTGTGTGTGTGTGTGTGTGTGTGTTTATGTATATATGCTCTATCGTTATTTATTTGCCAGGGAGGCAAAGCGGAAGTAGGCTAAGTAGCTCCATGCAATTGCGCTCTTAAGGCAGAGAGGCCCACCCCCATGACCTTCATTTCCCTCCTGGCTCACTTCTCATGTCACAGCCTCAGACCTCGTCATGCTGAGCTCCTCTGCACAGGGCTCCCCGTTGGGCCTCTACCTGAATCACAGAGTCGAGCACAGCCACTGGCCTTGGGACAAGGGCAGCAGGAAGGGGCCTCTCCGCTCGGCAGAGCACCTGGACTACTCATAAATACAACAAATGTGAAGGACAGCTAAGGATTATCTCTGCAGTCTCGCAACTGTGCACAATTTGTTTTCTGTCTGATTTCCAAGTTTGAGTTGAAACTAGAATGACTCTCTAAATAGCGCAGTATGTAATTTCTGCCACTAGGGGTCTCTCAATCAAACCAATAACCAAAGACACATGTTTGATGGCCCATGAGAGTTCTTGTCCTCATGATTAAACAACCACCTCTGTCATGGTTGAATCTGATGTGACTTGTGCAGAAATCCTGTTCACAAATAAGGTAAGGTATTTATAATGGTAATTTAGAATGAGTAGTATGCTCCAGTATATTTTGGAAAGCTATTCATCCACTCAACAGTAACGACTAGGCTGGCTATCTGCCTAAGAAGAGGAGAGAGAGGGTCATGTTGGGTGTAGATTAAAGCGATTAATGTCACGATCCATCTGCATGGTGTTGTTAAGTTGTAGACAATTAGTTTAGGCCTGTATTATCTAGAATGCTCTAGGATTGTAGTTTATAACTTTGTGTTTTCTGGTCTGTGCTTTGATTGGTGTGTCAGTTCCTGTTTTATTTTGTATTCACTTCCCTCCTGTCTCTTCATGTGCTTTACACTTCCTGTCTTTGTCTGGTTGCTGCCTTTTTGCTATGAATCCCCTGCATCTTGTCTGTGAATTCGTCCTCTTCTTTGTGTCTCTCAGCCAATCAACTCCTTCCTTGCTGCCCATGTGTTCTCCCACCTGTTTTTTGTTCTGTCATCAGTAGAGGTTTTAGTTTAGTTTGGTTGTCTTGTTCAGTTACATCAGATCATTGTTGCTCATCCTGGTTTATCTATGTGTTGTGTGTTATTCTCTAGTGTTTCTATTGTTCTATTGTTGAATTTTATTATGTAGGTTGTATTTTAAGTCACCATAAAACACAAAATTCTTCAAGTCCTGCTAGTTTCCTGTTGCTGTAGTCAACAATTTGCTTCTACCAAAGTCAACTAGACTGATACTTGATACAAAAAGTGTGTTTTGCCTTTCAAGTACTCACAAGTTGGTGTCTTACGTTCACAAAGTTGTTTTTTTTTCCATCCTGCTTTATTTCCTTGTGACTTTAGAATGCAGAGAGAGCCAGCCACACATTTTCACCTGGAAGCTAACAGGGACTGATAACTAACAACAGCTGCAGAGGAAAACCACCAAAAATGTCAGTTTACAAACCCACAAGTACATCATCCAATATAATCTACATCGTCTTTGTCATCCCTCCACTTGGTAATATACAAACACTTGGATTTGAGCTAAAACCAACACTTATAACACTTCCGCTTTTTTGCCGGTGAACACCAGCGAGTTGCCTCAGCGGAGCAGGCTAGCTAGTGGAGCTCTGAAGCACGGTAAAAAACTGAAATAAATGCCTCGCTAAAAGGGTGGATTGAAGAGAAGCAGTCTGAGTCCACTGACAGTTTTACTTGAATTTAAGAGGAATCGTTCTGTTATATAAGATCTGAATGTGGTCATTTTTCATGGAGCTGCTGGTCTGAGTGGAACTTGTGACATGCTTGGTTGGATAAACCACAGGACTACAGAGGGCCTGGCACTATTCCCCTCTTGTGGAGAAGAAATCAGGTCCATGGCAGGGAAGTCCTGGATGAGCTGACCTGGAAAGAGCCAGATGGGGATTGGGTTGAAGCACCGTAGAGGCCTTCTTCAAACAACATGTGGAAAGGCTTTGGCAGCTAATGTAGCGTGGAGTACTTATGTACTGAGCACTGACTTGACCACTGTCCATCAGAATCTAAAGAGAGAGAGATACGCCGCATACAGGCACGACCACTGCAACCATTTCCACCAGACCACCTCCTCAAGAGCAGCCCACACCGCCCCCCTCACCAGCCCTTCTCCCTACGGGACCCTCATACTGCTCCTGGTTCAGCTGTTTAGTGTACAGTAGCTCATACCCACAATCCTCTCTGAGCAGGTGGTCTGTCACTCTTGTTTTCAAGAGTCTCCAATGACAGCTGAGGGTAGAGAAGAAGAGGAAAAATGCAACTCAATATCCAGAACTTCTTCTGGCTGTGCTCTGTTTGGTTTAATTCATTTACTTTCATAATTCACATCAGATGTGGAGCGGGAGGTTGACACTGTGGTTTGCTCAATTAATTCTTCATTTAATGTTTTTATTATTCAGTTTTTAAATCCCAGCAGCCACTCTGAGAGTGATAGCCAGTTCTGACTTGCTGTATAAAGGAACAATTGTGTGCTGTTTTTACGAGACAACAGAAATATGGGATCTCTCTTACATGCTCTGTAATGATACCTGCTCTGCAGCTCCCCTTGGTATTACAGAACTTTATAGTTGAGCTCATTGGTTTGCTGTCCAGCTGCAACTTTACTGTTTTATTTTACCCTCGCAGCTCTCGTGGTGTGGTGTTCATCTAAAGAGCGGATAGAGACCCAATGCAGAGCTAAAAGAGTACAGTATTGAACTTCTACTCCAATGTGGCAAATGGTAGCCTTAAGGATAGGTTAAAGATACAAGCTTGAGACCAAAGGGTCCAATCCCCAGAACTGACAGGTTAGATCTGGATCTGTGCTGCATTGTTGTCAACTGGATTGTTTCAGTTTCCCTGAAGACGCTTGCCTCTCACCTGGGTGTAATAACCCTGTGCAGATGCTAATTTCATGATTTCACCTTAGTGTCAGACGACACTGTGAGTTTATCCTGCTACATTTTAGCAGTCAATTTTCAGACTAAATGAATAAAAAGCACCTCACTGTGACATTTAGATGTTTACCTTAAACCAAAAATTTACTTCAGTACCTCTTCAAACAACAGTGAAATGACTATTTAGCTTCCTCTGGTGTAATGAAGTTGTCAAACACAGTTTTACTCCTTCATCTTCTCGAACAAACTATATCCTGTGTGTAATTTACAAGCACACCACTAATTTGTGTGAGAGGGGGTGTTGGCAGGATGCTCACCGATTCAAAACTGTTAGAAAGCCAGAGAGCGAGTCTGAGACAGCGATATGTCTCAACTTTGGTCCGGTTTGATATGAGGTGGATTATCAGATGATGCATGTATTTATTTTAATATGAAATGCATCAGAATGTTTTCACAAATACTTCACACTGATCCTTTCAAGGTTCCAAACCCCTTTTCTGACTCTAGCTCTGTAGGCAATCTCTGTAAATAGATTTTTTCACAATTATCCTTAAAATCCTGAAGGTAACCCGATAGCAACAGGAGACACTTAACTACTCATCTTTAAGAAAGTTCATTAAAAAAAAAAAAATTCTTATCGAGTTGATACAGTATTTTAACAATGGTGCAACTGCAAATGTGTCCAGGAACCTCCTTCATTTTATACTGAAGTTTGATTTTAGGATTTTCAAGTGTGCCCTGTTTTCTAATAGAGAAACACATAAAAAAAAAATTTTAAATACAAAATAATTATGTTGCAACCGACAGAACTGTGAAAGACTCTATTGCTATATAGCTGCTTATTAACATAACATATTTCTACCATATTATCGCTGTCTCTGACTTCAGTAAGAAAGTAAATAGTAACTCGCTTTTGTTCTATAGCTTTCTAACATATTATATTGGAATTTGGCAGCGTCAGATTTAAACAAAACAACAAAATGGTGGCTAAAAAGTTCTTTTCAGGGATCTCTGTCTTGAGAGTAATCTGTATTCATGGCTGAATGTTAATATGCTAATATAACTGTACATCTTTGCAGATGTGTTCTATGTAAGACAAAGGTAGGCAGCGAGAGACTGACCCCTCTCATCTTACTGTTCCCCTCAGCTGCTTTACGAGCTTCTAAACTGGATACTTACTCATTTTAAAGAGGCTTCTGACATTTGCTGTAAGGTCTAAGGAGCCTTTGGAGTAGGAAAGGTGACTGTAAAGAAGACAGTAATTGTATCCAAGTAACTCTTCTTTCTGTTCCTTCCCTCATCATTTGGGCCCTGTGAATGTTACCAGGAGAAAGAAACTTCAGCTGCCCTGGACATATTTTCTTTCATTTTCTAATTTTGGGACGGTTATTTTTTTTGTCTGTGCTTGTGATTGTATTGGACACTATTAGTGCAGACTGGAGAACTGGGTGTGTTCAGGCCATATTTTGGACAAAACCACATTTTACTTTTAATGTTTAATGTGCACTCAAGATGACGAATGAATAGAAATGAGAATAGACTATCTGAGAATAGAAAACTTACTTGTTCTACTCCCTGAGCTCATACTTACCACGGTAATACCCTTCTATTCACAGTAGTCACGTATACAACCAGAAGTAAACAACGCATTATCTGAATGCTTAATGAACTGATCAGAATCTGTGACATGTGTAGTTTATCCCTTGTGCTGTGAGGTTTTTGTAAGGTAAAGACATTAAAGCGTTACATTTTTTTTTCCAAAACAAACTTGAACCCTGGAGTGCCTCCCCCATCTGGAAGCAGTAGAGGGCTTGTCTTAAAGATAAAAACGATATGAGTCGCTGCTGGCAACTCAAATGTCCAGTCTGGGATCAATTACATAGACAGGATTCAGTGAGAGAAGCGGAGCTGGTGGGGGAGGAAGGGAGGATGGTGGTGGTGATGGGGGGGGGGCCATTCGGCACAGATTCGATATCATGATCTGGTCCAGCACAGACGTGTAACCCACATACACGTGCACACACACAAACACACATGCTAAACAAACTGCTGTGTGACCTGCAGCTTGTGCGTACGGTTCCCAGTGTCTGGTTCTGGGTTTGGCTGAGACCACATTCTGCCATGTACCCGCCCCACTCGCATACTGCATTTAACAAGCAACTGATGGCAGTTCCAGATGAGGCCACTCGCAGCCAGCTGCTCTGTCATGTGGGCTGGGGCAAGGACTAGAATCAATAGAATAAATTCTTTCAACAGCTCATAGTTTGAATTAATCCCACACAGACACCTTCATTATTTAATTGAAGTCTCATTTCCCAGCTTTAAGTTAAAGGTCAAAGTTTGCCAAATGTTCTATACCTCGTATTCATCCATGAAAACATCTGCCCGGCAGTCTTAACGAAATGCATTGTGGGATGCGTAAGACGGAGGGGAGGAGGGTTGTAATGGAATGAATATGAATAACACAAAGTAAAAACAGACAACCAGGAGGGGGGAGAGAAAGAGAGAGAGAGAGAGAGAGAGAGAGAGAGAGAGACAAAGGGGTCTAATAGGATCCAGACTGTTTGGAGCTGTAACTGTTTCAAAGGGAGACACGTCCATATGTACACATTCACTCACTGTGTTTGTCTGAGACCTCAGCAGGCATCCTCAGCTCTACAAAGGGTCACGGCAACACCTCCAGTCCCCATAACCTTGTTTAGGGTCAAGACTCAATTCACAAATAGTGGAGGACCTCACCTCATGTGGCCCCCATTAAAACTTCATAGGCATGGCCTGTTCTGTCCCCCCCCCCCCCCACACACACACACACACAAACACACACACACACACACACACACACACACACACACACACACACACACACACACACACACACACTACCGTGACAAATGTAAATACAGGTTCAACCCAGTAGCACATCAGTCTACAGTCATAAAATGTATGTTATGTAATAGAGCGACAACATCTGATCAGATATATGATTGATTAGGAATACTGTTTTTATAAGGATGAATGTATTCTCTTATTTTTGCATCATATAACTTCTATTCTAGAGGTCATGTGACTGGTGCTGTTTGTTTTCTGCAGGACTATGGTGGGCAATTTCTGCCAAGATCGATGGTTAAGAAGCCATTCATTTGAGTGCAAATGTGTTTAAAAAAAACCAAACACATGGCATTTTTACATCGGGTTGGACCGATGTGGAATATTTCTATTTATACAAATATCTTAAAATCTTCAATATTCAATAGCCTCTTTCCAGGTTATTCACTTAAAAAAAATCACATTCATATTAATGTGTTACATTTATGTTAGAGTCTGTCATTTGTGATAAGGTTTATTTGCAGAATAAAAAGAAATTGAAGATATACGTATATAAATCTCAGCAAGTCGAATTATATCGTGTGTTACACTGCATTGCAGAGGTGAAGAGGTACTGTGGCACACGAACGACCGTTTACAGTCCAAAGAACAACCTGATTTTGATTCCAAGGATCATGATAAAAAAGTCTGTTTAACACAAATATTCTTAGAATCCAACTCCACTGTTAACTTTTCCTCTCCTGCACCTCAGTGAATTATTCATATCTTGGTGCTCAGCAAAGGCTGACATTGAGCAGCAGGAACTTCAGGGACCATGATCAAGGTTAATATTAGAGAAGCTCTGCTGCCATCTACTGCTTACTCGAATTACCTACGCTGATATGTGTGGGAGAAAATGTAAAGCTACACGTCGAAAGCCGGGCAAAAATACATTTCTTGATATATGACGTGCCGAAATAAGTCATTATTCCTCAAGCTGACTGCTGCCAATCCATCTCAAATATGGACTCCATTGTCTTCATGGATCATCAAAAGAGATCGACTGACTGATTTGTCCTGTAGGAGCTCTGAAAGGAATCTTTGAATCATTTATATGTGTTTATGCGTATCACTAAGGATACATTCAGGAAGTAAAGTCATACTTGAAATGATACCTAATGGCTTACTGAATATACGGCTGAACAAGGACGAATATTGGAAAATGCACTTGAGAGTTTGTAAACTGTTTTTGGACAATTTTGCCATTTTGTTTTGTTTTGTGCTTTTTTTTTCTCCCTTTTTTGGACGTATTCCAAAATCACAAAGATGTAAAGCAGAAGTGGAACAAATGTGTTCCTGAATTCTAGACACCCGCAAGAAAGTCAAATACATTTTCGGGTGAAGTAACAGTTTAAGATATCGCAAATCATAAGTGCTATACTGGTGGTGTGTGTGTGTGTGTGTGTGTGTGTGTGTGTGTGTGTGTGTGTGTGTGTGTGTGTGTGTGTGTGTGTGTGTGTGTGTGTGTGTGTGTGTGTGTGTGTGTGTGTGGACTGTATCAGGAACTACCAACTACCACAGAGGCAGGTTTTGAGTACTTAAGCAGGTGTTTATATGTCTGTGGACAGATTTAGTCACAGTGATAGTGTCACAACCATGCAAGATTCAGTCATGAAACTTTATAGGTGTGTAGTTGAGATCAAACTGAAAGCTGAGTTTGATGATTGGAGTGGTCCGAGGGCACCTAAAGGAGCCATGGGCCTCCACACTTGACCCCGGTCCGTATTTATTTTAAGTCACAAAACTTTACAGGTGTGGGGTTGAGATCACAATAAAAGCTGAGTTTGACGGCGGATGGATCTTGTCAGATGCATGACTACGACAAGGCAGAAGAGAGACAAAAAATCTTAACAAAAACAACAGCTGTTCCTCACACTTCGTACCAGAAGCTGTTGCCAAGAGCAGCCGTTGCACTAACAAGCTGCAGCAAGCCAATGTATTCCTCAGAAAATTATTCAATCTTCAGTTTTCAGTTTAGCCATGATTATATCACTAATAAAACAGATTCTAAGATAAATCATTAAAAAAAAAAAAAAACGTTTGTGAGTCAATTTTCAGAGGAAATGTGAGGTTTTAACTACCTGGTCACTGTACAAGTTAAGCTCAGATCAGATCAGATAATTATTTATCACAGAGGCACTTCTAACAAAACATGAAGAACTTAAATTCAAGGTGAGGTGAAAGACAGAAAGGAGGGTTTAATGATCCCCGAGGGGAAATCGCTTCTCTGCGTTAACCAGCCGACACAAAGTCAAGCGGAACTGCGGTTTGAATCTGGGATATTCTGATTACCAGGAAGCTGCTCTACCTGCCGAGTTAAATGCCATTTTAATGTCAGTGTGAGTGAGGAAGTCCGTGTAATCAAAAAAATGTTCATCGGGAACTGTTGAGTAGAAGAAGACAGCTGAGGGATTTGACTCTTTCTTTTGTTGAATGCAACAGTCTCAAACTTGTGTCAAACATTCAGCTCTGGAGAGAAAATTCTGAGAAGCTGTGTACCTAAGAAAAAAAAAGAAAAGTAACTGACTCACAAAGTACTGCCAGTACATTAACCAAGGATAGGAGAGGAATGTCTGATTTCCTATGAATTCTAAAATTATTTACAGTTGCGGCCACCATCAGGACGATTGTCGTGCAAAATAAGTTGTCATGAGGCTTGACTTCCGTGTAAAGTTTGGTTTGATTTCATACACAGGGAAGAAGATTTCGTGAATAAAACAAAAAGGGATCCAAATTCAAAATAATGCATTGAACATATACACATAGTGTATGGCTGGACGGTGCTGGTCTGTGCTTGGGAAGGGACTGACCGTGTGGATATCATGTCACGACACATATTTCTCAGGTTGACTCTGCTCCACATGGGTATGTTGTATGTTCGTGTGTGTCCAGGCTAGTGGGGTTCAGTACACAGTATAACATATGTGTATGTATAAACCTCTGTCCCCAGTTTGTTGTAAAAAAAATACCAAATGACTCACAGCCTTAAGGAAGTAGTCTTTGGACCTAATATGCACACAAATGTGAATTTCATAAAATATGAAAAAAAAACTACTTGAAACTACACAACACTCATGCGAAGCTCGCTCTATAATCAGTGGAGTACACTGTGTTCTCAGATGTGTCTACTCTGAGAGCAGTGGTAAAGCTTCTAGGTGAGGGGCTTGACTTTGCACATTGCTTCACACAATGGCAGGGGTAGTGTTTGTCACCACGGAAACCATTAGTTTCTTGGCAACATTCATATAAACTCAGGCTGTCTCTAGAATGGAATCTAATGAGAGGATTCCAGCACTGGACTGAAAGGAGAATATTTGTGAGCAAAGTGAGAGGTGAGAGCCATGGATCTGGCAGTGGGGAAAGAGCACACAGGTGATATGGAAAATAATGATCTCACACACACACACACACACACACACACACACACACACACACACACACACACACACTTCTTTTTCTGGACTCTTTTAATGGACATCTTGCAGCACAGACATCTTGCAGCTGTTGAAAGGTTGTCTTTCTAAAGATGAAAACCAGATATTCAGGCTTGAATTCTGTCATTTGTAAAATTCCTGAATATGAAGATGGCCAACACACATCTCTACCACCTGCTAAAATAAAATATTCCCCCTATGCAGCAAGAGCTGAGTATGTCTACTCTACTGTATGTATCTCACTACACTCAGCTCTTTCAGCTCCATAGGTTTACCATCATCCTGATGAACTATTTGTTGTTTCAAATAATTTTATTTGCATAAAATGCAATGGACAAGCCTGCCTTAAATACATCTCCCTGCTTATTTCTTCCCTGTAGTGCCATCCCTTTCCCTAAGGGTAAACCAATTTACATTCTTGTTTTGCTCTTCAGATCCATGCCAGTTTCCATGACAACATTATTTCACTTTCTCATCCTCTCTATCACATCCTCTCTCTCTGTGTCCTGTTCTCTCCTTCCTCAGCTCTCCTTTCTAATGTTCCCCTGACCTTCCTCCAATGTTTCATTTTCTCTCTCTCTAAAACACCGATACCTCCTCCATTCCTCTCATTTCCTCACCTAATTGAGCTCATTTTGCTGGTTGCAATAACCAAACAGAGAGTAATGGATGCAGAAATAAAACATATCAGAGTGAGGGAGAGCCACAGGATGGAATTCACAGCATCTTTTTGCATTTTTATCATAACAAACAAATACGGTTGACTACAGGCTATTTCGTTCATTCTTCCCTAGGTTAGGCTTATTTGACAGGAAAAATGCCAAAAGCCTATTTAATCAAAACAACATGCAGCTAAAAACACTTTCTTCTGATTAAAATATGTAAAATAAAAAATATACATGTAGCACTCAAAAAGAAAAGGATACATTTTCTTTAAGATCTGTTTTCATACAGATATTCAAACAAAAGGGTTCTTTTGCACAGTTGAATTCTTACAGAATGATGCGCGCACACAACAGCATTGGTAGCATCCCTGCCTATATAATTACAGTGATGCAAACAGGTGTGATGCTGCTGCCTCTGATTATTGAAATGTTACATTACCCAAAAGTATATTTTGCCTTTCAGATTGATATTCCCAGATATCTTGAGGCCACAAAGATCTTTCTCCTACTGTATTACTCTGTTGTGCTTAGCTCCAGCTAAGCTACGAGCACACAGATAGAGAATGCGGATTATTCTGGAAGATGTGCTTGGGAGTGATTTTTGCTGTTGTTAGCCATTAGCCGCCATTGGCTGCAAGCTAAATATACGTGGCTGGTCCTTCCTGCATTTTGGAGATACAAAAAAATAATAATAATCCAGGAGAGACCAAGAAAAGCAAAATAGCTTTTCTGATTAATGTATCTGTTCTCTCAACTTCAGCCTGCGCTCAGCTGGAGGGAGTGGCAGGAACTTAGCTTTACAATTTGTGATTATTTCCATTACATCTTTCTGACTCTCACTACAGGTTCATGTTTTATTCTTCCCCCTTCCAGAATAATCCATTGCTGCTCCTGCCTCATAGATTCAACAAGTGTAGGCTACATGTTCCAGGATTTTCAACCGAATGTTAGATGAAGCTTAGGAAGCATGTCCAGCATACACTAGTGGTTTGAGTTACATTTTTTTTGCAACAGAGGAAACTGTAGAAGATTAGCTTTCCCGTCCAAAACAGAAGTGTCCACTTTTTTTCCTCGCTTGAAAAGCCAAAACTGAAACTTAATGGTGATGGGCCACAGGCCAAAAGCAAATGCACAATGTGTCCTTAAAATAGAGAATGGAAAAAAAAAGACATCATGTTTCCTTTCTTAAAAGCATAAATTCAATCTCATACCCAGGAAAACACAGATGAAGTGATATATGAAATTGGGGCTTTCGCAATACTTCATGCAAAAAGTGTATTTCGCCTTTTCATCTCTCACAAATAGGTGTCTTAAGCTCACAAAGGGGATTTTTAACAACTCCATCACATCTTTGTTGTTCCACAACGCAGAAAGAGCCAGACACGTATTTTTACCTCAAAGCTAATGGCACTCCACAGAAACACTGACAAAAAAACCTCTTTTTACAAAGTCTCAAGTGCATCTTCTGGTAAAACCCACATCTTCTTTATCCATTTGTATGCTCTGTAAACTACAAACACTGATTGGAGCCAGAACGACAAACAGCCCCTCTGGTTAGGTGCTACCATGAACTAGCAACAAACTCCGATTGTTTTGTTTCACTTTTTCAAAGTGTTTGTGAATAACTGAGCAAACGGCTAGACGAGGACCATGTGGATAGCTAAGTATCTATGGCTGGCTTTTTCTGCATTCTGTAGAAGAATTGCAACGCTGAAAAAACATCTTCAAAACCATTGACAGGTAAAATACATTTTTTGGGTGAGGTACTTCTTTAAGTCAAGCTATCCAGTACATGACCAAGTATCAAACCATCGTCAGCGCAAAGTGAAAATTATCAGGCATGAACATATTTAATGAGCATTTTTAACCTCACAAAAAGGAAAAAAGGCAAACAGCAATTTACTGTATATATTTTTTCTCTTTTTCTCTGAGATTATTATATCATTCCAATACCTCTGGTTGGCCACTCTCGGTAAGCTCTTAATGCACCTCATGCTTTCTTGATTGTGGAAAAAATTACTTATTTTATGCAGCTTGAATGTGAGTGAAACAATGAAGCAAAAATGTTCACCATCGACCTACTAGTCAAATGAAACATGACAAAAAGTTTCATTTCTATGTGAAAGCACAGTCAGTTGTCCACATTTGGAAAGAAAGGACATTTCCCCAGGCTCACTTGAGGGTATGTTGCTAAGCCTACTTCTGCTACCCATACCACCAGAGGGAGTATTCATCTTAAAAAAAAAAAAAAAAAAAACAGAAAAAAAAGGAAGAGCAGGTTCAACAGTGCAAGAACTGGATCCAACCTCCCAGTAAGTTTATGGTGGTTCCAAAAGTATCTGAGATCAGTTTACAGTACTTTTAATTTTCTTCTCTGAAATTGAAATCTCACTGTCCTCTTATCCAGGATGGTGGAGCTCAACAATGTAATTACATTAAAAGGTAATGGATCTGATACTAAAATGAAAATGGTAGCCTTGTTACGATGTATTGATAAATTAAATGTCTGAATTTTCTGTTTATTTTAAAAGAAACAATCTATTATCATTATATATATTTATACATATATATATATATTTAAATATACACACACACACACACACACATATATATATATATATATATATATATATATATATACATACATACATACACGTGTGTGTATATGTATATATTCAACAACAATGGTCAGTGCTAATTGTAAAGAGAGTGAGATAGGACCACAGTTTCAAGCAGCACAGAAGTCCATTTTGACACATCATTGCAGTGACATACGGATGCCCGTGTGGCCACACTAATTATTGTCAGCGGCTGGATAAATACTCGCAGAGAAATGCAACGTCCTGCCCTTCTGCATCTTGAATAGTGAGAGTCATGAACCGCTGCAAGGTGACGCGTCCTCTGATTTCAACCGAAACTTCAACCTAGACACGCTGTGTTATTTATCCACTTCCTAACCACCGACTAACTGCAACAGCTCCTTTCCTATCAAACATCGGGACCATCTTGCGCAGTGGAACGGCCAACGGAGCCAACTGTGGCGGCGCCCACTCCAGGGAATGTCGACCGGCCGTCAGTCCTGACATCGGCCTCTTCTGATCTCAGACACCAGCCAAATGAGGTAGAGTACGCAGCATTTCTAAACACTGTCACTGACATGCTAGCCACCGCACACTTCGCCGCTGTCTTCCGTATGGACTCGTCTAACTTTCTGTCTCTTTTTATGGAGTCTTCGTGTCGCTAGCAAACCAATAACAAAGTTCAAATCCCGTTAGCTCGCATTGGTGCGCTTGCAGATGTGTGATTCGGCAACGTCAGCTTACAAGCAAGTAGCTTAGCGAAGACATGAATTAGCATGCTAAGTTAGCCTGTGGACCTGGCTGGCTGGCTGGCTGGCGCAGCAAGTCTCCACTCATGGGCGCTGGGGTTCAGAGCAGGGGCATGTGTCCTTAAATTCTCCTGACGAGAATGGGGTGCTTGACTAACTCCATGTTCTTATGTTATCATACGGACACTGCTACTATTACTCGTGAACCCAGATTTTAAATGACTAATATTAGCTTGTCAGCTAGCTAATCAGCAGCACTTGAAGGTTTTGTGCTAAGCAGCTAACCAGTCGGTGACAGTCTGCTGTCACTCCAGCAGACCTGGCGTGGGCATATGGAGACCGACATGCAGTTCATACCTGCCATTTTATTTGATTAATGCTGCTGACAGCGCAGTAATTTATTAAAGTTAATATTACATATATTTTCTCTCCTCTGCCACCGATGTGATGTGAGTTTTTGGTACTGTAAGGGTTTCTTGCCTGAAGTCAACTGCAGAAATCCATACATTTTAGTGGTCCGTACTACATTTAAAATAAAAGTTAATTGTATTGGTAGATGCTTTAATTCAGCGCTGTGGAAACTGGTCTCATCCTCCTGTCTTTGTCTTTGTGTGTGTGTGTGTGTGTGTGTGTGTGTGTGCGTGTGTGTGTGTGTTGAAGACAACCAGTTCAGCCTGTTGAATGTGTTGCTATAATATTAAATGTATCCACCAGCAGTGCTACTACAGCTCCTCTCTAGAATGGTACACGGTCTTTCCATGTGTGTGCAGAAGGGTTGCATGCTGTGTGTGAGTATCTACAATATCCTGGTGAGCTATATATAGAACCTAACAGAGGTTGCAACTTGATCTGAATTGTCTTTCAGGGCTACAGTACACCGTATGTTGCTTTCCACTTGAAGGGAAGTAGCTCCCTGCCTGATTCTACTATTTTTTAGGGCATGAGCCTGAAGGTACTTAAGACGAAGACCCTATTATGTTTGCTCGTTTTCTCTATTTTTCATCTGAAAGTCCTCCCTTTTTTTTTTTTTTGGACATCTCAAAGGGGCCGGTGTAAATGAATTTGTGCGTGCAAAATCTCAGATGTGAGCCAATCATTTTACGCAGTCCAGGTAAATATTCAGTCATTGCCAATGTTTATCAAATGGAAAAACTGCTTGATATTTTAGTTAGAACTTCTGGACACTATTTGTTCTTGCTTTGTAATGTTTATTCCAATGGGGAACCATTGCTGGAAAGATAAGACAAATGCACACACACACACAAAACAAAAAACCCACAATGAAATTATGATGCCACTCCTTGAACTTTATAACAAAATAAATGTCAAGTTAAAGCAGTATTGAGCTGTAGTCTGGTGTGCAAATAATTATAAAAAATTATTGAGTTTATTAGGCAGTCAGACAATACAATGACTATACTGGCAAGCTGACCTGTCCTTTTTCATCCTTAGAAAAATATTCCAGTTGTTTATAGGACTGTCAAAACTGACCAAACATGATGTTTAACTATTTTTTTTATTTTTGTTCTTTTTAAACTGGAAATAATGTATTGCAGCTGTTGTTGATGTTTGATCCCCAAAATAAATACAGATCATCCTTAATCCTAGTGGATGAAGGTGTTAAATTTTGAGAATGTGTCCCTGAGATGTTACGTTAGTAAGAACTGAACAGATATCGCACAACCTGGAAACATTCCATTTGGCTCCAGCTGTCACTGGTAAACATGCATATGCGTATTTATTGTACCATAAAGTAGAAGTTTCCTCATGCAAGTCTTGTGATGTGCTGCAGACAACAAACCTATCGTGTAGGTTTTAAAATATGAATTGTTACCTATAAGAGGCTTTTCAGGTGGAGCTGTAGACATCAGGCTGCACACAATTTAGTGCACATTATCAAGATGTACTTACGGTAACTATTGATTTGGGAATTCTAGCTTGCACACGACTTAATTTGAAGCGGAGTGCAGATCTCCTTCAATGAAGTGACATGTGGCTCTTGTCCATCATGCTTTCAGTCCGTCATGCATTCATTACAGGGGCCCAGGTTCCGTTAATACTGTAATCAATCCTTTTTGGCCCTATCACCTTTCCTTAATAGATATTTACTATTGTTTTATAACACAGGCCAGCCGTTATGTTTGTGTGTGCAACTTTTGTCCACAACAGTAATGTATCGACAGTCTCTTCTACCAGCGTCTGTGGTGCAGTGTGTAGCTTGCTCCAGGGTAGCAGGGAATGCTGTGGTTCAGCCATGTCTCAGTCAGTTTGTGCCTCACTGTGATGTTTCCTTGAGCTTTAGCTCTTCAATCTTGTTGGAAAGAGATAATAAGAAGGGTAGTTTGAAAGGTATTTTATGCAGCAAAGCCTTTAGCTTAGCTTGTAGCCCCAGTCTTGCTTCAACTCTCTCTCATCTTGGATAGTAATGCAACCTCATCCCAGTGATCTGATGATCTCTGCTGGTATCTGCTTGCAGCCAAATGTGTGGTGATTCAATGTAGCACCGATTCCCAGGAGGTCACAGTGGTTGTAGGGTTAACTTTACACCCAGAAACAGGCATGGTGGTAATAAGGAATGTTGTTGAATCACTGTGTCCAGAAACATTACCAAGGATGTGACACAAGCCCGGTAGGAGGTGGGGACCAATATTTCCACGTTTTTGGCCATCGATAGAATTGCATTGCAATGCCGCACATCTACTCATCTGTTGTTGCGCCCTTTAAATAGCACATTGCAAACAAAGCCATTGACCAAAGACCAGCCTCTTCTTGGTCAATGGCGCAAATGTTTTCTGGTGTGCCAAAATAGCAATGCACCATGGTTGTACCAGACCACACCTCATTAACATACTTTCCAGTGCAGGCAGAGCGCAAGTTCATTTGCTTGTTAAAGGGGGCGAGGACCCTTGTGAAAACATCATTTATGCTGACGTGAAACTAGCAATAATTCTCGCACCTTGCGTGATATTGGGGCCGTTCGTTTGTAGAAACAGGAGTCTGTATGAACACATAAAACAGACAGCTAATGAGGGAATGCTGAGTTTCACAAATTCTATTGGTTAGAATCGCTGTCTCCATCTCTTACGAACATTTTACGTACAGAAAAATGCAAGGCTGGTAATACAGGATATGAATTGAGCAAAAAATTGTTTCCTGTTTACAACTGATCAGAATAAGCTTGTGGCATTGACAGCATAGCCGCACTCACCGCATCAGTGCAAGCAGAGACAGATAGGGTGAGTTGCTGACAAAGTGTTTCTTATCTTGTTAGGTGATCTGAGAACTTTGGGTTGAGCAACATGCAGCCCTGCTAAGGTGAGCTATTAAAGAATAATGTGATATTGAGAACATTGCTACACAACAGAATATACCTGGATAGTAAAGAGAGACTTGGGCCTGAGTCTAATCTCTACTTTAGGCTAATTCCATGAAGGGAAAGTTTAAGACTGAACATTTAGTCTGTTGTGGTTCTGGTCTGTATGTTTTGCATATAATTTTTGTAAATAAAAATACCCAGCCTGCCTCTGGTCCTGAATCTCTCAAACTGCATGCACAGTCATAAATAACATAGAAAGTCCAAGGTACTGTTAAATATTAAAAAGCATTTTCTATAAGGCTCAATCCTTCAAAGCGATGACCATCCCCACCAGCATCATCAGGGTGCATCTGATGGCCTCAGTTATGATAATGATAGAAGGGTGACAACACACCTCTTCAACAAACCAGTCACAGTAGAGGTCAGTAAAATCAATGATGGGAAGGGTGTAGCCTTGCATCTTAATCCTGCATAACGAACAAAAAATATCAATAAGAATCAATGCATTTTAAACTCTATGCATTTTAAAGCTTGTACCATTCTTACACTCAAGTGTATGTATTGCTTATAGTATTAAATACAAATAAACATACTTCGTCTGGAAGTCCAACTCAAATTACATTTAATTATCCTCATCAATGTTCGAAAATGTATTTGTAATAGTTTTGTTATTAAAATGACAACATAATTGTATTTGAGTGAATATCAAAAATGTCATTGAAGAGGAGGTTGCCTCTTAAACATAGAACAGACACAAATTCCGCTCTACTTTTTTAGCCACATGTGCTAGCAGCTAAAGAGCTATGACCTCACCAGTATCCAACAGAAAGTAACTGTAAGTTTGGTGATTTATTCAACTAGCTGAGGTGCAAAACTTGACCTTTGTTCAGTTCTGTAAGTTAAATAAGGAAGACAAGTAGGTAAGTGCATGTGGTTTCTTCATTCCGTGGCTCTTATGGTCTGGTTCAGTGTGACCGTCTGCTCTCAAACGTAACGTGATTACTACATGTAAGATTTGATTTGTTGTAGGGGGACAAAAGATGTCCAGCAAGGTTGCAAAATAATGGACTGGTATTTCATCAAATTAATGGTATAAAAGGCAGAGATCATAAAACTGAATAATTTAAAAGAATATCAACTTTTTGTACGTCAAAGTAAAATGCCAGCCAGGTATTTAGCAGAGCAGATATGCAGTAGTAGACAGAAATAATTATTAACTCAAACAGATGCCTTGGTTACTGTTACTGGCTGAGTAAAAGTGGATCATTTTGTGTAGAGGCAGGCTTGCAAATTCTTGAGTTTCGGCAGCTTGGAGGTGACTGTAAAATTGACATTATCAGTGTGAATGTTGTGACTGCATGTGCATTTAAATAGTTAACATATTTACCTTGAAAAAGTCTGGTAAGTTAGCATATCAAAATAAATTCTATCTACTTGACTCACAGTTAGAGATTGTTAACGTTTCTGACAAGTCATTATGTCCATTGGCAAGATGTTTTGCCAAGTTGGAGCTTGTTGACTTACTTGGTCTGTGTAGGCGGGCTTTGTGACACCCACTCTCACTTATTTCATGCTGTGTGACAAGCCATGAACTGTCAGTAACTGCCTCTTGCGTCACCGTGAAAGCTGCAACAAACTCATTTCTGAGTTGTCAAACAATTCTGGAAAATGCCACTCTTATTAGGTCATCAAGTAAAAAAAAAAAAGTTTGATTCCTGACCTTTTTGTTGTCTTTTCTCTTAATTTAGCTCGTGTGGAATGAGGCTTTTGATTTCTCATGGCTAGGATTTGGTGTTTTGTGGAGGGAAGGTGACTAAATTTCATTGGCACGGTTGATGGTTAATCCTTGATTATTAATGAAACCAAATGAATGTGTCTGTGGAGGAGGGCAGAGATGATTCTGTTTGTCAGTAACAAACAAGTACCCTCAAAATACATCTAAATCTATAATAATATTAATAGTTAGTTGGGCCCAATGTGACGTTTGCATGGGGCCCACCATCTGTAGTTGCACTCCTGTTGAGTGTGCAGATTTTCAGTTCCCTCCTGATCTGACGGGGGAGTGGGGTGGGTGGGCAGGGCCTTGAATTTTGTGGTGTTTTACCCTCAGCCCTGTGATTCCAACTGCCTCTGTGTTGCAGTGCTACCCTTCTATCTTAACTGAGGCTGCAGTTGGGTTTGTTTCCTTGCTCTAGTTGGCTTTCTTCCAGGAATGTGTTGGAAAGGATGCAACCCTTGACCCTCTGTACAGAACCAACCGCTACTTCCCCGTTCCCGAGCTGGGGCAAAACCATGGATTTGTGGCATGCTCGATTCTGAAAGGTCCAGGAGACTTCCTCCTCAGGCCAGAGAATTTTTTTTTTTTATCACCATCCATTCTGTTCAGTACTGCACACTTACGACACAAGCAGATGGAATATGCACACTGTCTGCGCATATAAATCATAATGTATATTTATAATACGGCTGCCCCTGAATACTTCTGACATTAGTTTATTTAGTAGATCTTGGTTTTTGTTAAACTAAATGTAGGCTGGCGATAAAAATGAACTTGATACACAAAACAATATTGTAGTACAACAGAACAGTGTTCCCTCATCATATTTTTATTGACACTGATAAAAGACTCGAATTAACTTTGACTTGAGGCAGATGACTTGTAATATTTAACTCTTTGTTTTGAAACATGAGTGGGTGATTTGATTCCCAGTAGCATCTGCAGGAGCAGAGCCGCCATCATGAAGGAGACTAGAACAAAAATAATTTGATTTACACTATGTTGCGGATGACTGGAGGAAGAAACTAGAGGGCAAGGCGATATGACATCATCAAGACCTGATCTGGTCCCAGATCAAGTCCAAAATCAAATCAATGGTTTCTCAACAAAATCATTAAAAGCCTTTCACAACTTTGAGTTCTCCTGCTGGCAGACAAACTAATGCTGGCAACATGCAAGGTTTGCAGTTATAAATCAGTGACACGACCAGCACGACATCCAGCATATTCTGTTACTACAAAGCCCACAAAGAATGGTATGTCAGCTTATTATTGGCTGTTCAAACATTAGTTAGAAAAAGCTTATTGTTTGGCAGACACAAATTAATCCATATGAATCATTGAGTTTTTTCTAACTGACTGCCTCTTGTGTAATTATGTGATTGCCTGTTTAGATGTCTGAAAGCTCTTCTAGTCAGCACAGTATAGTCAAAATCCGTATCCTGGCGCAAAGTCCATCTATCAATTTTCTTCTGCTTATCCTGTTAAGGGGGGGGGTGGGGGGCTGGAGCCTATCCCAGCAGCCTTCAGGTGAGACGCAGGGTTCACCCTGGACAGGTCACCAGTCCATCACAGGGCCAACACATAGAGACAACCATTCACACTCACAGCCACACCTACGGTCAATTTAGAATATCAATCAGCCTCGTCCTCTCTTGATGTCTTTGGACTGAGGGAGGAAGCCGGAGTTATCAAAATTATAAAATGCAATGTTTAAATGGTAGGGGGTACAATATTTGTAAGAGGCAAAAAGTGTTTCGCATACAATTCTAAATGGATGTCCCAGCCTCCAAATCGTACTCCATAGATTTTGTTATTTGGTGCATATCCCTGCAAAAATCACATCATAATCATTTCACTAAGTTTTCAATGAAAACAAAAGAAAACTGTAGACATCTATGAGATGATTAAGGTGCATAAGAGAAGGTCACGTGGACCAAAAAGTTTAAGGAGAAAAAAAAAAAAAAAAAGAACTCCTGCACGCTTTCTAAACCTGCAATATAATATTTGCACATCCTATTTGGTACGACGACATCATCGGGACTGTTTCCTTGATGATGGTCTATTACCCAAATGTCGCGAATGACAATTATATTGCAAGTGACACTGTGTGGGAGTCCTCCTTTGCTACTTGTGAATTATGAATAAAGCAAGAATTGAAAATCTGTCAAATATTAGGTACAATTGCATTGTATTCCCTATATTTTCAAAATGGTTGAGCCCTAATACCGCTGTTGTTTCTATACCGCCCACTCCTAGCTGTCACCTGTGTACTGTCCCACAATTCACTGTAATCTACCATCAACAACCAACAGACTGTGTCAACACAGATGAATGCAGCTATGCAGATCAGATTTACAGTTAGTCCAAAGATCAGTCGGTTATTTTTAGATGTGAGCCACAAATGCTGAGTATTGCCTCCTTTTAAGATGCTTGTACTAATCAATGCTGAACTGATGTAATCACTTTGATATGCATGTACACTACATTCCCATTCAGTCAGCCGATAAATGCCATTTTTTTTCCCATTCCGCCTGCTTTCGTTCAATCACATGCTCGTCCTTGCCTTTCAACGTGCCATGTCAAGGGTTATAAAAAGCAAGGAATAGATCTGGCGATATAGGCTACATTTGTTAACCATCAGTGAACAAAGTTTCCCCCTCTTGGGCCAAACAATGTGAAACGCATTGTCAGTCTATGCTTTTAGTTGTGCCCTTGCCAGGATGCAAACCTAACATCTGCCCTCTTTAATAACTTTTGATTTTATTGCCTCACTATCACACCAAATCATCCATCTGAGGTGGCTAGTTGTTTCTCACTGCACACTCTGAAATCATTGCTCCATTATCTGATATAGATAGTTTAAGTTGGCTGGTCATATTGATTTCAAAAATAACTGGGAATGTACTGATGGATCAGGTTTGATTTTTTTTTTTGGGGGGGGGGGGTGGTCTGAATGGGTTAGAGTGAGAGTTGGCATGTGATTGATTGCTGGTTCAACATCTACCAAGGAACCTTTTTTCTTCTCTCTGAATTGGGGAGCCTGCAAGTTGGTGGTGTTCAGATCAAATGTGAGCAAATTTTTCCCCACAGGGCAATATGCAGTGGGCAACATGAACGATGTCAGTGCTGCCAGGCTCAAACTGGCCATCTGGCAATTCTGGCAAATGCCAGATGGGGATAGTCCACCTACTGTGCCTCCACCAACAGAAATGTGGGTGAATAATTTTGAGCAATTAAATGTCGAAATTGGGACAATAACCCATCTTCCATTTCAAAGAAGGAATATTCAAGGGCTGGAAAAATGCTGGAGCAGAAACAACATCTTGAGGCATCAGTCGTCCGACTTCACCACCATTAAGTTCAAAGGAACAAAGATTAGAAATAAACTAATCGCTCAATGAATCCAGTATCTCATCTAGGCACTTTATATCAGTGGCAGTTGAGAGAAAATTCAATATTGTGGGTAATTCCACTCAAAGCAGTGCCATAAAATTATAATGATGCATTTTGTGTAACTAACTTTTGATTAATAAGGGCTGCTATATCAGTGAACACAAAAGGGTTTTATTTGTGACAGAATGACTGTCATCTTCACCAAAATGAATGTGATTGTTGCTGTTTGTCTGTTTGCAGGATTGCTTAAAAACTAAAGGCCAATTTTCACCAAATTTATAGGGTAAAAAAATAGACCTCAATATGTTAGATGGAGCAGTTTAACATGGTGTGGTATTTCATACATGCATATTTTTAGATGGGGTTTGACTGAGGTCAGCATGACATGCTCTCTCACAGTCTCCTCTAATTTGGTTTTAGTTTTTGTTCTCAGCTCACACTGACATGTCCACTTCCCTTGATAGCCTTGTCAAAATGTTTATCTCTTTCATGTCCACAGAATTTTCCACTATGCATTTTTTTTTTTTTTTTTTTTTTGCCGAGCAGTGTGGGGTAGGCATGAACATGCTACATTTTGGGGATATCCCTAGTAGTTTGGGCAACAGACCATGTCTATTGTTGAGAATTTGTTTTTGCAAGAAAGGATTGTGAATTTTAAATGAAACATGGTTTAAATCCTCACTTAATTTAGGAAATTCTTGGACATCCAGTTCATCGTATCCGAGAGACAGGCGATAAGGGAGATGGGAGGAGTGATGGTGGAGGGCTTGGTGGAGAAGAGGACCTTAGTATCATCTAGGACTGGGCGATATCACGATATATATCGTCTGGACGATAGAAAATGTCTATTGTTTAATGTTAAACTTCATTGTTTATATCGCGGTGTTGCAAAACAGGCTTTACGGCAGTATTTTACGTCACCGACGCGCCTTACGGCAAGCCCAAGCACGCGGCTAAAACATACACAGCCATGGAGGAAGATGGTGGACGCCACACAGAAGAACATGTTACCAATTCTCAATCCAAACAACAACAAGATGATGAACAACCAGCGCAAACCAACGAGCTTGTACCTAAAAGAGGGGGAACTTCTGTCATATGGCGGTGGTTTGGATATAAAAAGACCGACAAGGATCAGACTACTGCACTTTGTAAAGTATGCCGCTGCCTGATCCAACAACAGACTCGAACACGATTAACTTTTTTTATCACCTGAAAAAAGAATCATGAAAAAGAATACAGAGAGAGTCAACAAGAAAAAGCAGCAAAAGCTGGGCCGAGTGACGTTGACGTTAAGAAGAAACTCCAGACGCAGACATCGCAACAGGCTTTACCCGCGGTACACCATATAGCCATACCTCCCGCGGATGGAAAGAAATAACCATGGCTGTTAGGGTTAGCACATCTGTAAAGATATGATTCCAATCTACACAGTCGAGAAACGGGGGTTTCTTGAGTTAGTGCAAACACTCGACCCCAGATATGAAATGCCCAGCCGAAAACACATCAGTAGCGTTGTTACCTGCTTTATATGATCAATAAAAAATAAAATAAACTGTTCATTCATTGAATTTACCAAAAATGTGCTATATCGTGATGTATATCGTATCAGGATATAAATTGAGCTATATCGGGATATAAAATTTTGGTCATATCGCCCAGACCCAGTATCATCAGTGAAAATGTACACCATTGTGACTCAATATACTGCCAAAGGGAAAGGGGTAGATGATGAATTGGAGAGGACCTAGAACCAAAACCTGAGGGACACCTTAACCTGTTTCCCAGTTGGCATCCAGCTATATGCTCAGTAATTCACAAACCAACTACAACCCTTGTACCAGACGTACTTTAAAAAACACTTTTTGGATGAACTATCCCTTTTAAAATGAACAAACGTCATCTGCTCGATCTGATCGTAAATGTTTGTAGCCTGAACACCACAATTAAAATTTTAATAACAACTTAATGGATCCACATGGAGAAGTGGTTTGCAGAGGATTTGTTCATGGTCATACAGGTGGTGTTAGGTATGGTCATGTCCTACGTGACCACAAGGTAGCCAAGCACATTAAACTTATTTTCCTTCCCTTCGGCTACATTTTGACTGGCGCTATGTGCAAATCCAGTTTATTAGCCAATTTAAAATTTTTTTAAAAAGTCTCAACCGTGGATGTCTGTAAATGTGTGCTCCTGCGTCATTCAATTTATTCATTCATCAGTACTGTTAAATACATTGGCTTCAATGTTTACTAGGCTCAGTCTACACAGCAGCACTGTGGCATCTGTGTTATGGACTTGGCTTTGTATTATGTTCTTGCTGTTGGCCCTGATTTCCCATGGCTCTTTGGGTCTATTAATACCACCTCACTCTAAAAATACAGAGTACTGTGTGACCCACTGGGACTAAATGAGGGATCAACCTCTTTTATGCCTACTCACACATACAGATACAACCATTATAACTTCTGACCTGTATTATACCTTTCTGTGGTTTACTCTGAAACCTGGAAACCACCTGTGTAATTTTGAAAGGCAAATACATTCCAGGAAACTCACAGAAATGATTCATCAAAACTTTGCTGAGTCCCTGTTGAGAACATTCCACTAATGGCAAAAGAATGTAGGCGTGTGTGTTGGCTTGGTGTATGTGTTTGTGTGTGTGTGTGTGTATAAACACTTGTCATCGCAGCCTTTATGGGATTTAACTACGAATGGGCAATATACGTAAAGATCCTGTGCCTCAGATCTCAGTTACTCCCCTAATTTCTTTGAAGCACAACTGGACACATCTGGTCCAACAGTGAAACTGAATCACTTCTTCTATCAACTTGTGAAATATCAAATAAGACAGAGAGAGGGAATTGGAGATCAGTTTGTGCCCTAATACACCGCTTTCTTATGGCTTACTTTTGGATAAAACTATGGAAATGTTAGGTTATGGGTTTATGAGAGGGTGAATGAGTTTTACATTGAAAATAGCATGAAGTCCCACAGCAAACGTGTGCCATTGAAGGCTTCACAATTTTCTGATAGATTTTTTAACAGCCGGGGATTTTGCCATCATATTTCTGTGTTCTCATGACTACACACATGTTTGTTTTTTTGTGAGTTCACTTAGATAAAAGAGAATCACAAAGTTGTGTAATATTTGTGAAGGCTGTCATAACTCAGACACACACAGTGTTCACAAAGCATGCCTCTGACGAGCAAATTGATTCATCCATAAGATTAAGATCCAGATTAACATTTATTATCCGCAACAACACTGCGCTTTGACTTTGATTTCACCACATTTTGCTGTGTGCTTCTTCTGTTTTCTGTGTAATGACATTTTATTTAACGTCATGGTAGTTGCTGCTGAGTTAAGATGACTAAACACTTAAGATGCAGGATTCATGGATGTATTTTAGACTTTAAAAAGCATCAAAATATCTTAAGCTGCTGTTTAAGGTCCTGAAAGAGAGTCTGTAGTTAATTGAAACCCATTCAAACATCCAGTTGACTCTGAGATCGCGTTCACACCAGCCTTGTTTGGTCCAGTTGAACCAAACCCTTGGAGCGTTTACCTCTCTGGTGCGGTTCGTTTTGGTCGGTATGAACGCGGTGCATTAAAGTCTGCTGATATGCAGTCCGGATCAGCACCAACATGAAAATGAGCAGACGCTTCATGATGTACACTAAAAATTGCAAGGGATTTGCTGTCTACCCGTCTTAACTGTATAAGCAATGACCGAACGGCATCACTGCCACATGACAATTTTTGGACTGTTTGAGTTTGGTCTTTGTGAACGCGAACTGGACCAGTTGAGAAATTGCAACTATGTATCATCCTCGCTTGATTTGTAATCAGAAAATGGACCTTTTGGTTTGAACACGACCTGAGACGAGTGAACCCAACATTCAACAGTACTAAATTGTCTGCAGGTTTACAGACTCAGTTGCATTTAATCTGTTGAGCTTTTAAATCTGAAGGCAAAAAAAAAATCGTAGATTAAGGATCATTCAATGTTGTTATCAAATAATATGAATGCAAATTTGGTCAATAGCATTCAGGACCATATCTTCACGTTTAATCAGCAGCTACAAGTTCAACTCGGTTGTCATGAGTAAACCGATTTAAGGTCATTTCAGGAACATTGTGCACATGAGGAACATTTAACAAAGTGCCAAATGTATTCCAGAGCCTTAATACACTAATGGTTGATTTGGACAAAGACAATTTAATTGGGAGACATTTTTATCTGAATTTAATTCCCTCTTTCCTGTTGACACACAGCTCTTGATGGTAAATTGGAAGATCTGTCAGCACAGTATGTTCACTCTTGGTGCACACATGCTGCTCTGTTATAAAATAAACAGAGAAAGCTGTCAAGTCATGAAGTGAGATTTTGATTTTCTAAAATAAATTGATTATCTTTGAGCCGTTTGCAGTTAAACACCAAACACCCAGTTTGCATTTATGTGGGAAACTTGGGGGTAAATAGTATCTGTCCTCATAAATCACAAAAATGATTACTTTGAGAAAAGTTTCATGCACATTTACCCCATTTAACCCACAAAGATGCACTTTTTCATTTTTACGTAACCAAGCAGAGATGAGTCTGTTACAAGAGTGTCCTGGCCAAGATGGGCAGCATCACAAATAAGGCCTTGAAAATACAGTGAAAGTAAAGCATAAATTACAGAAAATCACGGACTATAAACTATTCATTAATATTTGTCACCAGTCATCAGCATCAGGGATTAAAATAGGTGAAATGAATCAAACAAAACTCCCAACAGCCAGATGCGCCGGTGTCCAAGTCATAAAAATTCCAATTAAGTGCATCCAGTGATCCCAGTTCCGTAAGATTCAGAGACTTTTGCAGCGGATTCCTGGCAGACTCTTTGAAATTGTCAAAATAACAACCTGCCCGGCGGTCTCCGACTGAGCAATAACACATTCTGTGCCTCTGATTAGATTTCTCTGTAAGACACAGGATGAGTTGATAAATGATGTAGAACCCACACAATTTCCTTGAGCACTGGGCAGGATCTCACTGTTGTCACCACAGTGAGGCGTTTGAACTGGCGCAGCATCTCAGACCTGGAGGATTTTTACCTTTTACATTGGTCTATGCTTAATAATAATGATATAGTAGTAATAATAATAACAACAGTAAAGATATATATACAAAAAGATATGAATGGTTGTTGATGTAGAGGAGGATCCAGTCATGTAAACATAAAGGGCATCAGTTTAACTGCAGCTATGTAAGCCATTTCAGATCAATGCGGGTTCTTTTCCATGCGTTTTCTAGTCAGTAATTGTTCTCCTGCTAGTCAGCGTGGGTGACGCCAGGTCTTGTTTAGTTAGTCTCTGTACACAACAGGTATATCTGATTAGTCACCGGAGCCATTGCCAGTGTTGACACAACAAGCTACACTGGTAATAAGTAAATTTCCAAACTCTGTCCACTTGTGCTCAGTCAGACTTTGTTCTGTTATCAAAGTTTATCCATCAATCCATCCAGAAAATTAATTTCCGCACCTACTTTTGGCAGAAACTAGACTGGATAAAAGAATTGGAGAACACCTCCCTTAAGGGATGTTAACTTTGATTTTACATCCTTGACTTTATTGCAAAGTAATTGCAGAGCAGCCAGGTTCGGTTTGATTGAATTCATCACTCAAATGTCACTCTAATTAATTCTGGAGTGGAGCAGTTAAATGCCTTGTTAGGTTTTCATGTTGAGGGGACGATGTAATGAATGCAGATAACACCAATTAAGTTTAGAGCTGGTTCTCCAGGTGTGTCTGATTAGACAAAAGGGCGAGCGAGTGGCGAAACATGCTTCAACAAGTCTCTTCTCTCTGACGATGCTCTTGAAAATTTAGGGCTGTCTCGAATATCACTTAATCGGATTTGAAGCTTAGGTGTTAGTAACCTGTGCCTATTACAATTGTGGTTGGCTGGACATCCCTACAGTGCCGCATTATTTAATTTAAAAATGTATTTTAACACAATTATCCTTTTTAGCAAACTTCTTCCTCCAACTTGCAAATCACACCATATTGCAGTTCAATTTTAGTTCAATGCACTGCCCTAGAATTAAATGCTCCCTTCTACGTTGTCGCTGTTTCAACCAGTCCTTAATCAAGCACGGTGATTAGGAGATGCATTCAATTGCCAGCCAGCATAAACTCATGTATTTTGGTACTTCTGTACTCAAGATGTCTTTTAATGGCCGTTTTGAGAGGGAGCTTTACCCTCCAGATAAAACACACATGACTTCTTTTCACTGGTTTCCTTGTTGATAATAACGTAGATGGTCCGGTGGGAGTCCCTTTGCTATCTACAAGGCTGGTATTCTCTTCAGATAGACCTATCTACTTGAAGGTCAGCCACTCACCATATGATTAGTCTGCCTCCACTTTGTGTTGCATAAAGCCAGTGAGTCACACTTTGTCAACAGGAGGGATGTCTGACCATCCCTGCTCCAGTTAATGACTGATGAAATCCTCAGCTGGTGAACAAGGCAGGGCTCTGTGCTGTCTTGAGCCAGCGTTGGTTAATGACTTATTAAAACATTGTGTTTGCCACTACCTGTCAAAGTGAGTGAGTTATACAGTTGGTTCTGTTGGAGCAGGACAGCTGACTTGCTGGTCCACAGCACTCACGTGTGTTTGTGATCATAAATGGAAATGTTTACATGAGATCTGGAGTATGTTGGACCAATACCAAGACTAGATGTTTTAAAAAGGCTACCGTGGGTTTTCATCACTTTATGAAGGACTTTGTTGAGACCTGCGATATCTTGATACGCTCATGTGTGTGTGTGTGTATGTGGTTTGTTGATAGCACAAATTCTTTGACACACCCCAGTTGAAAAGGTTAAAATCAGAAGCTTAGGGTTATGGACACAAGCAGGTGGTGGTACCAAGGGAACATCTGCTTGCAGCTATGGACTTGCACCTAGAATGAAGGCTGGTGTTCTTGGAAAATTCCACTATTGTAAATCTTGTAGTTTTTATTTCTTTTTACCAGCAATGCTAGAGGTAGAAAGCTGAAAGTCTGGTCATCTGAGCACTTGGGTCACATGAAGATGGATTTAAAAGCAGATTTGGATGATGCTGAGAAACCCTCGTGGTTTGATGGTATGTCTGAATAGACC
The DNA here is from genome assembly GCF_037954235.1 of Aulostomus chinensis. Taxonomy (NCBI): domain Eukaryota; kingdom Metazoa; phylum Chordata; class Actinopteri; order Syngnathiformes; family Aulostomidae; genus Aulostomus; species Aulostomus chinensis. Next base: position 21,328,965 of record NC_141329.1, read on the forward strand.
TAAAGACTGTTCATGAAAAAGTAATTCATTTTCTGCGTGTTGGTACGGGAAAAAAAGTGTGAAACTGTGACTGAGTGAGCGAGGGAGGGAGAGATGGGTAATATGGAAAGATCTGGTAGAACGAGGGACCTTAAATGCTGCCTCTGCCTCCGTCCAGTTACCTCAGGGACGTTCTGAGGCCTTGCCGTCTTATCAGTCTCTCCTCTTCTGTCTGATGATGATACAAAGGCTAAGAATGCATACACTGAACAATGACAATGAAGATTCCCCTCTGCATCCACTCATGATTCTCATCTGTTATCCACCAGGTCCATGTGTGGTCAGTGAAGCGTCTCAGCCGGAGTTCAGTATGGCAGTATGTCAGATGAGCATCTGGGTGAAGAGTTAAGCCTGATCTGGGAGCAAAGTGTGTTTCCTCAGCTGAGTTCAGGTTTGGTTTCCAAGTTGTTTCTCGCTCGCCAAGCTATATCAGTAACTTCTGTTAAATGAGTTCCTCTACATTTCAGTCCCTCCAGAAAAATGCAATTGTTCAATTGCATAATTCAACGCTTAATCAGCCGAAGTCCGCACATTTATGCAGAGGCAGCATTTTTTTCAAAGGCACCGCACTTCTGCCACATAAATCGCAGGTTTTCACGCAAAATACGTGATTTATGCGTGGCTTGCATGATTTCGCAATCCTCGCATTTTCGTTTCAAAAACATCACACATCTTGCAGAGAATTGAAAAATGTTACGTTACTTCACGCAAGAGCAACCATTTTCCTCCTGTTGCCTTGGGAATGTTGTGAAGTGACATCGTCGGAAAGCTGCAAACCTCGCCAAGAAGACATGATGAAGTCAGCAAATCAGTCTCATTTGCCAACAAAATAAGCTTGGAAGTTCTTTGCCCCATCAAGGTTTTTTAAGTTTTAGCCATGTGTTTATTTCGGTCTGAAATAAAACAAGATGAGTATTTAATCATTCCCGGTTTCTGTGACGCGGTATGCTTGCTTATCATTAGAAATGACTTTTTACATTAAGGTAGCAACCCAGTGAGAACAAAGTGTTGGGGGAATCACTTTATTTTTTCTTATTCATCAAACCGCAGTTTTTGCAAATTTTGCAAATACCCGCCATTTTATCGCATAAATTGCATAAATAATCCCACACATTCCATCGCATTTTTTAAGAAAACATGCCTCATAATCCTGAATTTTTGCAACAATCCCCCCCAAAAACTTGCCATTTTTCTGGAAGGACTGACATTTCCAAGTATTTGTGAGTTTTACTCTCAGATCAGACCTTGTAGAGAACTTTTTAATAAATTCACCTTTAAGGGGCTGATAAATCATTTTAGACGAAAATTACTGATGTTCAGGGTCACACCGTCCACACGAGACATGATTTTGTACATGTCATTTTTACTAATCACATAGCAAATAAAAATGCAGATCAGGCCCTCAAACTTGGATAAAATAAATCAAGTTTTTTAATTTACTATCACTATCTTTGTAAAAATGTGTGTACATATGGTATTCAACATTGTTTTTGAATTAATTTTGGTGGATAGTTGTTGTTTTTTTTTATCTAGCAGACATTTTGTTGATCAGCTGTGAAGGTAATTTTTCACTCAACTGCTGCTGCTCATGATTTGCCTTTTCCTCTCCCATCAGTGTTGGCTGTAAGCAATGTGAGCTCCACTGACAGGAGCAACTATTCTCCATACCAGACCTCCACCTCAATCACCAGCCAATCAAATGCACCCAGACAATAAACTGGCCAGTCATGGCAAGCAGGTCACCAGTGACAGCCGTTCACAAATAGCCAGTGTAAACCAGCAGGTTCAGCAGCCGCAGGGAGCTGCTGGTCACCTGGGTCCAAAGAGTGTCAGTGTCGGGAGCCATGGAGTCAAAACCAACCAGATATCCCCTGGCAGCGCTGGGCTGAAAACTGTCAGCCAATCAGTGAGCAGCGTCGGAGGGATGCTAAAAACCAAAACCAAGCGGGAGAGGAGCACCTGTATTGGGTCCGGGGAAGCAAGAAATCCCATTCCTCCGGCCCTGGAGACAGATGCCAAAGGAGGTAAGGAGCTCTTTGACCAAATTTAATCCTGTCCCTTCCTGTCAGCAAAATCTAGTACAGATTAAGTTTGTTTACCTCCTCCAGCAGGAAGTGAAAATAAAGACTGAGATAACAGAACTGTTTTTTTTTGTTGTTGTTTTTTTTCTGGTGCTGAAATGCTCTGACCTTTCAGTGAGGTGTCAGAACTTCATCCTGACTTTTGATGGTTGTGCCATGCCCACGCGCTTCAGTCACGTGTCTGACATGAACAAGCATCGTGGCTTATTGTTGTGCTCAGAGCAAGAGACGGGTCATGAGGTTGTTAAACTTGAGTGAGCCGCCAGAGGTTGTTGTTGGTAAAGGAGGAGACGACTGCATGGGTTGAAAGATGAGAAGAATGCTTTTGATGAGCGTCAGTACGAAACCACATGACCACAAAGGTTTACCAAGTGTTTGATTTGCTTTTATTTATTTTGGCACGTTTGTGTTTATGTGCAAATGACATTTCTTGGATTTTTTGAAACTCACCTGGGCCTCCAGTGCATGACTTCCACTTAGAAACACACGCCTAAAAAGACAGGTGCCAAATTTGGCCCGTCATAATGTTTTGATCTTAACCACCAGGTGTAATGTATAGATAAATAAATCATTTTAATAAATGATAACAGGCCTAAGATTAAAACTTCTCAAATCATTTAAAATATTAAAGTGTTGATCTCTGATTATGCAGTTTTCTTGTTTGGTTAAGCTCTCAATACTAAATTTTAAGATCCCTTATATATTGTTTTTTCTTAATATGATTAGTCAGCAGAGTGACACTAAGCGCAGGTGGTCGGTTTGATGCAAGTGAAGTAAAGTTTTGTTTTGGGGAACAGAATCTTGGCACTTACACCTGATTCCAACCAATGAAGTCTTGACCTCTGGATCTGACTTCTCAGGGTGTCTCAGATAGTAAGATCCACCACTTTCTCAAAATGTCACCGAGAGTGTTTTAAAACTGAAATTGTTTCTGGCCACGCACTCACTTTCCTTCTCGCTCTCTATGATCTCGTTTCTGTCTGTAGAGAAACAAAAGTGCATTCAGATGAAATGTTAGCCAGACCTGGATAGTGTCATCTCAGTAGCTGGCTTTCCTGTTAAGATACACCAGGCAACAAAATATTGGCAGAAAACAGGAGGTCAGCTCTTTCATACTGCCTCTCTGTGTGTAGGTAGCAGTCCTCCCCTCTGCTGTTCTGTCTCTTTATTGTCACATCCAACTTCCTTCCTCTCTTTACTTTCAGACTTTCATGTCTGCAGTCACACAACCTCTTCTGGTTCCAGTGGCTCTGACCTCCTTGTTGGCGAAGCTCAGCCGCCTCCATCAATCTTTTTCTCATTGGCGAGTGATATGGCAGTGTACAAAACATTGAGCGGGCAGGTTCTCGTTACCATCTCTAAACTTATGTCACTCACAGTCATGTTAGGTCAATAACCAAAATTAATCAGTTTTATTTATTATTTTATGTCAACCAATTGAAGAGATTTCTTTGTTGGATCCAATCAGTCATTGATTTGATGGCTAATTTATTTTTTGATAGAAAATACCAAGTGCATATTTCCTAAATGAAGTCATTATATCAATTAAAGTCCAATTAGAATCCTATTAATAAGGCAAATTAAGTTGTTAGTTTTCATTAAACATAAAACAAAACATGAAAGTCGGTGGCAGCGTGGCGGGCGGAGCCCGAGGCTAAGAGCCAAACCTCCAAGAGTGCTGTAGCGTCAGGTTGTTAAACACAATTAAGCTTCTTTTAGACACGATTTGACACGACTCCAAAAAAACATCAGTCAAATCAAGCAATGAATTAAATAGCTCTTGTACTTTACTTATCTCAGTCAAATGCCAGATCCCCATGGGTAATGTTATCTGCTTGTTGTGCATCGCAGCTCCCTACTGCGCTGACACCGCGGTACGTTAGGTTGAGAGGGGGATGATTAATCAGGGTAGAGTACGTTACAATTCTTGCAATGAACTTTTTTTTTTCTTTTTTTTTTTGCCCAAATTTGTAAAACTACTTTCACATTCATTAGGCCGTAGGCAGCTGTGTCAAAGATCTTACAGCAGACAATTACCAACTCCATTGGCGTACAGCAGTGGAGCCAGTCTGCCACACTTTAGGACTGAAGAAATTAACTACACAAATGAACAAATATAATATTAAATTCCATGATCAGTTATATGACATCACATTTTGTCCTTGGTCATCTCAGTTTTCGTCCTGTGGACATTACTTCGATTTTTCATTCCATCAGTGTGTTAAGGCCAAAATGGAGCAGCGCTGTTGCCAGAAAATTCCAAGAGTGTTCAGTTTGCTCTGTCTCTTTCCTTGCCAAGTGATTGCTGCCATGTTGTGAAAGTTATAGCACAATGCAACCTCCATGTGTTCAACAAACTCCTTAATCATCAGTCATTGATTAATTACAGCAATTCAGATTTTCATCTTGGACCTTGTGTGGAAACTGTTAGCCAAAATGAGACAGATACACTTTTCAGGGTTGAGAATAACCTTGGACAAAAAAATTACAATAACAGGCCTTGAATAAAGCCAGAAAATTGCATATTCGCGAGTATGCAGTTCATTCAGATCAACTGAGCGAAAAAAACCCAACAAAAAACTAGATTATTTACTGTTGGTTTACTTCAATAGATTGTTTGTTGTATCAAAAATGTAGCTCTATAGATGGTTACATTGACATTAATTTTAGGGCAGTATATTGAGGTGAATTTTGACTTTTACCTAAAACACTGACACTGAATCAAAATTGCAGATCTCATAGTGCTGTGGAAATATAAGCATCTGATCAGATTTGGTATCGACAGACACCCAATAATCATGGACTGCTGTTTCTGGCTCTGATTTATCACGTATTTTTGCAGCTGTTTGTGGCCATTGTTACGCAGCAGCTTGTGCAGCCACATAATTATAATTACACCTTATCAGAAGAAATCTGAAGACATAATTAGCACGTGTGGCATATTTTTTTGTGATCAGTTTTTCAAAATGCACTGGCAGGGAAACCGATATCATAGATAAGCAGAACTTCAAATTTTTTGTGTATATCATTTTTAACTACATTTATTATTGGAAGTTGAAGGGTCTTCATTTTTGTGTGTGTTTGTGTGTCTTCTCATTTGCAGTTTCATTGAGCAGTTTCACCTCAATAGGCTTCCAATGTTTCCAGTTGTTTTCATTCTTGTTTGCATTTATGTATTTATTTTTGACAAAAACTGAACGGGCCATTTTGAAATGACTATGGCATCTTTAGCTAGCATCACTTCACAGGGCAGCTGATCAATTTTTAAAAAGGGCCATTTGATGCTAGGATGAATGTGATTGTGTCATTTAACATTCAGACTCAGATTAGGTGAGATGTGACAAACAAAAAGATTTAAAAAAAAAGAGAGACCTCAGGGGACAGTACCTTGACTGCTGTTGTGTATGTCTTTATACCTTAGAGGGCGTTATGCGCAGTAAGCGGCGCTGTGTTCTGGAGAAGAAACAGCCTTATAGTGGAGATGAATGGTGCTCTGGCCCTGACACAGAGGAAGATGAAGACAAGCCACACTCTGCATCTCACCGTGAGTCTGCGACTATGGAGGGGGAAACATGTTGACTGTTGACAGAATATAGCACAGTCCTCCATATTAATGGTGGCATTCAGCCCGCAGCTGTAAAAGCATTTTTAAGAGTACACAAGCACGTTAAATATTTATTGTATTATAGCTGTTTTTTAGATCATACATACAAAAGAAGAAGATGAACGCTTGCAATACTGTACTACTTCTGTATCCCTCTCTATTGATTTGATTTTACATGTGATTTAGCTCCATCTAGTGTAGAGATGTTGGGCTGCTGGCACAATTTAACACGAAGATGAAAATTACTGATTGTACAGTAATGTCTCTTAGGTGAGCGAGGGCTGACAGGTCCTATGCAGGGGCTCCAAGATCACCTTTCTGCAGGGCCCATGTCTGAATCTGGGGGTCCTGTAATGAGTTCTGGAGTGGTACCAGGTCTAAAGGCAGAACCCCCTCAGTCTTCACAGCAAGTAATATATGTTTTCACAACCAGCCTTGCCAACAGGTACAAACTATTTGCAGATCTAACATCCATTGATTTGTTTGTTTGCATGAACGCAATGAAGATTTACCTGCCAGCAATAACAATCATTTTTATAAAGTGTAGATTTCTTGAATCATAGAACAAATTGATTAACAAACAACATAACATAACATAACAACAAATTGATTTTGATATTTTTATGTTAAGCTGAGTTTTAAAGCTGGCAATCTCAGTTGTGTAACCATAACTGTTTTATAACTGCAGTTGTTGCCTGATGTGTAATGTTGGTGTGTCACTTTCACAGTGCTGCAGAGGCCGTACTGAAAGGACAGACTGATTCAATCCTTCTGTTTCACCAGCAAAATGTTCCATGCACCAAGCTGGAGCAGGTCAGATATTTGCAGTGGCAATTGCATCCAAAATGTCAAGTTGTGTTAAACCTGTTAACAAATGGTGTAGGAACCAAAAGCAGAAACCACAAATGTAAAATATTTCAGAAGGGTAATTTGTTTAGCTATTTTTGTCTCCGATACCTCTTTGTTTCTGTTTCCGTAAGCAATTATGACTGCTCTGAGTATTTTGTACTGAGAAAATAAAACTATGAACTTAGCAAATGAATAATAATTTAGATATTAAATGTCAAGTATGATCATCAACACATGTAATTTAATAAACAACATTTTTAGTACAGGGCTAATACCTATTTGAATCACTGAACTCATTCCTTTTTTATTCACTTGTTACAGGGCCACCCATCAGGGAAGCTCTCTGAGAAGGTGAATTCCAGTATATCTCCACCCACAGGCACCCCTAAATCCCAAAGTGGAACTCCGCAGCCAGCCTCGACAGGAGTTGGAGGCCCATTGCATGCTGCAGGAACACCATCATCAGCTGGACACTCTGATAATGAATCCTCTCTGACCAGACATGGTCGTCCTTCCAGTAGTAACTGCATTGTTGCTCATAGGTCAGAGAGAGTTGTTACAGCCACACCTGCTGGCGCAGTCCGTGGAACTGTACATGGGGAGGTTGGAGGTGGGATATCACTTCCTGTGGCTACTGAATCTCCATCGGGAAGTCCCTCCCTTCTTTCTGCACATCTACAGAGTGATACAGTCCAGAGGAGTGGTCCAGGGAACATAAGTGGTCTTTCCAAAGAGCAGCTAGAACACAGGGAACGTTCTTTGCAGACACTGAGAGACATAGAGAGGCTGCTCCTACGCAGTGGGGCAAGTGGAGGCCCAGTAGACACAGGTGGCTCAAACAGTAATCTCACTAAAAACTCTTCTAACCCCAATAATAACGGTACTGATCGAAGTGCTATCATTGAGGACAGTGACAATGGTGCGAATAATACTGGTAACTGTGGTAGTGGTAATATATTGTCAGCTTTGGCTCCAATAGGAGGACTGAAGAAATATGAAGAACCTTTGCAGTCAATCATTTCTCAGACGCAGTCACTCGGTGGACCTGCCCCTGACAGCCCTCAAATGGACCCTCACCATATTCTCCCACAGCACCCTCATCAGCTGTCTTCACCTGGGGCTGACGTGGGTCCTCTACTTGGACCAGATGGGCTGACCCCAGAGCAAATAGCATGGAGGAAACTTCAAGAAGAGTACTACCAAGAGAAGAGAAGACATCAGGAAATGCAACCCAATGCACATCCCCAGCCCTTCAGAATGATGACAGAGATGGGCATGCATGGAGGTCCCATAATGATGAGAGGACCTCCTCCTCCCTACCACAGTAAACCTGGAGACCAACAGTGGGGTCCTGGCAATATGATGGGGGGAGGAATGAGTGGAAATGTACGAATGATTGACATGCACCAAGAAGGAACTCGTGGTCCAAGGTTCCTAGGACAGATGCAGAGAGGGCCACCAGGTGGAGGGGGTTTTCCTGGTAGTACAGGAGGAGTTTTATCAATTGATGGTCTGGGACCCCAAAGGCCCAGTAGGCCAGGGATGATTTGGCTTGATGATATGCCCAACAACATGGGCAGTGGAGGTCCCTTTCATGGCTGTTACCCAGGTGGACCTCCTCAGCACTTGCAGGATGACGCAGAACATCTCTTAACACGTGAGCAGATGTTTCGCATCATGGAGAAACGGCAGATGCAGGGGCTCCCAAGGTTTGAACTTGAGCGACTCGCTAAACAGCAGCAACAGGGCCCCCTGGCATCAAGAATTATTGATAATCCGGGTGGACCAGAATTCCCTAATTTGGGGATGGTCCGGGGTCCACCCTCTAGTCGAGGGGATCCCATGGATTTTCCTGGGTCACGAGACATTATGGGATCTCCTGGAGGGGGCCCTCAAATTAGAGATTTAGTGGATTCTCCTTTAGGGAGCAACCTTACAATGAACATGAACCCACAGATGAATGTTCAGCAACAACAGCATATGATTCTATCCCAAAAACTTAGAGATGGTCCTGGAGGAGGGGGTCCTCTGGGTGAGATATTTAGTCCTGGAGAAGTTTCACGGATCAGAGCTTTACATAATGAAAGAGGAAATAAAGGAATGATCCCCGGACCTGATGGCCCCTTTCATTTTACAACTCAAGGTTCTTTTTCTGGGGGACAGGTGGAAGGGCCCTATCTTCAACAACCTGGCACTGAGATGTTTGGGCCTGACCAACAGGGTCCTAATCAAATTGGAGGTACATCACGACTTAGTCATATGCCTATTGCTGGAGGCCTCAGAGGACCAGGTCTTGGTCCGAGGCACCCCACTGACCTGTCGGTCAATGTTCACCCACTCACGTCTCCTGCAGGGCAGCTTCCTCGTCACCTCAAGTCTCCATCCCTTAATCAAGAGCCATCGCCTCTTCTACCCTCTCCCTCTGGTCCAGGGCTGAAGTCACCATCTCAGATATCTTCAGCAGGCCATCACCCCCCTCTTCCCCCTGTGTCTGGTGCTGGAACTCCATCATCTTCTTCCATGAAATCTCCCCAGATAATGGGGTCTTCCAACCTTGCATTGCACTCTCCGGCTGTGTCTCCTGGACGACACAAGTCCCCAGCTATGGGTGCAGGCTCTCCAGGATGGACTTCGTCTCCAAAAACAGCTCCTCCAAGTCCAGGTGGGCCAACCAGTACAAGAGTAGTGGGCAATGGAGGAAGTAATTCAACGGAAACAGGTACTTTGTAAATTCAAGATGGTCGGAACATGCTTCAGCGATAATTTTATGTCACTCTTCATTCTGTTCCTCAATTACCTGGAACACTAACCATTTAATGTCTTTTGCAGGTCAATCACTTCCCCCTCGGAGTTCTACCTCCACCCCTATTAGCCAGCCAGGATCTTTGAATCCTGGTGTACCATTTACGTCATCGCCGGATGCCCCTCCATCACAGAATCCTTTGTCTCTGATCATGTCTCAGATGTCAAAGTACGCCATGCCTAGTTCCACTCCTCTTTACCATGACGCAATTAAAACAATTGCCACCTCTGATGATGAGATGCTGCCAGATCGACCTCTAATGTCTGGTGTCAGCATTGGAGGTATGAACACAAGTGCACATTGGGACTACTAGTTGGCATTGCACGCCATTCACAAGACAAAATGCTTTTTCAGTTGTGATATTTCCTATGTACTGCATGTGTTCATTTTCTTGTTAAAGCCTTCTGTCTATGCCTTAATTTTATTACTGCTGTTTGAAAATAGTCCAATTAATATTCACTATGTATCAACTGGTTAAAGCAGAAGGCCGTCCCCATTGAGCCTGGATTGCTTGACGTTCCTGCCTGTTAAAAGGAAGGTTTTCGTCACCGCTGTTGCATGATGTGCTTGCTCATGGAGAAATGTTGGGTGTAAATTCATTGAAGGAGTGTGGTACTAGACCTGCTCTACTTGTAAAGTGTCATGAGATAACTTTTGTTGTGATTTGGCACTATACAAATAAAATTGACTTCACTAAAGGGAATATTTTCCAAATATTCATCCAATCTGTTTTTTTTTGTTGTTTTTTGGTCTTTCAACCAGGAAATATGGGGAACCCCCAGACATCCCAGATGCTTGTCTCTCAGAGCTCCATTGGGCCCCACAGTGATCCACAAAGCCCCATGGGTATGGTAAACCAAGGCCAGCAGCAGCTCTCCCATGATGCTTCAGGGCCAATGCTTCCTTCCCCAAATCAAATGGGCATGCCTGCCATGAATTCTACCATGATGGGAGGTGGAGCACCTGATGGAATGGGACCTTGCAATGTTTCACCGATGTCTCAGAATCAGCTGGCAGGTTTTCCTCGCATGCAGCCACCATCTCATGGACCCATACATTCACCTATTGGAGGAATGTCACAGAATTTCTCTCAATCTAATGAGGATATTCTGCCTCCTCAGCACCTACACCTGCTTAGCAAAGGTCATCATCCCCAACGGCACTCTCTTCCCTCAGACACATTTGCTTCCATGCCCATCGGAGATGGCCCAGATCTAAGTGAAGTCATACGTCCCACTCATTCTGGGATCCCTGAGTTTGATCTCTCCCGTATCATTCCTTCTGATAAGCCCAGTAGCACTCTCCAGTATTTCCCCAAGAGTGAACCACATCAGGGGCCAGCATCACAGCAACCTACTCCACAGCAGCTCCTCAAACAGCTGTCTTCTTCTGGTCTTCCGCACGGCGCTGGCCCTACATCTAACCCCCACTTAGCAAACTTACAGAACATGATGGCTGAACAGCAGTTGCCACCTCACCCTTCACATGGTGGAATACGCCAAAGTATGGGTATTCTTCAAGGGGGTAGTAGGGGAATGATTTCTGGTGGAGGGATGTGCCCCCCTGGGCATATGATGGGAAGGACAGGCTTGGTGTCCCAGCAACAACTTCAGCAACAGCAAGCCATGATGGCCAACAGCCTTCTCCACCACCCCTCTGATCCCTATCCTGGTATGATGTCATCCCAGCAGCACCAACACAATCTGATGACACGACAAAACATTATGATGCAGGCTAAGCAGCGAAGCATGCCAATTGCAGGAGATCCCTTTGGTCCCCAGGGTCCTTTAATGTCCCCTCAAGGTCCTATGATGGCCCCTCCCCACCCACAGACTGGAATGATGGGCCCCCAGTCACTCAGACAGCGGGGAATGTCACTGGACAGTTCAATTGGCTATGGCCCTGGAGGTATGGCCAACATGCCGTTCTGAACCAGCTAACACAAACTGTTAAAAAAAAAAAATAGAAAAAAAAAAAGTTTCCACTTGGCTATCTTCACATTATGTCCAAAGTTTTTCATCATCATTCTTGCAGTTGTTTGAAAAGAGGAATTGTAAACTATACATCAGTGATCTTCACATTTTGGATTACCACTGATTTAAAAATGATTATTTAAAAGCACTGTAACATGGTTAAATATCAAATCAGAAGCCATTTTCTAAAATACTGTAAAATATGTATATTTCAAAGATGTGTGCGTGTGTGTGTGTGTGTGTGTGTGTGTGTGTGTGTGTGTGTGTTGTGGGAACAGAACGGCAGGAGAGGAGTGCCTCAAATTTCTATTTCTTTTAATATCATTGATTTATTTTCTCCAACTACCAAACTGTTGTGAAAAGGAAATATATATAAATATAATATATAATTGCTGTATATAAGATGCAATTTGTGATTGTTTGCACTTGTACTGTAAAACTGTGTTTTAATAGAAGTCTAAAAATAGAATAATACTGATCCAGACAGTGGTTTTGCTTTTTATTGTTTGTTTGATAACACTGACAAGCGGTTATAGTTGCTGAATAATAAATGAAATCTTTATTTAGTAATCAATCGGAAGTAGCTAAAATACAAGCAAAGCAGATTTTTCCCAACAATAGCAGTTTTTAATGGATAAATAAAATGTCTTTTAGAAACTGTTTGTGAAGATTCTTAGTCATCTAGTTCATGGTTGGTTGATGGCAGTACAGAAGTGGGTTTCTTTGGGGAACTGGAATATTTTGTAGGTAATTAAAGACTTTTGGCCTCTCAAACAAGGGGCGAGGCAGACCTGTACTCCTTATCCAGTCAGTTAGAACTGAAGAAGCCCCTTGGATGAAGGGCCAAATGTCTTCAAAGATACAAGAAATTCATGTTACCCTCACTTCAACCCTCCATGGTTCTTTTAAACTGCATTATCCCAGTATCTAAATAAAACAAGTGTAAATACTGAGCCAACAGAGCTGATATGGTGTATCAGAGGATGGTGCTGGTGGTTGTCCCCTCAGAAATAGATGTTCGATTGTGACCCTGAGTTCTGGTGAATGGCCCGCAAACACGACTGCAGCCCAACCGACAGAGCAACTGGATCAGCTCGTTTCGAAACCTCACTCCAACGAAGGCGTACAAAAATGGATTCAGGCAACAGTGAGAGAAACCTAGACTCTGTGTTACATCCAGGACTGTATACATAAGCGAAAAAGACCAACAGCTTCTCTGTGAGATAATACGCAAGTCTGTCAATGTTTTTATGAGCAGCGTGACGTTATATGGCAGCCAACAGAAGCAAAAGACCAGAGTGACGAGTAAAGACAGACGAATGGCACCTTGTTTAGCTTGACTTTTCTGACTGTTGTACAGAAAAACTGCTAAGGCTGTGTAGCAGTAGCTCATGATAGCAAGAGGTAGGAAGAAGCACACATGTTGTAAGACGCTATTGGTCAAAACCCAATTGTGTGAGTGTACATCGTACTGATAATAGAGACAGGAGAGCCGAGATGTCTGCAACGGTTCTTCCTCTGTCACACCCAGAAAAACAACATTAGGTACTGCTAAACCAAAACAGATCAGCCACAGTACAATGCATGTTAGAGACACGGTTCTCGGACGTCTACTTTGCCTATTGGGAATCGCATGAACAATCGCTAAATAGCGATCAAACCCAATGCAAGCTAGAAGGAAACTCCCACAGATGAGGTTAAGGTTCTTCATCAAGCCCGTCAGTTTACAGAGAAACTTTCCAAACACCCATCCAGCAGCAATCTCAACAATATCGAATGGTAACGTAAGGAGGAGCATCATGTCAGCCAAGGCGAGGTGCAACAGGTAGATCTCGGTGATTCGAAGAAGGCGCCTGCGTCTCAGCAGGACTGTAACCGTCAGGCTGTTCCCCACTACACCCAGAAGGAAGATCAGAGCATAAAGCGCAGGCTGGAATATGGAATGGAAGATCTGCAGGTCCTCCTCCTCATCAAAGCAGTTGTCTGTGTCGTTTTCGACTGTGTAGTTTGGGAAATTGTCAGCTCCATCCACGTTTCCTAGCTTTAAAACCTAAACAGAAAAGGTATTAGTTTTAATTCAGCTTTCCCATGGTACTGTATACGATATGTAATGTACTCAGTCAATATGTTTTGGCAGGAAACACTGAATCTGCTATCTTGTTTTCACTTCTCCTTTACATTAATGACCAGATGTTTTAGGGTAAATGTGCCAAAGCATTCTTCTTCAGCTGTTGACTAACACACATGTTCATATGTTTATAGTGAATCTGAAGAGAGAAAAAAAATCGGGTTAACCAGAACAAATCTGTGAAACTCCATTGTTACTGCAGGAGTTGAGTTGAATTTTATTTTCATCTTTTTTTATTTTAAACATGACAAGGCTAAATGATTCTTCCTGCATTTCAGAAGAAGAATGTATGTTGTGTGTTCTAATAACTCAAAAAAATGGCCTTGCATAATGCAGATGTATGTGTAAATTATATTTGTATCAATTCCAGCTATTGTTCATGTTTTGTTTTTTTTCCTACCCTTAAAGAGCAAAAACTGATTGGGTCAGTTGAATCATCTGCTGTTAACTTTGTGATTTGGAAATTGAAATGATCAATAAGAAAACTGCACTTGTGTTCTTTTGAATTTTATAATTTTTGAGCCTCAGTGCCCATATTATGGTAAATGAGTTGCGAGCCAATCGAAGCCAGTAACTTTAAAATTAAATTAATCACCCTTTTATGCTTTCATAAAAACTTATGAAATGTAATAGAGGTAATTTAGCTTATTTCCCCTGTGAGTGAACAGGAAAGAAGTGGTTTACAGTCTCCACCCCACATCTGTTTAGGTCAATCGTTTTAAAAGCCCTCGGATTCTAGCTACTCCATATTTGTCAAGTTTGTAATTTTCTCCAACTTTTTAACAAAATCCCTTGGTTGAGTCTTACTGGAAAGAGCGCTGTTGATGCATTTGATGTTTGTTTGCTGTAGCTGAAGCATAAAAAAATGTCCTCTGGTATTTAAAGTATATTTAACCCCAGTATAAATCAAAATACCCGTCAACTTCTAACTAAAGAAAATCCAAGTTCATGAAAGCACATGAAAACATATTACATTTGAACATCTAGACTTACAGTATTTTAAGAAATATTAAATAAACTTACATGATAAACCATAAAGGTGTCTGTTACAGCCATGGGAGTTATTCTCGATCACTGCAACAGGTAGCTGCGATCCTGAAATATGCCTGTACTTTCTACTGGTGCTGGATCATCAATATTTGCTGATTTCTTTGTCGGGGGGGCTATAAGGAAGAAAACAAATGTCAAATGTCATAACAGATGTGATGAAGTATGCAAGACCAGTCATGCAAATCAAAGTACTCACTGTTGTGCAACAACTGCATGCTGTCAGCCTACGCACAGTAAGCTTAGGAGGTAGTTCGGAACAGAAGGGTCACCGATTCCGGCTTCCTCCAGAGAAGTGTTGCGAGCAACATACGGAAGACATAATTGCTCCTCATGAGTATGTTGGTACCTTGCATGACGGCCTTTATCATCAGTGTGCTGATGAAACCAAACACATAGAAAAGTGCCATAGACTAAACAGTTCATTTACCTAAACCTCTTATAATAAGATAATGCTAGTGTGAATCTTTATCATCTGCTCAGCATTTTTAGTGCAATATTTGAAAAAATAAAGGTTATAGGAGAACTACTGCATTGTGTTTGCCTCTGCAACACTCCTTGACCTTTAACCACCTTTAACCACCAACTTTTTTTTCAGGTCATCCTTGAGTTCCACCTTAAGTTTGAGGACAATCTGAAGAAATTCAGACTCAAGGTTTTCCAATCACGATGCCTCTGGCAAAAATTGTTACATAGAGACACATTTTGTTTGGTAAATCTCACCTTGTGGTTTTAAACCTGAGGTGTAAGTGACTTTCAGATATGCTTTGCCATTTTTGTTGTAGTGCTATGACATTATGAATGATGTTGCTGTGGCCCTGGGTTGCTGGTCAGATGCCCACAGAATCAGGGTGGGTATTGAAGCAACAGCCATTCAAACATTGTTTACTTAGCTGATGGTTGCATCCTTGGGAAATTTATTTAAAGGTTAGAAAGTTTATGAATAAACATAAATATGTAACAGAGAGCTGTGACTAAATACTTTCAAAGATTATGGCATACAAGGGGATTTACCAATCCGAAGTAGTCTGAAAGGGTTATTCAGACAAGATGTAATTGAGGTGATATCCCTGATTTGAAATTAAATCAGCTGATTCGAAAGGTGGGGGGCGGGTTCAAATAGGAGTGGAAGCCATCTTGAAGGGTTGGATGAGAGAGCTTCGCTCGGAGTCAGCTAAAAAAAATTATACAGCTTACCAACAGAGCTAAGGGAACCGACTAATTTAGTTATCCAAGGTAAATTTCTGGACGTTCAGACATTGTGTCCCTGTGGATAGCTTATTAATTGACATATGAATGCGTTGCTTGGACTCTCTATTTTAACGAAATATTAATGTTATTTCGCAGTCGCTAGCTAGTTTTATGCTAGCAGTTCCTGCGCGGCTAACATTAGTTGACGTTGAAGATGTATATCTTATCGTTTGTGGGAAGTAAACACAGAGGTAGAGTTAAACTTGGTTTTAGTAAGCGTACTAATGCCGAGTAAGTTGAATAATTGTGAATTTTCGAAGCGGTTTTGGTCATTGGAATTGAACAACATAAGCACGAAGCTAAAGTTTCATGTGCTAACTAGTTAACCAGATGTCGTGTCGTCGGCTAACAGGAGGTTAGCTTAGCTCCTTTGTAAATAGCTCTATGTCCTATGGGTTTTTTTTCTCAGACGCACTTTCGCTTTGAACGAACACACATTAAACGCAGCAGTAACTTCAACAAATTACTCTTAATAGCGTCTGTTTTCTCGACAAGCCTTAGGACAACCACGGCTAATCAGCGAATCCTAACGTTGGCGACAAAGATGACCCCCTGCAATTATATCATGGCGTTTTAATGTGTTTACCACACAGTGTTTAAAAGATTTACAACTGAATTGTTTTCTAATATGTTTCAGAATCGGCATTACGGTGATACGACGCAGCGGCTCAGTCAAGCTAATCAAGAAGGCTAGCTGAAGTGTGGGCCAATACTTGAACGCTAGCTAAGCCCTCCTGGAGTTTGGTTTTCCAGATACTACTGGCAGATTACATCCACGCTATGTCCTTATTTGCGAAATGATCTATGTTTAGGAATTAACTGAAGATTGAGAGAGGGCCTATGTTACTTAGCACTTGATGTCCCAGAAACAACAATATTGTTGGGTTCTGTTGAGGCATATTTGAACAATTTATATTTGGATAGTTATTTAAGACACGAGGGAAAAAGGACAATCGGAAATTCTGAGTGGTCCCCAAGGAGTGGATGTCTGCCATCTACAGACTGTTTTGATTCTTTACTTTTGAAACTGAAAGTTAAGCTAAATAAAGATGAGCACTGCCAGAACAGAGAACCCAGTGATTCTGGGCTTGTCCAACCAGAATGGACAGCTCAGAGGTTCAGTGAAGACAGCTGGAGCACCAGGTGGAGGTGGGGGAGGCCCTCAACAACAGCCGCTAAACCAGATGAAAGGCACAATCAACAATGGAAATTCACAGCCTGCTCCAACATCTAATGCTGTCATCAAGTAAGTAATTTTGGAGAAACTGAATATATATATATATATATATATATATATATATATATATATATATATATATATATATATATATATATTGTTTTACCTTCAAAAGACATTGTTGTGCATTACTATTACCGAGCCATTCCTGCTTTGGCATAGTTGTTGCTTGCTTCCCACAGGCCTGGAGATGACTGGAAGAAAAATTTGAAATTGCCCCCAAAGGACATGAGGATGAAAACTTCGGTTGGTATAAGATGCTTCTCCTTTGAAACTTAAATCCATTTAATTTGGGAGTAGAAATTATGCTCTAAATTAACCATATCAATTTTTTTTTAAATAGTTGTACTCCGGTTTTATTGTGGCCCTAATGGACCCTGATTTTGAAGCTTTTCGGTTCAGTATACCCCATTAAGCACCGGTATTGATATTAGTCGTACTCGTAGTTTCAATGTCTATATTGCAAAAGTTGGTGTTTAATGTTTTGTATTTAGTAAATCAGATAACTTTGAGACCATCTACAAGTGTTGTTGGAGCCTTTTCACCTCTTCCAGATGTCTTTCACCCTTGATACACAATGGAAGTAGTTGAGGTTGTGGCAGAAACCTACTGTCCTTTGATGTATTGTAAAGAAATTGCTGTACAAACTAATTAGTTCATTGAAGTGACTCTTTACTGGCACTTCCACAAGGGGCATTCTGTACAATGACTGCTTGTGCTCAATTAGTGATGTGTGGGCTTGTCAACCAGACCCCACTCACAACAGTGCAACACAATTATTGTAGTGGTACTGGCTCTCCAAGTGAAACTGGTGTTTCACAAATTTTATTAGTATTGATTTTTTAATTGTCGGCACGGTGGTGCAGTGGTTAGCACTGTCGCCTCACAGTAAGAAGGTTCCGGGTTCGATGGGATCTTTATGTGTGGAATATGCATGTTCTCCCTGTTCCTGTGTGTGTTCTCTCCTGGTACTCCTGCTTCCTCCCACAGTCCAAAGACATCAAAAGAGGACGAGGCTAATTGAATACTCTAAGTTGACCGTAGGTGTGACTGTGAGTGTGAATGGTTGTCTGTCTATATATTTTGGCCCTGCAGTGGACTGGCGACCCGTCCAGGGTGAACCCTGCCTCTCGCCCGAAAGCTGCTGGGATAGGCTCCAGCCCACCTGTGACCCTGAACAGGATAAGCGAAAGAAAATGGATGGATGGATGATTTTGTAATTAATAACCAAAAGCAACAAATGAAATTTGAATATAAGTGTCTTTTTTTCCTCAGATACTTTGACATGTTGAACTTATGTCATTTTGATGGCTATTACAGGATGTGACTGCTACTAAAGGCAATGAATTTGAAGATTATTGCCTAAAGAGGGAGCTGCTCATGGGAATCTTTGAGATGGGCTGGGAAAAGCCATCTCCAATCCAGGTGCATTTTTGTATACTTAAGTTGTCTATTGTGTTGGCAGGGGCATGTGTGTTCCTGATGAGGAAGGAAGTGCAGGTGTTAGTAAATATAGGTGTATGTACTGGGGGGACATCCTGTCTGCCTTTTGTGCCTTGAATAGACGTTTAACAGTGTTTTTAGACCTTTACAAAAGCGTTTGATATTTTAATTGTTTGAAGAATGAATAACATTGTTTGAATGTTAAGAAAAGAATTGAGCATGGCAAGATGACTCCAAGGTGTTACTGAGACTAGGTGGGTATTGTGATGGTAAACATGCCTCAACCTACTAGTTGAAGATATTTTGCATCAAATTATGTATAGATAAATGGCCTCACATTCAAACCCATAGTGTGCTTGGTCTGTCAGCAGAGCTGGCTACTTTTGTTATCCCTCTGCTAACCTGAATATAGATGAATCGTTTAGAATTCCTATATTTTATGGGACCTCAGATCAAACGCTGTGCCTCAAAGGACTTTTCTTTTTAAAGCACAAAATCACAACTCATAGTTTGAAATCCGTACAATCCCCCTGATGATGTGGGGATTGTATGACGGTCAGAATGAGGTAAGCCACAGCTAGGGTGATCACTTCAGGTTTGCTGTCTGCTAACTTTAATGTGGATAATTTAATCACATGACTATCACTATCTGAATGTGACACCAAGAGGATGAAATTGTGACATTGACACAAGTAATTTTGGAGGGTTGTGTGACAACATAAAAAACATTTTTATAGCTGAACTGTGACAAGAATATAGCCTACAGCAGAGCCTAAGATCCCCATGCACTGTAAGGTCCCTAAGTATTGGCATAAAGATTAAAATTAGAAATAAGCACCTTGTTTTTAGACTAAGCTTGAATGACATATGAAGGCCTAACGCATCACACAGGCGAACCATTTTTGATTGTTACAGCCAGATATCTGACCTATAAAGGGTTGCTGTTCACGGGCAAGCTTGTTTTTCTTGTCTTTGCTAAGTGGTGACTTGGTGAGCCAACTGTAAAAGATAAATACTATTATGCCTCAGTGGTGCTGGGAAATAATTATTGCAGAGGGGTATTATAACTTTGAATTGTACAAATATGAACTTAGTCTCAAGAATAAATTAAACAGATGTTGGTCTTGAAGGGTCAATGGTACTGTGACATTATAAAGCACATTTTTGGGGGGCTAAAATTCATTCACCAATTATAAAATCTCACAAGAATGCCTAATGATGTGAAATGAAATGAAATTTTGTAGTCTAGAGATCCAAGGAAAACTTCAATATCACATCATTGTGTTCTGCAAAAACACAATTCAAAACTAAATTGGTAACAGCTTAAAGGAATAGTTAGTAATATTTTGCCATAAATACACCTCTTATAATTTAAGTGATCATGTGGTAATTGGTTTAAATTTGTTAATCTATGTGAAATAATTTGGCAAACCTCCAAAGGTGGAAAATGGAGTCAAAGCAGACTTGCCTATAAAATAAATGCTGTGCATAAGTCATTAATGCAAGTACTGTTTGTTGCAGGAGGAAAGCATTCCCATTGCACTGTCTGGAAGAGATATTTTGGCTAGAGCCAAGAATGGCACGGGAAAGAGTGGAGCCTACCTCATTCCCTTACTTGAACGCATTGACCTGAAGAAGGACTGCATACAAGGTGAGTCTGGACTCTGAACTATTTCAAGTCAAAGTCAATTATGAGATACATGGAAAGAATGTGCTTTTAGCAGAATTGAACCAAGATGGTTCAGAATTAATAAATATGTGGCTACTTTTTCCTAAATGTGTCCTCACAACTGTTTCCTTTTCAGCTTTGGTCGTAGTGCCCACCAGAGAACTGGCTCTTCAAGTAAGCCAAATATGTATCCAGGTCAGTAAACACATGGGAGGAGTGAAGGTGATGGCAACCACAGGTGGAACCAACCTACGTGATGACATCATGAGGCTCGATGAAACGGGTAAGCTGTGCACTTTTCGTGGGTGACACTTTTAAATCGTACTTGGTTGTCAGCTCAAATAAAGTGGTTCATTCCTTGTCTTGTAACTGACACCATTTGCTGTCTATTGAACGCAAGTAAATATTGCGTATCCTTTACATGACCTGATGTGTGTGAACAGTTGAAAAATTGCAAATCCATCAGTTAGCATCCTTAAGGGTGGCTCACAAGTTGACTTCACAGCTTGTCATGCTTCAGTATTCGTGGACTCACAATGGAATGCATCCTGATGGCCTGTTGTTGTACACCAACTGTGTTTCTCTGGGGGCTGTAAAGCCAAATTATAGTCAGGAAATGGATGCTGTATCATCCAGATGTAGCAGCCATTTAAAAAACACTCTGTAGATGTATGAATCCTGCCAAATAGATTTCCCCTCAACTTCAGTGGATACAATAGCAACGCTGAAATAGGCTGTCTTATGGTGCAAGTCCAATGCCGGCCTTTTAATGTTTTGACTTGTGCACGTTGTTTTCCAGTACATGTGGTCATTGCCACCCCTGGGAGGATTTTAGACCTCATCAAGAAAGGAGTGGCCAAAGTCAATCAAGTGCAGATGATCGTTCTGGATGAAGTAAGTTTGTGTGTTTGCCTTTAGTTTGACAACACTCTCTCATCAATGTAATCCTGTTTGATTCAGGTTCTGATGCTGTCACCTGAGACAATTGTTTCTACAATGTACTGATGCTGTCACCTGAGACTATTGTTTCTACAATGTACTGTCTTTTTGTTTCTCAACAGGCTGACAAACTCCTCTCGCAGGATTTTGTGATTATGATGGAGGAGATACTGGGCTTCCTGCCCAAACAGAGGCAGATTCTACTTTACTCTGCAACCTTCCCTCTCAGTGTGCAGAAGTTTATGGTACAGTCTCTCGAGTCTCAGAATAGGTCCAACACCCTCATGCCCACCATTTTCCTAGCTGGTTTCATTCATCATGTTTACACTGGCCATGAAAAGATGCCTGCTTCTAAATTAAGTGAGGAAATACAAAGACGGCAGTCCTTGTTCAGTGTAAAAATGGATTCCGAAGTTTATGTAAAGCTTACAAGGTCTTTGAAGTTAATAGTCCATCAACAACAGAATTTCTGCATGGGCATTATTTAGTAGAACTGGACCAACTAGTTTAGCTCCCACTTCTGTCGAACTAATTCAGTGATATAGTATATTACAGAAGTATATTGCAGTTTGAATTGTGAATCAATTTGTATCAGATTTATTTTGAAAAATTATACAAGACTATTTGTAGAAGTTGATTCATTCTTGAGGACTTTTAATCTTGGTCCAAAATGAAAATTGCTCCTTGCTCAAATGTTGTTGAATTAGCCTCCCTCACATCAATTTGAACTTGGACTTATTCCTTACAAACCCTGGACTGCAACTGAAAAATAGCAAATAAAATTTTCACTAGATTAAGAAATGTATACATATTGCGTGAAGTAAAGTAAACTTTCAGCTGTTACTCAAGTGCAAATCTTGTATGCTAATATCATGAAACTATTAAACAATTGCTTCATTAGAGTAGCAATCAATTGATTCAGTATCATAAAACCCTAAAAAGGAAGGGATATGGATTCTTCTACACAAGGTGTGTGTGTGTGAGTGTCTGTGTCTGACTAAAATGTCATATTTTCACGGGTTCATAGAACGCACACCTGCAGAAGCCCTATGAGATAAACCTGATGGAGGAGCTGACACTGAAGGGTGTGACTCAGTATTACGCTTATGTAACTGAAAGGCAAAAGGTCCATTGCCTTAACACTTTGTTCTCAAGGGTACGTGTTGTTCTACATTTGAAGCTTTTCTAATGAACTGACTTCAGCTGTCATAAACCAAAATCCAACATCGATTTCCACTTCAATTGATTTGGTTTATTTGTATTTTTCAGCTCCAGATCAACCAGTCTATAATCTTCTGCAACTCCTCTCAGAGAGTAGAGCTCCTTGCCAAGAAGATCTCCCAGCTTGGTTATTCATGTTTCTACATTCATGCCAAGATGAGACAGGTCAGCCCAGAGAACTGCCTCAGAAGATACTTGTTTATCAGGTTTAAGATGAAAGTGCACAAGTGATGATGGATGCTTGCCAGAACAGCTGCTGCTATTTTCAGTGGTGCACCATGTAGATGTATTCCTGGTTGCTATGGTGCAACAGTTCATTCCAATTATTTGATTCTTCACTCTATGTGCCCCTGCCAGTCTCAATACAAAACAAAAAAATCATGTCACTATCTAATTTGACCTTTTGTCAAGTCATACTGACAGTAATGGCGTTTTTTTTACAACTTTGAAAGGTATCTGCAGTTCTGCAACATCCACTTAACATTAACTTCACAGCATAGTACTCTTCTGGATGGATGCTCTGTTGGAAGTTGTTAGAAATAGATGCTGTTTTTGTATTATTGTTATGGATTGGATAATCGTCTCTAGAAAAGTGATTGTTGACAAACTCGCTCTCCGGTTTACTGCTGCTACCTGAATATTTCCTTAATTGCCTTGGTAATGATCATTGGTACTGCAGCTCAGGAAGTCTTTGTTTTCATCGTCAGTCTGATCACTGCTGTGGCCATTTCACTGGACATATGAAGCAGCACAGCAATCTGCTTACACAAAGAGCATCAACATCTGGCTGAAAGGGAGAAAAAGATTTGGCTTGACCTGCATGGTTGTAGATACAGATACATTAATATGTACCCAGATCAACTGTGGTACAAGCTATAATGATCTGCTGGGGACATCACCACTACTCGATGTTGATTTTCTCAAAATAGATTAGTGCAACATCTGAATGCAACATTTCCATTTTTAGGAGCATCGTAACCGTGTGTTCCACGACTTCCGAAATGGCCTCTGTCGGAATCTTGTCTGCACTGGTATGTAAGAAAGCCGCAACTCTTTTTCCATCGATTGTGCTTGATTGTGTTTTTTAATGAATTGATTTTTGGGTAAAACAACTCACCCCAAGTGGTTATTTTCTAGTCCTTAAGTTTTGCTAACATGATCGTATTCTAAGGTATGAAAACAGGGAAACAAAAGTGAGACTCCTTCTACATGATGAATCATGCAAAAAAAATACTGAACTGACATCTCCTTGATGGGCATCAAACACACTGGAGTGTCCACATCTGTTGTCACCCTCCTGTCTTTCATTGCTCAGTTTGTGGAAGCTGTTGGAGCTTGAAATGACCTACAAACAAACTAAAATTTTAACCAAACAGCTGACATTTTGGTTGTAATATTACTCATTTGTTTGGGTTCTGGTCTTCTTTTTTTTTTTTTTTTTTTTTTTTTTTTTAATAGACCTCTTCACGAGAGGAATTGACATTCAAGCTGTGAATGTTGTCATCAATTTTGACTTCCCCAAGCTGGGAGAGACGTACCTTCATCGCATCGGTAGATCTGGTAAGAGCATACATGGGGCTGTTTTGGCATCCAGCAGTAATAATGTTGGGTAGGTAATATTGGTGACTAAAACAATTGAAACCTCCCTTCCAGGTCGCTTTGGACACTTGGGTCTCGCCATCAACCTGATCACTTACGATGATCGCTTCAACCTGAAAGGGATTGAGGAGCAGCTAGGAACAGAAATCAAGCCCATCCCAGGCATCATTGACAAGAGCCTTTATGTGGCTGAGTACCACAGTGAGAGTGGGGAAGAAGTCAAGCCATGAGCCAGTGAGTGCACACAGGGTGTTGCTCTGGAAGCACTCTATCCAAACACTCAGCTGAGCCACTGTGGATTACTGGTTTGGCTTAATGAGAAACCTAAATGGACGTGAGCAGTTATCATCAGTGTCATTTAGAGCTTTGCTTTTCCCTAATGTACAAATTAAAAGTTTGCTGCTTTAAAGGGATACTATTTTTGAATGACATATATTTATAAAAAATATATTTGTACATAGAAATGAGAAACTCCAGTTTCAATGAAATTGACCATGAATGTGGTTTACTGTCAAAAAGCTGCCCTTTTTTTAACTTGACAGGCTGGCCAATTTTTCCTTCTTGTTTTTCTGTGGTTGTCGAAACCATCCTTGTCTTAACAAAGATTGTCATATTTCTGTCAATTTAGGAAATTGCAGTTTTGAGAATTCACACAAGTTTGAAAAATTCTGCAATTCAAAAGCATTAATGGGATTTCCTCACTTTAAATATCCACTTTTGTGTAAATTTAAACCAACCTTTGCAATTTCATCTTTTTGTGAGGCTTGAAATTGTGGAAAATTCAGAGCTGTGCCATGTAAACAGATACTGTTGGTCTGCTAAGGGAAAATAGATCTAAAAGTAGTATTGCTTACCTGTCACAGGGGTCTCAATTTTACAAATTCTGAAGGGGTCACGGAGTGACTCCAGTATGCAGGAATGCATAAACAATGAATTCAGAACTATTACCTTGGACTCTTAAGCATAGCCTGGATATTCCTGTAATAAATGGCACTGGCAAAGGATCTTGTCCTACGAAGTTAGTTGAAAATATCTAATCTACCTTTTTCTCATTGTCCTTTCCACAGATCAGTCCATCCTCCATTCCCTTTACACCTTTTTTTTCCACCCTCTCTCCCTGCGACTTGGATTTTTTTCCTCTTTAATGTACAGTTTCTGTCTGTCTTTTTTGGATGCCACCATCAGGAATGTGAATTTTGATGGATGCGTTTTTGGAAGAACTCATTTGCCTTTTCATAAGGCTCAATGCTGCACCACCGCACCCTGAAGACATGAGCACCCAGAGGAAAGCAAGGGACCAAGTGGAAAAATCGAGGCATGGCGTGACGATTCATATCCGCTGATGACACGAAGCCAGCACCAACAGACCCAGACAATATTGCACCCTCCATTCTACACTTTTTACGTTGGAAAGTTTTAACCAATCTGTATCAAGTGCCTTAACAAGCAGTTCAACTTGTTCTGAAGTAATAACCGTTCATTGTCTTTGAGCTCATGTCCCACCACACGTTCGCCTAATGGAGAATTTGACGCGCTGATATAATTTCCAAACAAAAAGGTGAATTCATTATCATTTTTTTGGTTTTGGTTGTCTGTTGGTATAGAATGATTGGGAAGGAGGGAGGCTGGTCTGAATGATCATTTTTGCTGGCTTAGCGGCACCCAAGTCTGGCTAACATTTGAGGACAAACTTGGATTTTTCCATGGACAGAGATGCTGGATTTATTTCCAAGAGGCAGCCAGACTGTCCTGTTGCTTGTGAAGAGGCTCATGCTTCTAAAAGACCCAGACTCTTTCCTCTGTCTTCAGCATCAGAACACTAAAAATGAAGCACTGCAGCTGCTAAACACCCTGAGTCATGAGGATTCCTGCTTTGGTGGAGTTCAGATGGATGTTCCTTCCCCCCCCCCCCCTTTTTTTTTTTGTTTCTTACCTTCCTATGGATGGCCATACTTTAGTCTGCAAGACGTGCAGCTGACGTGTGAGGTGTACTGCACACCTTGTGTATATACCTTCATTTTAAGATTGTTTTAAACAAGCTCAATAGGCTGGCTGACAACAGAAAAGCTTTCCTCCCCTTCTTGCGTTGGCACTGGAGACTTTCCTTAACTGCCAGTTTGTTTGACCTGCAATATTGGCCTGTGAATTTTATTTATAATTTTAGAAATTGCAGAGTTTATTAGAATCTAAAACATTCTGACCCTGTGCATGAAATGTTTTTGGAGTTCATCGCTGAATGATGCTAAAGCCCATCCAAAATTGATGGTGAGTGCAATTCAAAGCTGCACTTAAAGTAATAGTTTAAATTGTTGCCCTTCTTCTCCTGCTGCCACTACAGACACGCGCTTGGTCTGGACAGATGGTTTTGTTAAGCTTGTGCATTTTACTTCTTTGTCACCAGCCTTAACTTGTCAAATTGACTCGAGACACTTGGATCTCCGGTCATCATTTTGCTGTTGAAAGAGAAAATTATATTCTATCATGTTGTAGTCCTACTCGCTGCAGTGCAGCTGAATTGGCAGATAATTTGTTTTCTGGGGGAGGCATTACCTGTTACATGCATCTGTGGGCTTTTTAAAGCACTGTTTCATTACTTCCAATATTTAGGACTGATTTCATTTACCCCTCTGAACAACATTGGCTGAATGCATCAAAACGAACCATCTGACCAAAAAATGTAGCAGGAATTCCACCTCTGTGCATTGCAAGTTAGCGAGCTTTGTTAAGCCCAGCTAACGAGATGTTTCACGAAGAACAACCTGAGCAGGTTGAGCTGCACTAAAGCACAGAGAGTCGAATTCAGGCAATAACGCTGACAGCACTGCTTTTGTAAACTCTTGATGCCCAAATGGAGAATTGTAAGGAAGGGGAATGGGTGTGGAGGATAACACATGACTATTATTTGGACTGCTTGTTTAAAACAGTAACTCGAGCGCCTCACTGCAGAGTTATGGCTTATTTTTCTGCCCTTTGTTGCATCTATATGTGGGGTTTGGGTTACAGTTGACTGCATTTTTATGCAAAATGATTACAACCTCACTTTGCAAAAAGATTCTAGCTTATCAGTCAGGACCTTTTTGTAAAGTTGGGTTCCCCTTATCGTGAGATGCTTGTTCAACTGTTCTGATCAATGAGAGAACTGATCTTGCACATTTAATTTGAGCTTTTTTTAAAACACAAGTGTGACTATGTTTAGTTGTTACCTACCCTGGAGTTTCTCATTAATTAGAACAATGATCCCTGTTCCCTCAGTTCTAATGTGGCCCCCGGGGTAGCGTTCACTTCAGATTTGGCTTATATTTAGGGTGGGAGGGCTGTTCTTGTAAAAAACATCCAAATTCAGTCATGCATTAGATGAGTGAGCAGGGATCTAACTTTGCAGGTACTTGGCAGCTGTCTGTTTCTTGATGGCTCCCTGGCACTAAACCACCACTTGGGTTTTTAAGGCCAAAATTAGTCCTTCAGGAGTGGCTTTTTAATAGGGTGGGGTTTACTGCCAGTGGCTGCCATTTTGACAACCTTAAAGACTGAGACAATGGCATCTCGCTCCAAATTGAAATAACAAATTTGACCAATGTTGTTACTAAATTGTTTCATTCTTTAAGGTCTTTTTAAATTGGTGGGGGGGATAATTTGGTTAACTTGCTGCCCTGATGCACACGTTAATCCTCTCGATGGTTACGAGTCATTAAATCTGACACAGCTTTCGTGTACAATTCGGCCTGTCCCATCTCCTACTGTCGACGAGGATGCGGAGAGCCTTCAAGGCGCTTTACTCTAAACGGATGCATCAGTAAAACAACATGGGGAGGAGCCTTAAGGCATCATGGAAACAGAATTACATGATCCGACGATCCCAAGTTAATGGAAATGGGTATACAAGGTTTAAAAAAAAGTTTCCCGTGGATTTGGATTCTTTTGTTTATTTTCTAATGAAATGTTCAAGTGGAGTACACATTCTTGAAGTCTCCAAATTTAAGTGAGAGATTTAAAACCTGAGTTAATTTTGTTTCTATTTGATGGAAAATAAAATAAATTTGGTCGTTATTTAATTGGCAGATATTTCAGTGGAGCTAATTTTACAGTGGAGCTAAGTTCAAAGTATATGGTGAATAAGACTGGATAATGACTTTTGTTGAAAATAAAGCTCACTGAATTTATTGTGTCTGAAGTGGAGTTTTTTTTGCCTTGTGTGGCGCCTCAGTGTGTGGAGTTGTGTCAGAGCCAGAGGGATACTTGTGCTCAGCGTAAACTGATCTGGAGGGAGGTCTTTCCTTCTTACAGGAACTCTGATGTAACCTTACAATACCAGATGGACACACTAGTGTTTTGTTTATCTGTGGCTCTTTCAGCCTGTGTCAAGACGGCTTCTCTGCCACCATGTGACAGGTAAGATCAAGTTTAAATCTTAGACTATCAGCTAGCGTGTCAGTTTTAAACTTATTTTGCTTACGGTATGTTGTGTGGGGTCACAAGGTTGTGTAGTATCTGTTTGTTGTAGAAGAGGTGGCGGTCAAATGGACTGAATCTTGACTCCTCCGCAATATTTTTGTTTTGCTCAATGAGCGATAGCCTTGAGGGTTTGTTGAATTCACTTGGTAAACCGATAAGAAGTGTATGTTCTCTCCATTGTTGAGACTTTCTTCTGTGACCTTCGTCCTCTCCTGTTTATGATTTAGTACTTGGGTGTAAAGATTCAACTTGGACACACAGAACTGTACAAATGTTCCCTTTAATAATTCTCTTTTCTGGATTGATTTCAGTGAAATCTTCTGTTCGGGGCCCATCTTGCATCAGATCCAAAAAGCCAAATTCTTTGATGATGACAAATACTTTGTTGACATGAAGCTGAAAGCTGCTCCTGGTAAGTCACTGATTCTTCATTGGAACGAATGGTTGGTGTATAAATGTGTTGAAACCTTTCAGGATACAATGGAATTAGGTGCCAGTTAATGATTAAATGCTAATTCCAATACTGTACATTTGTGCATTCTGCTTGTTTGTAGTTCTGCTAAAGTTCAGTACAATCTTAACAGATATAGACATGTGACTGACTACAATAAATTGTCATTCTTTTGTAATGGGTCTGTTGCGGAGAAGGATTGGTCACGTTGCCTTGCTCAGTGTCCCCTGCCTCAAAGTCTGACTCATTCAATGGTTGTCCAGATTGTCATGGGTTCTGTTTTTTGTCAACTAAAACTGAGTGAAAAATGTTATGACTTCCCCTTTTCAGATTTTGTTCACAAAAATCAACAATCGGATGAATTAAATGTGATTAAAAAACTAACATGCATCTTGGCTAAAAGACTGAATTGAATTTTTAATTCAGTTGCCCAAACATTGAGAGAGATTCGCTATAAGGCTCATAAAAGTCAACTGAAATCAGTTTCATTATTTAGGGACAAAAGACAAAATGCTCAAACTGTTAGTCGATAGTGGGAATAGATAAAAGCAGGATGATGAAAACTAACGGAGAAGTTTAACAGAACTGAGACCAAATTGAAATGTCGTTTCCACAGTTAACTATGCATGCTGCACTTGTCTGAATCACGGTTGCAAGAGTGCAGCAGAAGACACAGTGTCCACCCGTGAATTGGCTTGTGCGTCTGGAGGATAGAATGTTAAGAGTCCAATTTATGTCAGCATGTCCGATTGGATGACCCTGTTCGTGCTGGCCACTAGAAATTTGCTCAAAATAATAAATTAAATTTGATTTACTTTTTGATGCTTTATTGTGTCTTTTCCTGTAGATGTTGTTTTGGGGGCTTTCTACAACCTTGCAACTGAGTCGCCAAACATGACTGTCCCAACTGACAAACTTCAAGAGTTCCTCAGTGCTTACTTTGAACAACCAGGGACAGAATTTGAGTCCTGGATCCCACAAGACTGGCATGATAAGTGAGATATAGCCATTAGAATGCTCCCACTCAAGTCATGTCTTTAACCACATTGTATTGACCTGAATTTACTTTTCTATGCAGGCCAAAGTTTCTGGAAAAAGTAGCGGATGTAGAACTACGTAACTGGGCAGGAAAGCTACATGACCTCTGGAAGTCTCTTGGCAGGAAGGTGCTTATCATGCTCTCGAGGTTCCCAGCTGTAGGGTTTAAAGGAACCAGTCACATGTTGGGGCAAGAAGATTGATACCCTGCTCGTCTTTTCGTGCCCTGTTGGGAGTTGACTCATGCTAGTTAGCTTAGTGCAATTAATGGTAGTAGACGGTAAGCGTTAGCATGCCTCGTCAAAAGTCATCAGGTTAAGGTCAAGTAATGTTCAGGATCTCAGTCCACAAGTCAATTCCCTTCATCCTTGTTTATGAAGTCGGCTATGCTTCATAGTTGCGGTTCTTCTCCTAGTCTGCAATTAACGTTTTGTTTTGGTCTAGCTGTGCATTATCAAATCACTGCACCCGGTTATGAAATCAGTTCTGGCCATGTGTCAGATTCCAAAATTACTATCTTGCATTTCTAACTTACTGCAGGCAAAGACCATTTTCAAGAAATTGTATTTGATGATTTCAATCGAGGTATGCTAACCTGCCCATCCACTACCATTCATTTTGCTAAGCTAATTAGCATCTTGTTCCCTACCGCACAAACCAAGGAGAGAAAGATACCCATCTTTTTGTCTTGCTTTCCGGAGATTAGAATAGCTCCCCAAAGTTAATGTTTACCTTTAATCACCCAATTTAGTTTCAATTAAAAATAATTTTTCCAGATCGTAGCCGATGTGAAAGATCACCCAGAGCTCTACTCGCTTATATACACCCCTCATCCTGTCATTGTGCCTGGAGGACGCTTCAGGGAACTCTACTATTGGTGAGTGATGTGTCTCTCGGCTGTCTGGGAGCCACAGTAGCGTCTCAGGTCAGAGAATGGCGGTATCACAGGCAGTCCCAATCAGAGGGGGGGTCTCTGCAGAAAACCCACCTTGGTATTATTGGCAGGTGGTGACGTGAGCTGCTCTGTGCCCGACAGGGACTCCTACTGGGTCATCAACGGGCTCCTGCTGTCAGAAATGACAGACACAGCCTATGGGATGATTCAGAACTTCCTCTACCTTGTCAACAGGTAGGCCTGAAAGCACCTTTCACAGCACTTAAAAAAAAAAAGGCCCAGCTCTCGGCAGGTAGACTCAATCTGAATAATAAGTCACTCAGCTACCTAAGAAGTCTTTAGAGGTAGAACACTCTGGGGGATTTTAAGAAGTGTGGGATAAAATATAGATTTTTTTTTTCTATCACGCTGCTGCAGATATGGCTTCGTTCCAAACGGTGGGCGGATTTACTATGAAAGACGCAGTCAGCCTCCATTCCTCACTCTAATGGTGGAGCGCTACTATCAAGCAACAAAGGATAAGGAGTTTCTGAGGTGATATTTCGGCCCTGAGCTGATGTCCAGCCGGACTCGTGATCATCCTTCCTCACGTCATCTCCAGAATGGAACAAAAACGCATTAAACATCAAGACCTCTGTGTGCCTCCAGTGCTTCTCCTAATGTTCCTAATTCAAATGTCACTCCTTTTACATGAAGTGATATTAACCACTGCAATGATCTCTAAACGATCACCTCTCCCTCTTCCTCTGTCTCTCTAAAATGTTTAGAGCAGCTGTTCCAGCTCTGGAGCAGGAGTACCGCTTCTGGGTGCAGAACCGCTCTGTAACTGTGAATATAGGCGGAGCAGAGTATGTTCTGAACCGGTATCATGTTGAGGTGGACTCGCCCAGGTATTTTACGGAGAACCTCAGTGACAATTAAAAGCAAATCTGTCCCTCACTAAACGTCTGTCTGTGTTTTGTTCTTTCTAGACCTGAGTCCTACACAGATGATCTGGAGTTAGCTGAAGGACTCAGTGACGGTAATGACTCATATTCACGGCAGATGAATGAATCCGCTTTATGAGCAATATGTAGGGAACTCTTAGTTCAAACCTTTCGAGTCCACATAATGCAAATGCTCTCATCTTGTTTACCAAGGATGATATCATTGATGGAGGCTTGTCATTAGCAGCTGCAGCAGCTGAAACTCTCCCAGTCCAGAGGGTTAGGTTATATTCACCCAAAGCAGTTTGTCAGTATGTGAATATGATCTATAAACTAAAATGTCAAACACACTATAGTACCTTAGTTCTTTTGACACATGGCTGCCAGTTGGTGGCAGTAATGCAGCTTTAAGCTAGTTTGCCACCCAACTGCCCTGTAACCTCATAGAAGACGAAGCCATACGAACAAGAGGAGAAAAATGAGCTGAAAAGGTGGATGATGTGAGAGGAGTAATTGTAGAGGCGGCTGTTCTGAATCAGACGACCAGTCGAGAGTGATGAGCACTCCCGGCGATCTTAAAAGCCCTGGGAGAGAATTAAAGGTCAAATAAGGAATATTCAAATACTATTTTTATCCAATTTTGACAGCCCAACTACTCACTAACGCCACCACCAGAGGTGAAGACAGGATTCATATTAAAAGATACTTCACCCAAAAAAGTGAAGTAAGGTCACACGCGTGCGGCAGACGAGTGTCAGGCTCTTAAGCGGTGTTGTGACATGTCTTCTTCACACATTTGTTTGAGTGACGTTGGTACCAACCTGCTGGAAGTCACTGCTAACACCGCCTATTGTTGAAAAATGGATAAAAACTGATGCCAGCTTCCTCCCTCCGTCACGTCTGTGACAAGTCTGGAGGATTTGTTTGAAAGCCACAATCACACAGCTGTTCCTTATGATGAGGTCAATCAAAAGTTTGATGGACATAACAGTGACATGAACGCATGTCTGGGCACATTTTGAGTGAATTAAGAGCACACAGAACACACCTTTTGAAGGATTATAAATAGAAACGTACTGTCATGCATTGAATATATTTCTATCCGGTGTAATAATCTGCAGTGGCCGGACTAAAAGCATGAGACTGTGAGGTTGTCTGTCTCAGAATTAATGTCATTTCTT
Source organism: Aulostomus chinensis (assembly GCF_037954235.1). NCBI lineage: Eukaryota > Metazoa > Chordata > Actinopteri > Syngnathiformes > Aulostomidae > Aulostomus > Aulostomus chinensis. The sequence goes on from NC_141329.1 coordinate 21,361,791, forward strand.
CTCAGTAGAAAAATGAAATATATTCCGCTGAATTCAAAAAATCATCAGTGCAAAAACAAATATGCTCTAAAAATACTGCAGTGCCATGTTGTGATGAATATTTAATGTGTAACACAGTCATCCTTCACATTGATGCTAAACAATTTGACTACCAATTTTGAGAAAATCTGTTTGAAAGGGAAAAAAAAACTTCTCTAACTGCAGCTAAACTATGTTTGTTCTTATTCATGAAGATTTTTTTCCTTTGTCAAATATCCAAGGTCGTTGAGTTATTTCTCTTCCCTGGCTGGAAAAGATGTGTGAATCTTTTCTAAAGCCGTGGGTGTGGGTGTGTGTGTGTGTGTTTGGGGGGGATGTTAGAAAATAAACATTATTCTGATTTATTTTTCCATGAGATTATTTCTAGATATTTGAATAAAAATGAACATATCATTCGACCCTCGGTTTGATTGACATGTCTGTTTGACTGTACTTTGTTGTTCAGTAAAGTAATACAGGATAAAACAATGTGTTCCAATAGTAACTGCAAAAGTTACCAGACAACTTTTTTGGAAAGTACTCTAAAGATACAAAAACCAGCTGACTGCTAGTTAGCTTAGCAGAATAATCGGTAGTGGATGGGCATGTTAGCACACCTCTGCTTTGCCCGCTGTGCTTCCAAAAACTTCACATTGATGCTAAACAGGTCGTCTTCTGTGTATTTTGGTTCAAATAGATCCAGAACTTGTGAGTTTGTCTAGAAGTAATCCGTCCTTCTCATATAAAGTCATAAAGTCAGCCATGATTAGCAGTGTCATTCTTCTAATTGTTAACAAGCGTTTGGTTTTATTGGTCACTGAAGTTTTCAGGTGCTGTTCTTAGATTAAACTAATGCAAGCAAAGGCTGTTTTGGAGAAAAGTGTATTCAAAGGAGGTATGCTACACAGCCCATCCGCTATCATTCCTTGTGCTAAGCTAACTAGCAATCAGCTGGTCTCCATGGCTCCCACAGAGGAGAGAAATATATATATATTTCCTTGTCTGGCTCTGGGGAGGATGATAAAAAAGCAAATTTCTGAGAAAGTTGTGTATTCCTTTAAATTTGATATTTGTGCGTTAGTTCTAATCCTAAATTTTGGCTGAGGATTTATAAATTCATAAACAGATTTATAAATCTGTCACTGTCTTGCTGCAGTTGTAACGCTGAAACACCTAGATGGCGGTGAGCCTACTTTGAGTTTCTCCCTGTAAAAATGAGGTGAGGCAGAGAAAATCAGAGTAAATAAATGTTGAACAACAGCTAAATTTACTGGAAAAAATAAAATGCCTTGATGTGCCTTGAGCTGCCTTATCCTGCAATGCTAACAAAAGTGTGAAATATTTCTGCCCTGTAATTCTGTTCTAAACATGAATGGGTTCTTTCTTGGCTCAACCTCCTCCCTTCCACTAAAAATGGTAAAACTCGCCCTTTCAGCGTTCATGTCATCCAGCTCACAGACAAACACCTCGCTGAATCTCTGGTCTGTCATGGTGCTCTGCCCTCAGACAGTAGGAGGCGGCTGTGGATGGAACTGAAGGCCGGCGCTGAGTCTGGTTGGGACTTTTCCTCCCGCTGGTTTATCAACAGTGACGGTCACAACAGCAGCACTCTAGCAGAGACCCGCACCAGTCAGATCCTGCCTGTCGACCTCAACGCTCTGCTGTGCCTCAATGAAAAAACCCTTGCTTCTCTCCACAGGCTGCTGGGTGAGCGCAGCCTTTGACCTTGGTACTAGTTCAGCTCTGCACTCTGCTTTTAGCTCCGCATGTTACGTAACACTGATGTTCCGTCTTTTGACAGGTGATGGTGACTCGGCTGCACTGTATGATCAGGCTGCGTCCCGCAGACAGGAGGCGATGGAGGCCGTTCTGTGGGATGCTGGCAGAGGAGCCTGGTTTGACTACAACATGGTGACACGTTCTAACCATTATGAGTTTTATCCCTCCAACCTGGCTCCTCTTTGGGCGCAGTGCTATTCTCAACCTGAGATGGCAGACAAGGCCGTGCGGTACCTGAAGGTTGGCAAGATTCTTACATGGCACAGTTTCACTGATGGCTAGTGTAGCGAGCCCTGGCGTGGTCCTAGTTCCTTCCATGCTTTGATGAATTTGTGGCCTCGCCATGTAACTTGTTCCTATTCTTTACTGAATTAGGAACAAGTTACATCTTGTGACCACACATTAATCGAAGTGAGGGGAAAGTTATCTTTTTGCAACAAATGAATCAAGTTTTTGGAACAATGAATTAAGAACAAGTTACATCTTATGGCCACAAGAGATTTTCTCTTTGTCTGTGGCTTCTCAGAATCTCCATTCCAGTTATGCACACATTAGTTTTGCTCTTATTTTGACAGGATAACTGATGTAAACTGCAATTTAATATTTACAACATAGTTACTCTGGATACCAACAGTTATCATTGGTACTATTTCCTCCGTGTAAAATATTTGGGACTGATTAGTTCCCATCGACCTGCATTTTATTGACAGCTGAGTATAATTGGATGTGTAAAACACAGCCAAGAATAAGCTTGACAATATGTTTCGGCTTTTTAATCTCCATTCATCCATATTTGAGGCGCTGAATTTGGCATGTTTTGGTGAGTATCAATCCAGCTGCACACATCCACAGCTGCCCAGCATGAAAGCAGCTCCGTTCAGCCTTTACAGACGTGTTTCTTGACAGTTCTTCACGCAGGAGAGATTGTTGCTCATTTTATTTTCAGCATGCCAGCTGTTGACAGCAGCCTTTGAAGCCCAGCTCATGCCTCATGAACACGCTGCTGCTCCTTTGCTCCAGCAGGTGGCACACACACACTTCAGAGGCGTCATCCATGCATGTTGGTATTCTCCTTCTCATGTGTTTACAGGGGAGTGGTGCTCTCCAGTACCCTAAGGGAGTCCCGACATCTCTGAGAGACTCTGGACAGCAGTGGGATTATCCCAATGCATGGCCGCCTCTACAGCACATACTCATTGAGGGTAGGCTGAGGGCACGTTTGGCAAATAATCCCATGAGAAGCGCTCAAAGGCTGTGGAACTGGTGAAGGCTAAACCCGCAATTTATTTTAAAGACCAGCAGGGGGCGACTTTACTGGATTCAAAAAAGAAGTGAGGAAAATGACACTATGAAAGTTTCAGGTCAATGCTAGTTTTGTTAGAATATATTTAGATGATAAAGCAATGTAGGATTTAGGGTGTGGCCACCTAGTGATTGACAGGCACTGAACCAAGATGCAAGTGATCCAACCTCCAATTTTGGAACGTAACTTCCAGTTGCAAAAAAAAAAAAAAAATTTAGATGGTGATATATTTGAGAGCTTATATGTTCTAAGGACTCTAACACAGTGTTTACAGCGCTGTTCTAGATGATTGTTTGTTATGAAATAAACGCTAACAGTTTTGTTAACATTAATCAAACTAACAAGGTTTCTAGCTCCAAACGCTCAGCTGATAGCGCCGCTGAGCTGTCATTCTAATTATGGCTCCAGGGAAAACTCCGGGTGAGGCTGCCCCCCTTCTAAGCTGCTCATTCTGTGCTGGGTGTCGATGTGCAGGTCGAGATGTAACCTGTAGGATGGTGGTGGATTAGTGCATATTTTTGTAGGTTATCTCGGTGCAGGTATTAAAATTCCCCGACCCGTGCTTCACTATTGTTTACCTTTTTTTTAAGCCTTATATTTATTATTCCATGAGTTGTTTGCCATTTACCTTAATACATGTGTTTACTCCAGTTATGGGATTTCATACATCTTTTAGTATTATTATTGTTATTCTCATTTTAACTTCTGATGCTACTGAAAATGACAGCTTGACCTTCACCAAAAACCATGATTTTTACCAGACTTAAGGGGCAGAGGAAGACCCATTAAATTTGGTGCAGATCCATTAAACACAGCCAAAAACTGAGCTGTTTTAGATTGGCTTTGGCTGAAGTGCGCGCCCTCTGAGTGCCCTCTAGGTTTGTGTTCATTTCCTGCATCAGTACCTCATCAATGCTCCACTGCTTTTATATTTTTGTTTTGGAACTCTTCACCTCTTTCAGGCTTTTCCTTTTGAATTTCTTTGTGACCTCTACGTGGGCGCAGTCCTATTTGCTCTTTTATGGACGTTTGAAGGGTAATTACTGCAATGGTCAGAACACAAGTGCAAACAATTACGAGAACATTTAATGAATCTGACGTAGTCTTTCCTATTTTCTCTCTCAAGACGAAAGATCAGGGAAAAAAGCTAAGACGTTATTGAATAAGGGCCTTCATCCTGCTAATGGATGTTTGATTGCCATCAAATATACTTGTCTGGGGATGTATTAGTAATGTTGTTGATCTAATTTTTCTGGGAAATTGAAAGTAAAAAAAAAAAAAAATCAGATAATGTTATGAGAAGCAGAAATAAAACACTGATCCGCTCTTCCGCTCAGCACACAAATCTCATGGGTTCATCCTTGGGCCACAAGGCATCGCTCCACAAGATTTCAATTACCATTACCATTTGACATAATCCTGCTCCAAACAAACTAATCACAACAACAACAAAAAAAATCCCACCCAACAGAGGTAAATAGGTCATTAACCCAATATTTTCTGACATCTGAACATTTTTGGATTTTCGTGATTCAAATCTTTCTCAGGTTTGTCCAAGATACCTTCAGAAGACGCTCAACAACTAGCCTTTGATTTAGCCCAGCGGTGGATCAGGACCAACTGGAAAGCGTACGTGAAGTATGAAGCCATGTTTGAAAAGGTGAGTCTCAGTATTTCAGAGCTTGTGTTGTGCAGTGATGATACAGTGAGCTCCGAGTGAATTTTTTCTTCCTCCTTGACAGTATGATGTGAATACAGATGGAGAACCTGGTGGAGGAGGGGAATATGAAGTTCAGGTATTTCCTTTCATTCGTTGATGGTAGAAAATTAAAAGTCTTTCCACTTTAGCTTTATCGTGCTTCATATTTCCTTGAAAATGAAAGTCTTTTACATTCAAACCTTTGCAAATGCTCATTATGGAGTTTTTGTACACGGCAACAAGACTGCCCTGCTGAGAGAATGCATACTGCACCAAAATGTGCCTGCCGATTGCGTCGGGCGAGAAGGCTACTTCTTGTTAGCTCTTGGCTAACAAGAACGTGGTTTAATACTTTATGATGGCAACTCTTCTAGTCTCCAAATATTAATCAGACTAAGTGGATCAAACTCTTGGTGTTATGCGATGATCAAAACAACTTATCCATAGTTTTAGAGCAGAGACAGTCACAAATTGTGAAGGCTACAACAAAGGCTATGATGTCCGCATGTCAACAGTTGTTTGTAGTTACTGTTACTGCCGGTAGATGGAGACAAAACGTCCTGCGATATGGATTCCTCCCGAACTACTGCTTCATTTCCAAGTCCTCTGTCCTTTTCCATACCTTCCCCACGTTGTATTTATCTGTGGTTTTCTTGCGGCTCCCATTAGCATAAATGAACCTCTTCTTCTTCTTTTAATCACTGACTTCTCTCGCATCTCTTCTACTGTGGTCCGCTGTAGCTGGGCTTCGGTTGGACCAATGGCGTGGCCTTGCAGCTCTTGGACCGGTACGGGCAACTCTAACCTCAGGAAGTGGACCCGTCTTGCCCTTTGTCCCCCTGCTACCTCTGGTTGTCATGCTGTGGTGAAACAAAATCTGGCTGTGGGCAGGATTTCTTTTCCCAGGTTTCAGTGTGCTACATCGTGTTCAGACAAATTGAGGTTTCCCTCTCTATGTAAGATCAGGATTTTATCTGCAGTAGTAACAAGATATGACTTTTCATGACTAAAAATCCCTTTGATGAATATTTTAGTATTTACCCTCAGGAGAAAAATGTCTTCCAATATGAGAAGATGCAAACCATTTAGGCAATTCTGGACTCTCTAGAAACGCAGCCATGTTATTACTTGCTGACTTTACAGTTATTCATCTAATTCGTTTTTAAAGTTTGTCTTTTCTGTAACTTAAACTCCTTTTGAGGCTCGATTTGCATGCAAATTAAACTTGGACTGTTAAAATTGCTCACAAGAGAAATAAACTAAGTTATTGCATTAATGATCTTTTCAACATTGCAGACTTTATTATCAGTGACACTTTTATTTATCCTTTCAAGTCAGCAGAGGAACTCCAGATAGATTTTGACTCGGAGTTAATTTTGTGCTGAACTCAGCGATTTTTGTTTTTCCAGTTTCATGCACCCATTTGGTATTAAATATTCAATATGATTTCTTCATCGATTAGAATCGCCCATATTCCTGCTCCAAGATCCTTAGTACAGATGTGCATTACTGTGCTTAGCTGCAAAATAAAACGCTGGAAGAGAAAACACAAGATTTCACTCTTACTTCTGGTGCGTCAACAATACTACAAATGCTGATGTGATGGGACCCTGCGATGTCACAACGTCGGAAGTTGGGAGTTTTCTTTTTTTGTGTGTGTTTGAGCTTTTAATGTGAGAACAATATAGGCTATTTGTGTGAAATGCCAGAGATTAACCAGCCTCATTTCATCCGTGGGGTTCTGAACGTGATGTAATTCCAAATGGTGCTCTTGTCTCGTGTATTTTTTCTTGATCCTTATTTTATCACATCTTTTTGTTCCCTTTTGCTGAACCCAGGAACAGTAGCTGTTTCTAAAGGGGATCCTGCTATATCAAACTGAACAATACAAAGAGGAACGGTTGCTTGTTAAACTTCAGCCTGTTTAACTGAACATCAAAAGCATTTAACTATTACAAAAGCACCTTTAAATGAAAGCGAAATCATGTCTTTTTTTGGGGGGGGGGGGATTGTTCTAAAGAAGTCGTTCTCTCAGCCATTTCTGCTTACGTCTGTGGAGGGGAAAAAAAGCAGGTCAAGCATGAAATAAAGGCCGTAAAGACATTCAAATTGTGGTCAAAAAAGTAATAAGAAATTTTCTCCTCGAAGAAGAATGTGCGGCGCTCTTGGCTATGATAATATGCTGCCTCAAGCAATGCTCCTGTCCTCTTAGCACAGAACAGATTTACTGTGCAACTTCACCGGGCAAAAGTCCAATAGGTGCAGCAGTCCGTGTCACCTCAAAGATCACTCTCTAGTAATTTATTATTGTGAGCCTCCATCTACAAGCCATATTTCTCACCCCTCTCATAACTGGGAACCCCTTGCAGTACCAGTCATGTGTATTATGATGTATTTAGGGAGGTTTATGCAGCAGTTATTATGTTTTAAGCCCTCGCTGACGGCGGTAGCTCAAGTAGAACCTGCTCCTCTTGATAATTCACACATTACCATGCTGTTTAGCAGAAATGCGTTGTGTTCCTTTAATGAGATCGGCCTATAAAGTGTAAAAGTTGTCCAGCAGTTAAGTGGCCACGAGGTGAAGGTACATTTTGTGTGTGTTTGTGCGTGCTTGAGCGTGTGCATTTAATTACACAATAGCAGGACGTTATTTTGAGAAGCACGTTCCCTGGGAGGTCCATGAATTGTAAAGCAGCTGTGACAAGTGCATTACATGTTGTTGTGGAAGTAAAGGTCAGGGTGTCTCGTCCTCACCAGTCATACAGTAACTTCCTCTGCATACAAACCAGCGTGCACGCACAGACTTGGTTTTAGTTGCATGTTCTTCAGTTTTAATCAAATCCACAATTTGTTGTTCTTTTTTTTAATGAAAATGTATTACAATCAGCCTGTAGAGGCTGTTAATAAGAAGGGATTCTTCTCCTAAATTACAGAATTAATTTATCAATTATACACGGTTGAATGTCTTGATTTCAAAGATTTTTTTCTTTTGTCCTTCCCCTTCATGACATCTTGGTGCATCTAGAATTCATGGAAGCTAAAGGAGACTGAAGATTTGCAACGGTTAAATTTACAAAATGTCCATTTTGTGGTAAAACTACTAAACGAAAGCTGGTTTTACACTCTGTGGCGCGATCTCGACCTTCCATGTGTGTTTGAGCTCACCTGTGGTTCGTCTGAAATCGCCGCCTCCTACCTCTTTCATTGGTCAGGAGGGCTGTCAGATGCTCACATGGTTTTCAGAATAACTTCCAGCTAGCAGAGTCCTGTCAAATGACTAGCCGGGCAGTGTTTTTTTTTTGTGTTTTTTTGTTGTTGTTTTTTTTTTAATAATTATACTTTTTTCTAAGGTGACATAGTCGGTGCTCCACCCCCTTCTTTGCGCTCAATAGCGATGTCAAGCCAAACTGGGTGCAACAGGGTGAATTGAACCAACCACCCTGTGCTGATTAGTTGCATACGAGACCATGACATCACTGGGGTGTTCCAGGGAGACGAGATTTCAACTGAATGCACACAGAGTTCAACTTGGAATTACAATTAGTCAGGTAGTATTTGCTCAAATCAACGTGTGAAATATGAAGCATATTTGCTTCTACTGCAGATTTGTTTGAAGGTGTACACTGTAAACCTTCTGTTTGTGTAGCTTCAAGAAGTGTGTAGCCTGTGTTTTCTGAATTCTGGATTCAGTGATGAGTCTAAAACCCTCCTGAGTCTTTAATTTGTAAGATTCTAAGATTTGTATTGTTGATCTGGTCTTCGTTATGTGTGAGCTTTCATGCAGTGTCTGATTTAACGAGAATAAGAAGCACAATAATGTGCTGAAATGTGTGAAATCTAATCAAGCAGTAGTGACAAAAATGAGTAGGGATAAAAGTGTATTCATATCTCTCTGTGGTTCAAGATGGAGCCCAAGTCCTCATTATTGTTTCTATGCTCAGTTTTCACTTACCCCTCCAGCACACTTCATACAGATTGCTCATTATCCACTGAGTCCTGGTGTTGTTGAGTTTCGCTCGGGTCTGCAGGAACCCTGCTCTGCCACGATACCCGCCCCTCCTTCCCTGAGACGTGGAGGGAGGCTTGCTGGTCGTCCTCTGAGGGTGAATCAGTGAGCTAGAGATGGATTGTTCCGCTGCCCCTAACTCCCGTTCGATACGCTTTCATCAATAACTCATTGACAGATCATGCCTGTCTTCCTGGGTAATGCATTTGCCTAATAAAGCCTGTTGCCTCAACAAAACATTGGTTTGCTTCTGACTTAGCAGTTCAATTATTTGGAGATTAGGTCAAATCCTTGACCTCTAAAACTGGGAGGATTGGCTAACTGGAGACATTATACAGAAAGATGTGGGATAGCTTAGTAATATTGATTTAATCCTGTCTGTAGGTATTAGGCTTTTTGTAATCAATAACTCTTAAGGAATCATTCCTATAGAGTTTCTCCTACTAGAAGAGATTTTAAAATTCAATTGAGGAGGAAGAACTATCAGGGAGAGACATTTTAATAATAGGTGATTGGTGCCCTTGAACTCAATCTTTAAAAAAAAAAAAGGAAATCCTGATCAGCGGTAGTTAATCAGCGGTGCTAATGAACAGCCTATTTCCGGGGGGCAGCTGATGGTAATCCAGCAAGTCTCCCTGGCAAAGATGCTCATAGGAAGGCTGCTCTCCCTCCTCCATGGATGAGGTTCTCTATGTAGTCCTGGCAACAAGTAGACAAGAGTGCTTGCTTGGTCGGAGTGTTTAGAGTGGTGCTAACTCAGTAGGGAAGTGCAGCTGTTTGCTAGTATAGATCCCCTCATCATTTCCTGGAGAAAGGAGCCGGCTGATGTCTCCCACGCTCTCCTCTAACCCGGTGACCTGTAAATGTTTTGGTGTATTTTTTTGCAGCCTGTGTGCAAATACACAAAATTTGAGCAAACCTCCTCAGGATCTTCTTGAGCTGATATCTGTATCTCTACTGCACCAATGCCATCTTAGCTAACCATCACCAGACCAGTTTGTGAATGGGTTTGGGCTCAGTTTATTTCTTTAACTTTCAAAGGTGGCTGTCAGTGGTTGCTAATACCTCAGGACGCCATTGGATAGACGTACAACCAATCAGAGCAACATGCATAATGCAGCATGGATGTCTTGTTACCATGGTGGCTTTCTGCTGCTCAGGGGTTCATGTAGCCAAGAGAGCTGGGAAGAGTCATGTGATCAACTTGAGCCAACACAAAAATACATAAAATCACTCCAGCCTTTAAACTGCATGATGTTGGTGTCATCTAATTTCTGCGTACCGTCAAGTGATTTAGTGCTGAACCAGATTACAAAGAACTGTTGTCCCGTGTGTGCATGTGAGTGTGTCGTCATGAGTAGTGTGTGTGATCTGGGACCTCAAACAAAGTCTTCTACAAGGCTACCAAGCTCCTAGGACCGACCCTGCTCCAGCTCCCTTTCAGTTCTTCAATGGCCCCATTGGCATCCATTTGCTCATTCAAGCAAAAGACACAGCAGAATAACTAAATGTCAGATTTTATCGTACATTCATGTTATTGGTATTGTTTATCATTGATGGATGTACTGTTTCTTAACCGATTTACCTCAATGCTTTGAGGCTGTTTTGAGTGGCTGTAACATTTTCGTGTGCAGAGTACCGTCCCCACAGCAATCTTAAGAACTGCTGTTATAAAATTGATAGCACTGAGGAACTTGGAGTACAAATTCAACTCCAATCAATTGGCCTGTGAAATAAGTCAGATAAAAAAATGAGACACAAGTTGTTCCCAGAGACACACGCTCATTTCCCAAACTCATCAATAAAGAGCACAGCAGAGGCGCTGCGTACGTGGCTCTTAATAGAAGGTAAGGTGTCTCCCACAATCCCATTGCACCTCCAACGCCATGATTATGCAGTTTTCCTAACCTGAATGTCATGGACCCCCACTACCCCCCCCCCCCAACCCCATTTGCCTTAGACTGCTTAAATAAGCCGCCACCCCCTCATCCTGTATCAATCTTGATAAGAGCCCTTTAACAGCAACTCAGGGGTTAACATAATTTTAATCCCAGATGTCAGCATGACAGTGAACAACGGCAGAGGTCGTTTGAGTTTTGTGGCAGGTGTTTGTATGTTTGTGGTCAAATTATGTTGCCGTTATAGTTTCACCTTTCAAAGATGCAGTCTGGAAACTTCATACAGAGATTACAAAAATAATAGTCAAAAAATGAGGGTCTTCGGGAAATCACAGTACATCTTTTCAGGGATTATCAGTCTGAGGTGGTGGACCCCCTTAAACAAAACCTGGAATAAGATGCCCCCACACACACACACTTCTCTTTGCATAATTTATAATTTAGTTTCTGCAGGCCTTTATTAAGAAATTTTTATTTGCTGCACAGTCAGCTACCTATTTAGCCAAGCTCGCGGAATATTTTTATTTTACATAACTTCAGAGTACCAAATACACAAAAAAAGCCGACCTTGGTCTTTTATTAGTTTGTGACTCCTGGAAAGTAGTAAAAAACAAGTGAACTACCCCACTAAACGACAGTATCTCTTAATCACACTTGCTTGGTTTAAGTTATTTAGGCCTGTTGCCCAGACATGCCACTGTGAGGCGATAGAGCTCTTTCCTCTGTTGGGGACGTGCCATGTTGTCATGTGATTGTTGCGGTGGGCATCTATGGATCCCACTAAAAACCCATCAACATTTGCAGTGTGGCACATTGTCCTTGTCTGCTGATGGAGAGCTTTTACAAGGCACTTCACAGTTAAGTGGTGAAAAAAAACTTTGTCTTCCAAGACAATTTTGTCACGTTTGAACTACAAGGCAAGGGAATCGCACACAATATTTCACACTGATTTTCCCATTATCCAGCTGAGTGGGATGTCAGTATGATGACTGACGCAGATCAATAGTTTGCTGTTGGTGAGAGCCTGAATCGTTAGATCTGAGCCTGCACACTCTTCACTATCAGAGGTTCTGTTTTGTCGCTGTAATCAAGAGCGAGCGTGCATCTTGTATGTGTCACTTCAGGGTTAGGTTATTACAGGGTTATTCCAAGTATGCATGTGCCTGAAAGGAAAAAAGGTGTTTTGTCAACTCAATACACTTGCTGCCTAATAGCAGGATGTAGATCCACTAGCTCCGGAGTCACTGTTGCACACAAGAAGTCTGATGGCACAGTGGCTCCTTTGTGGGACGCAGACAAGTCAGTCAAACTCCTAGGCAGGGGAGGCCTTGCCTGGAGAAGGGGGTTGAAACAGAATCAGGAGGGAAGAGAGAGCACATGAGGAGTCCAGCTTATTACAGCTGCACAGATGGCACGGCAGATGAGATGGGAGGGCTAGATGGATAGATAAGGAGTGAGAGTAAGACGGGGAAAGAGAAAAATGGCACAGGAGCACACGTTTGACAGTGTACATAAGGGGCACCGGACTGGAGTACTTCCAAGAGAAACACTTAAATATTTATTGTCTCGTGGCTTGTCGGAAACTTTCTTTCTGCCTCCAATTCGTCAGCAAGAAAAATGACTGAGGAACTGCCTGTGAAATATTAATTCAATTGCAGAGAAGCAGGATGCTGAAGGTAGGGAGGGAGGGAGGAGAGAGTAGCATATGGTGAGAGATCCTAAGGGAAGGAACACCAGGTTCCACAGATGGGAGAGGGTCAGAGTGGTGAGGATACATGAGGAGGAGTGGAGGAAAGAAAGGAGGGAAACAAAATTATTTCAAGGAAGATTCAGAGGAAATCATGAGTCTGCATTTACAGGGGAGCCATATCTCAACAGTCTAGAACTTGTGCTTCGTAAGCTTTTATTGCAGGCAAGTCAATACTCAATCAGTCTGGTGGAAAAAGAGAAATAAAAACATTTCTTTTGTAATTAAAACTAACACAGAAATGTCACCGTTCTCTCTACTCGGTGATTCGTTTTGTTGGTGATTATCTTGTGAGTTCTAAGCAGCATTATTTTGAGAGGGATAAGCTGAATGGGTCCTCCTACAAACTCTCATACCTACATAGATGTTGCCGCTCTTCATCGGAGCAGCGCATCAACTCAGCCGCCATATTGGTCAGGTCAAGCCGCGCCTCCTAATACAGGAATAGAGGACAGGAGGCTCATCCATGATGAAAACTTACATTTTCAACCATTTTCAAGTGGTTTGGCTTGTTAGAAATGGCAGACATGCATTCATGACACATGATGAAATGTTACAAGGGTGGCTTTTCCTACTAGAAAACTTTATGCAGATATTTCTAAAATATGACATTTTGAATTAAGGAATTCCCATGTAATGAGTTTCCAAGTACATTCATTTTTCTTACTGCATATAAATGGATACAATAATGCCAATTTATTTGTAATTGTTGAAATAAATGCTGATTTCTATTTTTAAATGCAGTACGATGACTAACAGTAATGAGTATCAGTTGGTACAAATGAACAAATAAAGAGGTAACATTATCTTCTGTGTGTGAGCTGGGAATCTTCAGCATCTTACTATTAAATTACTTGAGTACAAAAAAAAATTCACTTTACTTGACAAAAACTGGCATTACCTTCAACTGCTATCAGGACAGTCACTTAAATTGTTGTTCGCGTAAAAGAATGTTGAGTTCTTAACCTGTGTGTGAATATGTCAATAAGAGGGTGCCTGAGCTGATTGGTCCACCTGCCATCCAATCACGGCTAAGCCCCGCCCCTTCCCCCACTGCTTGTCGGGCTGATTAAGACCAGCTGCGCCCCTACAGCAGCGTTTTTGAGAGGAAGATTGAGCGACCCAGGTAGCTGGGACTTCAAATTAGTCTCTAGTTTAGCCATGTACCTCTATATTTGAGTAAATCTGAGTATTTGGTGTTTTTGTGGCACATGAAGTTCAGTTTGTGTTTTTTGGGGTCACAACTCAGACAGACAATCAGTGCAGGTAATGAGACTTAGTGCTCAAAAGCTCACATCCTAGGCATACAGCTAGTTTCTTCCCTTTGTTGTAGCTTCCTCAGGTGTAGCGATGTCACTTCTTAAGCGTGTGTGTGTTTATGTTTTGGTTATTTTTATAGTGTTTTTTCATTGATTTAATCCATAATTCAGATTATTATCATTGGTTGTTAGAGTTAGGTGACATCTTTTGCTGCTGCTCAGCACGACTACATAACTTTGCTCTCCCTTTCAAATTTCAGCCGGCTACATTTATATTGTATTTGAGACGGATATTAGATGAAGAATTATGTTTCAGGAATGCATCATAAAAAGTGCCACCCTGTTAATTTTCTTTAACATATCTCGTATAGATCAGGATGGTGTGTATTTGTCAGGTCTACTGCGAATACTGACATTTTACCAGCTCATAAAACATTCGCAAAGCAGATTGTCTCTTCTCTTTAAATGTGGTGGTGAGTCACAGCCACCTGCAATTTATGGGAACCATTTGAAACACAGAAACCTGTCAATCACTCATGAAAAAAAAAAAGATTGATACAAAGTGATATTTATACGCTGCTTCGCTGGTTACCTTTTAAGATACTTTGTGATTGTTTTTTTTTTTCCACATTGATGCAAACCTATTCACAGGTAATCGTCAGTAAAACCCTGTCAGGCTAAGAATGGGCTGTTTAACTCCACGGGAAGCTACATGCTGATTATATGTATGACTTTCTGCATTTTTTTTTCCTTTTTTAAACTCAAAATAGCCTCTTGTAATTGGAGTATATGAAGATATCTGCTCGGGCTGTTGTCATTCACTCTCACATAAATGAAAAGTAACACACTGCAATTCGAATAACCCAGTTTGGACAATGTCAAGGGCATGACATTTCCACACATCACACATCAAACTCTTAGAATATTACACTTACCCCTGAGGAGAAAATGGATGTCTGGAATTTTAGCGTGACATACAGTATTTGCAGTAAGGTGTTTGGATATTTACTTAAATAATTGTTCAAGACCTTTTCTTATATCATACAAAAGTTTCATGAAAAATAAATCTGCTATTGCTTCCAGTACCAAGAAAATATATAATCTGTAGCAAATATTCAATAGATATTAAACTTCATCATCACAATGTTTGCAAAGTTGAGTCAAAATACAAATATGGGAGACGGAGTTGTGTTTGTTTACTGGTTCCGTCTCAATCTTGAAGGGTCCTTGAGCAAGACGGGGAATCCCCAAATGCTCCTGGCTAACAGGTCGGAAGCCTTCGCCAATTAGCGCAGAAATGCACGTATTTCAGTATCTGTGTAAAAAAAACAACCTTTTTTATGTCAGTACTTTTTCTAGACAGTTGTACTGTCTCCTTTATTTCTGACGGTGAGTTTACACTACAAAGACCTTCAGTTAATCTTGGTTGTGGCTGTGGCGTATCATTACACCGCGTGGTAATAGCAAGACCTTTAATAATAATAGTTAGAAATTGTCTGTGTTGATGAACAATAACAGGTGATAGCTTGAGGCTGACTTATTAATCAGAGTGTAGAAGCACTTTACAACACTGGTATCAATCAAGGGTAATTAGAATTTAGAATTGTGCATGATTTTCTCTGTTATTCCAGTACAAAGAAGTGAATACTTTTTCTATAAAATGTTTTAATTAGAGCAAATTGGATGTTAATTAACTACCAAAAATGTGATACATGTTTCAACTTCTACAAAGATAATAAAGATCCGAGAAATTAAAATGATGCATTACTGAAAGGACTGATGACCTTTTCCCACGTGTTGTTGTTTGGCGTCTTGGTAGAAAACAGAGACACGTTTCATTTTGGGTTTTCTTAGAACTGAATGGGAGTGAATCATTCAAAAGATTATGTTATACCTCACCTCTGTAATCGCTCTTGCCCTGTAGGGACGCTCTTCCTTGTGTTTGTCCTCATCTGAAAGGCCTAATGGAACTGGAACAGTTTTGAAGCACTTAAACTCACGATGGACACAGGCAGAGGTTAGTCACGTAATTACAGTGCAAGCTGAAAAACTATCAAAAGCAGAAGAGAGGTACCATTTTACGAATCAAAAAAAATGAAAGTTTTCATTGAGGAGTTGTGTTTTTTTGACAGTGAGTTGCAGAAACACCAAAAAAAAAAAAAAAGAAAAAAAAGCTGACAAGGAGCACATGAGGGAAGCATGAAAAAGGAAAGTAATTTCTTGCCATGGAATTCAAAAGACATTTGAGCTTTTCTAGACAAAAAATGTCTGCAGGAAAACAATCACTGAGCATTTTAAGAGAAATTATCATTAGAATTTAAGCCATTAATGTACAATTTCTCTTCACCTCTATGTGGAATAACGGTCATTCAGTTGCAGGCTGCATCATCCTGTAATTAACATGCACACCTTTGCAAAAAATATATTTGTGAACAAACTAATTTATCCAACAATGAAGTCTACACATGAACTGTTCCCTCATCCTAAACAAAAGATGAATATTAACAGAAACCCGGGTCAAGACCATCTTTGTCCGCCGGAGATCCGTCGTCGTGTCCTAGAGGAATCGAATAATGAGGAAACCAATTTCCTCTTTTGTTGGCTATGTGAACCATGTAATCAACAAATCCAGGAAAACACCCTCTTGGAGGAGAAGCGAAATATTGGAGCTTTTATTTCCACTGATTGTCATTTATATATTCTAGATGAAAATTTGCCAGGTGCTATGATGTATTATAATCCTGCACGCTATTCACTGTTGTACCTTTGTGAATTTTTTGCCACCAGGAAATAGTTCTTTCTATCTGCTTTAATGTCTGATATCAGAATTCAGATGGAGGAAACAAAAAGAACATTTTTGCATCAAATGTCACTTTTACTGTTCACCTCTGGGAGGCAGAAAAAAAGATGTTTGAAAGTGAATTTTAATGAACTGCACATGATGGCGGAGAGACTCTTAGTGTTGCAGGGCAAGAGTCTACCTCCTGTTGTGGGCTTGAAAATCAGTGAAAACACCCTCCCAGGTGTTGCTCTACCAGATGGGCATGAGATGGGATAATATATTCCCAGAGAGTTGGCTCTGCCTTTGAAAAATGCTGTTGCTGGGAGAAGATGGCCTTGCACTGTGTGAAAGGCGAGCCGCAGGGGGGACATATGCTCTGATATTCCAGCAGGGGTATAGCTGCGGGGCCTCGTGGCTGTTCTCTGCCTAGCAGGGGTACATTGGGTTGAGTCACGCCTACACAGCCCAGCAAGAGAACCAAGCAAATGATAGAGAATGAGCAGCGGCATGCTCCTCAGGTCACGTTTCTGCATTTACCAACGAGGACACGAGGGAAGATCTGATCACAGACTGAACTAATAAAGTGTGAGGGAGTCGCTGTCCTGCTCAGTGCTTCCCTGTTATTCAAGCAGACGCTGAAGAGAGCCACTTAGATATGAGTTATGCTTTATAAACATAGATGAATGCTGAATCTTTAGGGAGGAGACACAATTTTGTGAATGTAAACACTTGGTATGTTTACATAATGTTTTATGCAGTTGGGTATTGCTCTGCTGTAGCTCTCCCTGCTATTGGTGTTCTGCCCCTTTTCTATAGGTCCTGCTACACTACTTAACATGGTAGTTGAAGGGTAGCAGTCAAGGGAGTCATCAACATGGCATGTCCTGACAAGGTGTTTCTGGACAGATGAGGAGATTAGTTCATTTTGCAGGGATTGTATGACGCAGAATTTATCCACTGTTCTACAACTTAAACAGAAACAGCGTGGCCCTCGACGTGTTGACAGTTGTTTGTAACAACTGCCTGACACCGCTAGAGGATGAATCTATTTCATCTATTTGTCTCTCTGGAAGTTTTCCTTACATGGGGGGGGGGGGGGGGGGGGGTAACGTGACCATGACAAATGTTGGATGATGAAGTTCTATTTTAGTCCACTGATGGATTTTCAAAATCTGGTGTCTCTAAACAATTTAAGACATCTTGTTTGGTCCTGTAAGGCTCTGCCTCCGAGGAAGATGACTAATTCTGGTTTTGGACTTTTGCTAAGCCTGAAAATAGCTAAGTTAGAGAGAGAACTTTACTGAGTGAGGATCTCAAAACAAAGCGCGAACAAAATAATGTGAACACTTCGTGGAAAATTAGCGTGACATGAGCTGGCACTAAAGTGAACCAGACTTAAGCCAATAACTACACACACACACACACACGCGCGCGCACACACACACACACAGATAATTATCCAGCAACACACACACTTTGCAGTACCAAAATTGCCTATGATGCATGTTCCTATTCACTAAGAGTATAATAAGTCAAGTTAAAGCAAATAAGAGCTGTTTAATTGTTTTCATCATCTGATTTCAGAACATTTTTTGAAGCATCACAAATCGACCACTTGCTGCCTACAGACACTACCAACAAACATCTTTAAAATGTTTTTAACTGCTTGGCACCAAATGTACTTCACAAAGTTCTCATCCATCAAGTGTTTCGCTACAAATTCTGGAGACGAGTTATTAAACCTCTCTTAAACACTAATTTGGTTTCCCCTGTAATAAATAACTACAAGCACATTTTAGAATTACACTATTGTAGCGAGATCATTGGAAGATGGTTTTGTTAATACCTTTGAGTCTAGATTTAGAACAGACCACTGCTATGAGCCTGATTTTTAAATTCATTTTCAGTGCTGCATTTGACATGGTTAACCAGAAAGTAGCTCAAAGCCTGAAATTAAATTGAGTGAACAAAAATCAGTTCCTCAAGGATTCATTTTCGCTCCTCTCCTATTCAGGATCTACATGTGCGGTCTTTCTCAGATTAAATAACATTACAGTGTCTCTTGCTACTTACTATATGCAGATGACACACATCTCTACATTACAGTACCACCACATGAGTACAGTCTCTTGTATTTGCTCAATACCTGTATTGGTCAAACTAATGAGTGAGGCAGACATTTATACAACAACACAGGAACAAAAAGAAGAAAAAAATTGTTTCTGGTCCTCAAAAATGAAAAGCCAAAATGTACAACCCAATCTCAAAATCATTGCTGTAGGGCGTAAACCATGTACGTCCAAATATCACTTATTCCAGAAGAATTCCCATGAAAGCTAAGCTTAAGTTCTCCTGGCTCTTTTCAGAAAACATCTTCTCATTGATCAATTAATCTAAAATTTTGATGGTAGATAGGGATTAAGCACACCCAACAGCAAAGAAATGTTGGTTTAATTATGGACCCGTATCTAAATATCAATAGCAACTACCATGTTGAAAACATGCATGAATTGCATGAATTAAAGGATGTCCTGATGAAGGCTGAAATGTTGGGTCCCCATCCTTTGTCCCTGTTGGTGAGTTCTATCTATTCATCTTCAGATCTGTATTCAGGTAATTTTGAAGTTTAACAACATAAAATACTCTCTCTGAGAAGGGACATCCAACTCCTCCAATGTAACAAAGAACTAAAGGATTTCTGTCCAAACGAGATATAGAAAAACTTGTTGATGCATTTATTTTCAGCTGGCTGGACTATTGTAATGATGTCTTCACAGGTCTTTGCAAGAAATCAATCAGACAGTTGCAGCTCATCCAGAAGGCTGCTGCCAGAGTCACTCTAACATCAAGAAAATAGAACACAATATATCTGTCCTCAATCACTGCACAGGCTAACTGTGTGTTAGAGGATAAATTATAAAACGCTTGAACTTGCCTATAAGCTTTTAGGCCTAACTACATGTCTTATTTACATGCAGTGTTCTTATTACCGGACAGAACAGTTTTTCAAACTCAACCTGCCAGAATTAAAAAAATGAAAACACTCCTAATAATGAATAGATGAATTAATGAATGAATGAATAAATAAATAATGCATTTGAATAAAAAAAAAAAAGCTGAGGTAATCTTTCTTTCTGAGGCAAGAATCCTACCAATATTAACTGAAGTAAAAATTTAGTTGGAGTTTGAGCCATGCAAGGGAAAAAGTTTGGGCACCGCTGCTCAAAAGAATTCTAGGTATGGCTAGTGGGTTTTTGTTGCAGTTTGAGGCTAACAGCCAACATGCGAAGAGGAAAGTGGAGTGAGCAAGTAGCAGAAACAGTATTATCTCTTATGATCTGCGTATGTGATTAATTATACTATCCTCAAAAGGTCCTGCACTTCCCGTTAATGCATTTCCCTCCTTGCAGTCACATGCCATCTCCTGATGCCGATTGGAACATATAAGAAACTCTCAGAATACATTTGGTAACAGCACTACTTAACTGTCTAATACATTTAGATAGTGGTAAACTGTGGGACATTAAACTCTTAATGTCCTCATACCATTTTTATGCTGTTGGATTTCTCTGGCCTGAGAAGTACGGTAAATTCCCCTGTGTCTGACTGGTGCTATTAAAATGAATCAACTTGACTTATCAAGTGCCACATTGTATTGCAGGTTTGATTTTAATTCACACAGAAGTCACTCCTTGAGGACATGGATCCTGGTTTACTACCAGATTTCACACTGTGGTGGAACATTTGATGATATAATTTATTTTATGTATTTGAAATGATTGCAATGTTCATCAAATACCCAGACACAATTGAATATACTTCTACAACCTCTAATTAGCTTGTGTCACCACAGATTAGGTCCAGGTGTGTTTGGCTTCAATGATGAGCTACAGGTGTGTCTCTTTCTATATAATTGCTGCCTCCACTCTGTGCTGTCAGACTGAGAGAGATTTGGCTCACATTTATGTGTGGATCTTGAGCCTGAGTGTGTGGCATCCTTAATCATATTTGCCATGAAAACAACAACAAGGACGATGCCATCTGAATTCTAACATGACGTTCATAAATCAATTGCCTGGTAAGGGACTCGTTTGAAAGTTTGCAAAAAAGTTAACATTAAGAAATGTGATCGGAAGAAATTCTGGTTTTGTCATAAAATGGCGATGTAGGTAATGTAACCTAACGGTAACAAACTGAAAACAAAACAAGTAGTTGCCATGGCAACGTACAAGTTATTATGCGTATTTGTTTCAGGGATGAAACCTGGGACTATTTTGTTCTTCTCATTGGCGAAACCAGAGAGACGCTGGTCAAAATAAACAGCTGTCATGAGTTCAGTGTTCGCTGCACCAGAACTTATTCTGCCATGTGTTTCTGTCTCCCAATTTGTGCATTGTCACAAAAACCAACAAAAGCGAATGTGAATTGGAATCTTAATGTTACCGGCCCCCCTTTTGTGTTGTGATACTTCAAAATAAAGGTCAGATGGGGACGTGAATAAACTGCAGACAGTGTATTAGCACGGTAAGGGGGTTTGTCTCAAAATATGACAGACAAACTGCATCAATAAAGGACTGATTAAATAGAAACAGGACTTGACAATATCACCATAGTGTGTGTGTGTGTGTGTATGCGTGTGTATATGTTTTTCTAACAGTATTTTTAGTTGCTGTAAAAGTAGTGTTCATTTAGTCTGCGCCCTTGGAAATGTATTGTCTGTGCTAGAAGCTGAGGCACGCTGAGATTGTTCCTATCAGTTGAAGACGAAAGCAATTATGCTCGGTTGTTCTGCAGAAGTAAATAGAAGCACTTCTTTGATATGTGACTCTGGCCTTGTTGAATTGCATGCAACGACTAAGTTTATCACTCTTAATGAAAGAGGGTTCCGTAGACCACACTCCATTACGCATGAGCCAGATGATAAATTACATCGGCTCCCATGACTCGCTGACCCCATGGGATGTTTAATTAATCAGAGGCTGGACATAACCACCATTAGTTGGACGAACAGCAGACAAGGCTGCCTGGACATATTCTCTCACACGCACGCACGCAGGGGCGCACACACACACACACACAGATAATTATCCAGCAATATTTGCAGCTTTTTTTTTAACACTACCAGAGACCCATGGATATACAATATGTGTGTGAAAGACCTCGCAGGGTTAGCTTGTGGAAGCTGTTAATCAGGATAACATGAATAATTGAGTTTCACAGATTAGCTGGAAGGCGTCGGTCCATTACAGGTTCTCAAAAGTACGATTTAGTTAGGGGCCCTTAGGAAGGACGCTGAAGAGGGATTCAGGGGATCCCTGACAATATCATTAGTAGTTTAAATCAAATTAATTTTAGTGGGACTGATCACAATGAGAGAAAGAGCTAATAATGCCACACCACCCCTAAAATAGAGGGGAGGTAATCCAGGACCGAATCAACAGCAACTATCTCATTGCTGAGCTGCGTCCAGAGACTATAAAGCAGTCTGGAGTTTGTGGCTTAATATGGATTCATTTCTGGGTCTGAGACAGGAGATGAAAAGTCCAATTTCAGTCATATAAGTAAAAATACCTGTCAAATAATAGGAGTTTAAATTGACCAACCAGTCAAACACAAAATTTCAGTTCTAAAGGCATTCGAGCAGGGATTTTAAACATTTCCTTCTCAGTAAAACATTTTATATGACAGGAAAATATAATATATGGTAATTTAGGTGCAAACTCTGTCAAGACCATCAAGCTCAAGATTCACAAATGCAAAGCCAGTGAGCAGTCTTGAAGGTGCGGAAGAGAAAGGGTTGCAGTTCGTCCAGAATAAAATTCTGTAGATGATTTTCAATTTATCATTTTGATCTTTTTATCATCTAAATCTTAAAGTCTTATCCAACGATATCTGTAGATGGATAAATGTGATTTTAACTGGGGCTGTTCAGGCTGGTTGGAAAGAGTCAAAAAGTTCCATTCAGATTAATAGTGGACGAGTCGTGGGTGGTTGAAAAAAATTCACAATTAATATGGTAAAAAAAGTCTCTAAAAAACACAAATGAGGGTTAACAGCAGCAGAAACAGTTGTCTGCCTCATCGAAATAATGTTTGCTGTGACTTTTATTGTACAGGACATTTGATCAATAAAAACAAAGCTTCCTCATGTAGCACAAGGCACTTTTGACATTTGATGAAGTCTAATGATTTCTTTTTAAAATATAATTATTTCTCTAATATACTAACAACATGCTAGCTACTGTAGAAAAAGTAAAGAAACAAAATATTGATTTGAAAAGTTTAAATTAACTTCAGGGTGTGTAATACTCAGGACTGTTCTGTGGCAGAGGTGAAAAAGTACATTCTAAGATTGTTTTATGGATATTTGTATTTCCAACCAGAGAGGAGACTGGAAGTGGGTGTAGTTTTCACTGGAAGTCTTAGTTTGCTTGTTTGTTTTTGTAAAAAAACACTTTTTTTTACAATTCAGTGGAGGAAAACAGGACCCAAATGCAGATGGCGGGCAAAGTGTTCAACAAAAAGGGTATTTAATGATGAACAGTCAAAGGAACTCAAAGTACCAAATGAAGAGAAAATACAAAGAAGTAAACAAAACCAAAACCTACACTGGAGCGTGGGGGAGCAGGGAACACGAGGGAGAGGACATGAGACTGAGACTGAGACGACTGACAGCAACACCAACAGCCATAATCTGAAAACAATCAAACAATGATCGACACAGACAAAGGGAAGCATGGAGATTAAATAGTTTGGGGAAACAATGCACGGGTGGTGCAATAACGCAAGGGAGACACATGAGGTAATCGCAGGAAGGAGCACAGGAAGACTGGACACAAACTACAAAATAAAACAGGAACACGAGACAGGGATCGTGACAACAAGATTGGAATAGAAGCAAATTAAGCACATTACTAAATGAACGACACAAGAAAGGAAGTCCATTATCATTTTTTATTATTATTAATAATAATGATAATAATTATAACAATAATATCATATTGCATCCTCTGTTGTCTTGTTTTGTCATCAACGGCTTTTTAAAGTTGAATTAAGACTTCAGAATTCACAAGTGTGGGACTTACTAGCATACCATTGTTAAATATCTTCAGCTTGTGGTAAACAGACCTTATTTCAGACATTTAAATTAAAATTCTGCTCCTCTGAAGACAGTGAAGGAGTGAACACTGGAGCTTCACTGTGACTGTGAGCTTTAGCTGAGTTGATCAACCTAATTGCTGCGTCAAGGCGTGGTCAGTAAATCTGTTACTTCAATTCCTGAATAAAATTTTTTTTTTCAATTCTTTTATATAGCAGCAAATCTCAGGGACTCTAAATTTGTTACAAGTAACTGACTTCCAAAGGTTATTCAAGCATGTTGTTTCCTCCGTAGGAAATTTCCACTCAGCATCACTTGGCTCTATGGTTTCCAGAAACTTCAACTTATTTACTGTGGCACTGGGAAGCTCATTCTGCCTTCAGTCTCCTTCCAAATGCAGTTTACTTCAGAGTGCTTGAAAATACCGGGTAGGTTTATGACAAAGCTGTCCTTGGCTCTGCCTGTGATAGTAACGACCAGCATCATGACTGCCTGGCAGATCAAGGCCTTTCTTGATCCAGCTTCTGTCACGTTTCACTGAATATGGGGGGCGACAAGTGGCACAATCCAAGCTCCATCAATTATATCTTTAATCCCGAAATAATACTTTCAACTTCATGTACTGTAAACTGTGCAGTGACATGCTACTCCTCCTTACAAAACTAAATCATCGCAACTTGAGTGACATGTTTTCTTCTCTCTGCCCAAAGACCCTCCCCATCTATTTTGGATTTGGATTTTTTTTGTCTCCTTGTGCAGTACATCTGTCAGTGTTCACCCACTACTCAGAAATATACACTGTAATTTGATAGGGGTCAAACGGCTGCATGCATTGGTCCAATCCCATCTATTTCTATGAGGCAGAATTGTAGGGGAGAGTGGATGAAAGAGTCTAGTCCCTGCATGTTTCTTTTTGAAAGCGTGTTCTTGCTTACTGGAGAGTTTTAAATGTAAAGCCGGCTGAAAGTAGTGCCGTATTTCAATTGCAGTCCTTTTAAATCTCAGTTGCACGCCCACTCGTATCACCTTTGATATCAGATGAAGGTGACAGACATTTCTGTTGTCCTGCATTTCACTGAGAAAACTCACCTTGGATAAGTGGCTTTGGTGTGCAATCCATTTAGCTATTTAATAATTCGGTATCTATTTTTCATTTACATGTGAATAGAGCAAAAAAGATACAATGATCAGAGGTTTCATTGGGAGATGCAGCCTCTGTGTGGCACTGTGCACTCAGTGTCCCCATCAGACATGGCGGACTTAGCCAGCTCTGCACGAACAGCCCTCCTGGCTCCTCTGGTTTGTCTCATCTGCTCTCTGCATGCTGAGCGTCTTCCAATCTGGCCGCAAGCGATGCAGGGACTGGCGCTCTCGGTGTCAGCTCTCCTCAGGATTGTCAGAAGTCCTCTGTCAAATCCCCCTACCGGCTGGCCCTGCAGGCTCCAAGGAAATTAACCAGGAGGAGAGATTAGGGAGGGGTGACACTGGCAGGAACTTTATTTCTGTTGATGCTGCAACAGTGTCACTCTTTCACAAAAGACACATTCACCGTGATCCCTGCCAGTGGTCATTTGATTTGAGGTAGTTGAAGAGCACAGACACATGTGCTCTCTCTCTCTCTCTCTCTCTCTCTCATACTCTCTTTCTCTCACACTCTCTCACACACACAAAAGACATGCTTTTTTAATGTGTCTGGTGACTGACCAGCAGCTCACTGAGTTTCGCTGCATGTTCCTCAATTTTTTTGAAAACCCCCATCCAGTGCAAAAATGAATTAATATTCAAATTGGATGAGAAATTCAAATCTTCTGCACATCTATGACAACCTCTTCCAGATTTTCAAAACATTATTTGACCTTTTGAATTAAAAAACAAAAAACAAAATTAAAGCTGCAAGCAGCGTTGTTAGGGCCTGAGCCTCCTCGCACCCGCGGCCAGGTGGCAATCGTCTGCCCGAATCCAATGGTGTAATTGGCAAATCCCTGGGCCTTGTAGATTAGGAGATAGAAGCCTGACTGTGTGTTCCCACCAAACGCGAATTTTCACATTCGCGCTAACAGTTTCCATACAAAGTCTATGCAAACGCGCGAATGACACAAATTTTTAGCTGGGCGGCACAAATGATGCGAATGCGCGAAATTAAACTTTGGTGAAAAATTTGCGTTACGACAGCCAATCAGCGTTGAGGTTGTCCCAACGTCACGGCTGACTGTGTCACAAGATGGAGGACAAGTTGATTGTGGCTATGTGTGGGAACCCGGTGCTCTATGACACTAAGTGTCAAAATTACAAGAAACAGTTGAATAAGTTGGTGTCCATTCGTGAAATTCTGTCACCGGTCCTAGCTAGCAGGTCATTAAACTGGCCAGTCGTCATCCGAAAATACCGCTGGAAGCGGCAGTTATCCACCGCAGCCCCTGGAGGAGCGGTGAAATTCACTGAGCGGTGAATTCACCGAGCTGTGCTCGCTTCTAGATGGTGTTGTTAACCCAGATATGACGGCGTTTAGTTTTCTGACATAGTTCAACCTTCCACAGCAGGTACAACGCAACAGTTCTTTGAATATCCATGGTGAAATGGCGGAAAGAAATGTTGTTGGAAATACTCGGTACTCGGGCAAGTGAGCGAATTCGCGTATTTGTGCGAATGACACAAATGGACACTAAAACGCTCTGGCATCAAATTCGCGCGAATAACACGACGCAAAATTTGCATTTGTGTTGGATGTGAACACACAGTGGCTGTGATGCAGAGCTGAGAGCCGGCCCTTTAACTGTGTGTTCACAGCAAACGCAAATTAGCAAGAACAGTTTCAATACAAAGTCTATGCATAGGCGTGGATGATGGGAATTTTCAGTCGGGCGGCGCAAATGACGCGAATTCGCATGGTGACTTTCGTGCCGCGAATTTGCGATTTGAAATGTCACCATCCGCACAAGTTGAAAATGGATTGCCCCTAGACTCTCTGCCTGTACGTTGGGGTTACCCCGGTAGACGAAAAGGTTGCTTCCCCTGGGTCAGGGAACGGGTCCTGACGGTGGTATGCGCCGAACACCAGTTCAGAGTATCCACCCTTTTTGGAGTCCTTGGGAAGGGTACTGAATGGTGCCCCGGCTGGGGACTCCATTGTCCCACTGGGAGACTTCAACGCTCATGTGAGCATTGACAGCGTGACCTGGAAGGGCGTGATTGGGAGGAACGGCAGGCCCGAACTGAACCCAAGTGGTGTTCAGTTATTAGACTTCTGTGCAAGTCGCAGTTTGTCCATAACGAACACCATGTCCAAACATAAGGTTGCCCCATGTGGCACCAGGACATCCTAGGTTGCAGGTCTATGATCGATTTTATAGTCGTATCATTTGAGTGTGTGTGTGTGTATGATAAACAAATAAATCTAGTAAATAAATGATACTCACTGACACCGGAGGGCGTGCGCAGCTAACCCAACAGGGCCGCGGGAGTGTGAGGTTGAGGTGAGGACGTGGGTGGGGAAGCCATAGCCGTTACAAGCTGTTTCCTTTAATTCTTAAGAAAAACTTGAAATTATAGATTAGAGATGAAAATGAACAGCTCTCCATAGCAGTGCCAATTACTAGGAGGGCTGCATTCTTTAGTGGCAAACTAGAATTCACATCATACCTGCTCAGAAACCTGCTGCTCATAATTATACAAAGGGAAGGGACAAGCTGTCAGCCTAAACAAAAGCATGCAGGATAAATGTGACACACATCAACCAAACCAGCTGCAAAAGAAACAGTGTACAATAAGACAATGGGAAATCAATATGAAGTCAGCAAGACTCTTGAATGTCTGCATTTCATCCTGTCTCTGCGACTGAGTAGTTAGGAAAAGAAAGATATTCCAGCCCCAAGTATTGATATCATCACAATATGCCATGATAAAATTGCCTAGCAACTCAAAAGCCAGCTTTATTTCACTTTGTTACTGTTCAGCACTCTTTTATGCTTCCATTGAAGCTCACCTTAAGTGTTCAGTGACAGTTTGCAACTGCCATCCATCCATCCATTTATTTTCTACCGCTTATCCTGTTAAGGTTAAAGGTCATGGGGGGGCTGGAGCCTATCCCAGTGTCAACGGGTGAGAGGCGGGGTTCACCCTGGACAGGTCACCAGTCCATCACAGCGCCAACATAGAGACAGACAACCATTCACACTCACAGCCACACCTACGGTCAATTTAGAGTATCAATCAGCCTCGTCCCCTCTTGATGTCTTTGGACTGTGGGAGGAAGCTGGAGTACCAGAGAGAACCCACGCAGCCCCAGCCCCCCCCCCCCCCCCGACCCTTAACAGGATAAGAGGTAGAAAATGGATGGATGGATGGTTCTTTGAGACATCACAAATATCATCGGACTAAAGTGAAGGAATTGTGATTGTGTTATTTCATGAGGCTGAAAAGCAAAAAAAAAGTATTATTTTATAGTCATTTACTTCACACGTCCAGTCCTTTTGTCTGGTTTTCTGCCTTTGCATTTGTCTCTAGGCCTTCAGGTGATACACGTATCCCTCAGTTTCCTATTGAGTTAAATCATTTAATTTTGGTGCATTCATTTGAAATATGTGTCCGTGTATTAGACTGTAATAATGAAATTGGGTTACAAGAATGAATGTGACGGTCCAGACATTCCACGGGGATATGATAGCCAAAGCTGTGAGATAAATTCAGGTCACTCCAACAATATGAGCATTATTTTGCTGTTGTGAAAGCCTCTGCTGTTCTGGGAAGGCTTTTCCATGATGTTCCAGAGCCATGCAGGCTGTTGGTAATCCTTGCATTCAGAGTTGACATCCAACCCGGCTTGGCCCACAGTTCATCTGGAAAGAGTTGGATGGGTAGAGGTCAACGCTCTGTGCAGGCCAGTGCCAGACCAGAGCTGGAAAAAATGTCAATTATATAGACCTGGCTTTAGGAAAGTTGCAATCAGGGTAATCAAACATTTCCTTGTATGTCTTTGGCCTTAAAACATAACTTCCCCTGAAAGAATATGTATTTTGCCTTTTTAAGTATTCATAAATGGATGTCTTAAGACATCTTCCCTCCTGCATGACTTCCCTGGGAACGCATAAAAAAGAATCAGCCGTGTATTTTAGATGGAAGCTCATCGCTAACTGACAATTTATGACAGAGAAGACTGCCCAAAATATCAGTTGAGAAACTCTTAAGCTCATCTAATATAATCCAGATCTTCTTGAGGATTAGACTTGCAAATGTACATTTAGCAGTTTTCTGAAGTCACAAGGAAGTGATACAGGAGAGGAAAGTGTCTTCATGAGCAATTTGTGAGCAAAGTTTGGTTTGGGATGCCATAATAAACACATAACGGCATGACAGATCTGTGTGTGTGTGTATGATAAACAAATAAATCTAGCAAATAAATGATGTTTTAGTTCATGCAACCATACAGAATGTATGATTAGAGCACAAGGAATTAATTATTCCTCACTGATCACATCTTTAATGTAGAAGACATCCCCATTTATATAGCACTTGTCATCAAATTCCCTCTGAGTATTTTTGGGAAGCCTGACGTACTGAAAAAAAGTACACCGGGGTGTAAAAAGCCACTGACAAAGATTAAAAAAAGTAAAAAATTGCAGTGACAGAAGACGTGATGATGTGATGATTACCCTTTTTCACACCGTTTCATTCTTTTTGTAGGGGAATTGTAATGTGCTGTAGATAAAAGTGAATCGTTGCCTGCCTGCGTTTCCTCTTCATTTGCCACGTGCCCACCCCATGTGACTTCACAACTGAACTGAAGTTTGTCCCTGTGCATCTAAATGAGAGGCTCTTACTTCCAGCTTCTAAGAGGCTCTTTTCCCACTGATTATAATGAAGAGGAGTTTTGATTCAGAATACAAGGAGGGATGGAGGAGAAATGGGTTTGATCTTGAATCACGGAAAGGGCGTAGGAGTCCTCGGGGTCTGGGCTTCTTAAAAGGTGCTCATAGCCCCCGGGGAAGACGTTCCCCTTCTGTGTGTCTCATCTCCTTCCACCACCCCCGCTTAGTCAAGATCAATTATGATTGACAAGTGCTCTGATTCTGAAATCATTTAAGTAGCTTGATCTATGGGAGGATATCAGCCCCCCAAACCCTTTACAACCCCCCCCCCCTCCTCTTTTCTTACGCCTCCGTCCCACCGTTAGCCCAGTTTGGGATCATGCAGATTACCTGAGGGATTTGAGCTTTCACTGAAGTCCTTGCGGCATCTCAAGAGGGCTTTCAATGACTTGTGCTCTGTCTCCAATTCAATTGAAGGCGCCAGATTTGCCACATTGCAATCTCGTTGTTCATGGTTTGTTATGCAGATACTCAAAACTGACGTCTTAAGCTTAGAGACTTACTTCAGAATTGTTAATTTGTTATTTTTTTCAGAAATATACCAGAAAATGGATTATCCTCGCTATCTCCCTTTAGCTAGTGTTGAGCATTATAAGCACAACATAAAATCTCAATTATTATTCGGTGTAAACAGCAGCCTGCATCTTGAGTTTTCTCAACCTAACCCAAATGAGCGTGATAAGGAGATGTGTGCACCAAGTGTTTGTCCAGGCTGGATTCTCGTCAAATCAAAGGCAGCCATTTCTCCTGAGTCAGACCCATCCATCCATCCATTTTTTTATACCGTTTATCCGTTAAGGGTTGCGGGAAGGGGGGGGGGGCTATCCTAGCTGACATTGGGTGAGAGGCGGGGTTTACCCTGGACAGGTTGCCAGTCCATCACAGGGCCATCAGGAGCAATTAGGGGCTCAAGGATACTTTGACATGGTCACCGGGGGAAGTGAGGATCAAACCAGCGACCCTTCGGTTACTAGATGGCCACTCTACCTCTGAGCCATGCTGCCCCCCCCCCCTCCCAGTCAGACTGAAAAACAAAATTCAATAACCTTAAATTCCAAATAAAACATCAACTCAAATGAGCAGCAGAGGAATCAACTCAAGGACAAAGACTCAGAGGGTTATTCAGCTGTTTGCATCCTTTTACCAGGCTTTGGCAGTCAAGATTCAAATATCTAAACATCTACTGGATGGATTAACACATAAATTCCCTCTTAACTTTGGTGACTCCCCCAGTCTTTATTCTGTCGACATGATGGTGTGTTTTTGCATGTTCTAACACAATAACTGCACCAAATTTACATGAGTTTCAGTTGCCCTCTTTGTCTTTCCATCTACCCCCCATCCCAATTTGATTTTTCTTCCTAGTACATAAGGTCACTATCCTGAGGAGGGTCTTGCTAGAAACCCTCTCCTCCTCTTCCTCCCCGCATCCCTCAATGAGGTCGTTAACAGGCTGGTTGCACTCCTGCACCAAAACAACTTTGTTGCACTTTAATTTAAAGTTGTAAAGTCACGGCGTACAGAGAGAGAGCAACACGGCACTTGTGACTCATTTGTCTTTGACCATAAAAGCTATTAACAGTGAATGATGTAGAATATTAAAGTTCAGACTTGGCAGCGTTGTGATTGTGCTGATCTTAATGGATTAAAATTTGTCCCCTTTTCAATTCATTTACACGCAATTTCATTTCCGCTTTTGGATCCTCTCTTATTACTGACTCACTCTTGTGCAAACATATTCCAAACAAATAAATTATTACAATAAAAATACTTTATAATCGTTTGGAGTCATTTGTTGCACATCACTACATCATCTCGGGAGGTCAAAATATGACGCTACCACCTTGTTGAGTCTTTCTTATATAGACGTACATCTTTCTATAAGTCATAGCTGCCTGTCAACTATTTGCCCCCCCCCCCCCCAAAAAAAAAATAGCTGCAGAGGCAGCAGCAGCAACAGGTGGCTGTCTCGTAACCTGTTAGCTTGTTCTACTAGCACAGTTTCTACGGTCCATCTAAACTCTGTCAGAATTACATTTGTTTAGTGTACTTGACACATCTTCCAAACGGAAAAAACAAGCAAAACAACAGAGATAATTTATGAATGACGGGACTTCTCGTTGACCCGCATACGTGCACTGAGCTACGTGGAAACAAGATGTAAAGGCAGGAAGCATTCTCAAAAACCTTTTAAATGTGCTGTTTAAGGCAACATATTTATCTATTCAAATATTCGCTAACTTTCCCAAAACATTCTCAGAATGTCGAAGTTAAAAGTGAATGTTAAAAATTTCTCATCCTTTATTATAAAAACATCCTCTGCTAACTGGGCATCCATCCATCTTCTTCCGCTTTGACAAAATCAGGTGGCGGCAGCTGCGGATTGAGTCAGCCTCCCAGACCCTGCTGTCCAGAGCCGCACCCTCCAGCTCTTCTCAAGGCACTCCAAGGCCAGATGAGATATATAGTCCCTCCGGTGTTCTGGGTCAACCACAATACCTCTTGCCAAAAAAAAAAAAATCATGTCTGGGTTAAAACACACCTGATAACGTTGTGTATGAGGGAGCGCCATCACCGCTGCTGCACTCCAGCTCTAATACCAATGAGCTGGGCTTCTTGGTGTTGCAGCATGTTTCCTACCCAGGGGACCTGTGTTTAAGACCAGGTTGGATCACTGCAACTGCTCCACCCACACGGCGGCTGTAAATTTGCTCTGAGCTAACCTGCTTGGTTTCGTAGAGAGGGAAAAGGCTGCCTTGCATATTTGTACCGCATTCACACATGAGGCCGTGACATTTAAAGCCTCCCTGTTTGACAACCTAAGATGAGAGGAGAAAGCCGACAACAGAGTGATTATGTTCCTCGTTCTTCACCAAACACAGACAAACTCGATAGATTTCCTTTTAATTCCTAATGACCTCATTGTCCAATAATTAAAAGGCTGTCAAGCTGTATCTAATATATGTCCAGAGGAATTGCTTACACTAGCTCATTGTTCCTGTCTTTAAATACAGTCCAAGTCCTCCAAACAACCATAAAGGGCCAGATATTGACCATCAAGCACTAGAAGTGGTGCGGAATTTCCCCTCAACTGATCACTGTGAAATTAACTGTGATAACAACTGCTAATGCTGCATTCTAAAACCCTGCGACTCACTTTCCATCCTCATACTTCATTATTTCCTCTTCCCACTGCTTTCAGTGTGTGTGCTCATGCCACCGGAAGGGATTTCATGGGGAAATAAGTCTGAAAACTCCCAAATTAGGCCAAACAAAAGCACAAAGCTCACCACTGGGGATACGGTTAAAAGTGCTGACAATTTTATTCTTTCTGAAATGAGACATACCCCAGCTGCTTCAATGAGAAAATCCCACCCTCTGCTTTGCAATTAGGCTATTCCTTGATTTACTCAAGCAGAGGATTTAGTTAGTTTGAACATGAGACACACATTTGAAGAAAACTGATATACTGGAACAAGGATTTTGGTTTTTATTTGTTCGTTATCTCAGCCCCCCATTGGGCACTCAAGCATTGCTTATAACAATATTCATAAAACATTCAACACATTAAAACTATTTGGACAACTGAGGGAGGGGATCTTATACTGTATGTACTGCAGACCCACAGCATCAGACCAGGAAAGGACAGTGCATTAGTTGATACTAATATCAATATTTTTCATAATCTTTGTGGGGCTGTGAGTGGAAATCGAGGTCCAGCCAATTGGTTTTCATTCCTAACAAGGACTGTGGAGAGGCAATTTAATTTCTTCCTCTCCCTGCCTCCAGGGAAAGATTTTTTTTATTTTTGTGCTTTCCTCTGGAATGAAAAAAAGAAAAGGTGTCAACATGACTTTATAAGCACTAAGCACATTCCCTGCTGTGACAGATATCACCTGACCCCAATTTCTGGAAGGCACGGAATAGACACATTCTTGTCACTGAATATGAATGTAGCATCATCCCCAAATCTCCTTTATTCAGTATTTCAGAATCATAATGAAGGATGAGATGGAAGTCTGAGCATCCTTCACTTAACTACAAAAATAATCTGGATGCAAAAGAGAGCTCATGAATATCAGAACCTGTTTTATTGGGTAAGCATGTGTACAAGGACAACAGCTGGACAAGCCAGCTTTTGTGTACTTAAGCTTCCTCCCACAGTCCAAAGACATCAAGAGAGGACGAGGCTGACTGATGTGGCTGTGAGTGTGAATGGTTGTCTGTCTCTATGTGTTGGCCCTGTGATGGACTGGTGACCTGTCCAGGGTGAACCCCGCCTCTCGCCCGTTGACACTGGGATAGGCTCCAGCCCCCCCATGACCTTTAACCTTAACAGGATAAGCGGTAGAAAATAAATGGATGGATGGATGGCAGTTGCAAACTGTCACTGAACACTTAAGGTGAGCTTCAATGGAAGCATAAAAGAGTGCTGAACAGTAACAAAGTGAAATAAAGCTGGCTTTTGAGTTGCTAGGCAATTTTATCATGGCATATTGTGATGGTATCAATACTTGGGGCTGGAATATCTTTCTTTTCCTAACTACTCAGTCGCAGAGACAGGATGAAATGCAGACATTCAAGAGTCTTGCTGACTTCATATTGATTTCCCATTGTCTTATTGTACACTGTTTCTTTTGCAGCTGGTTTGGTTGATGTGTGTCACATTTATCCTGCATGCTTTTGTTTAGGCTGACAGCTTGTCCCTTCCCTTTGTATAATTATGAGCAGCAGGTTTCTGAGCAGGTATGATGTGAATTCTAGTTTGCCACTAAAGAATGCAGCCCTCCTAGTTATTGGCACTGCTATGGAGAGCTGTTCATTTTCATCTCTAATCTATAATTTCAAGTTTTTCTTAAGAATTAAAGGAAACAGCTTGTTACGGCTATGGCTTCCCCACCCACGTCCTCACCTCAATCTCACACTCCCGCGGCCCTGTTGGCCCGAGCCGCGCACGCCCTCCGGTGTCAGTGAGCGCGCTCAAGAAGACGGCACCCTCACCTGTCGCAATCTACGTTGATCATTCACTGCGCTCTATTAAAGCCTCCTGCAACAGTGACAAGTATAGCCTTCAGTCTTGAGTCTTGAGCATCGCATCTGATAGCCTAAGAGCTCATTGTCGAGTTTTATCCTATTGGAGCTTTTGATCACCTCCGTATTTCCCTGTCTGCCTGCAGATAATTCCCACTTTGTTGGACATCCTGAATTCTCCTTCAGAAAGGCCCCGTGCTTGAGCCGTCGGCTCAAATCCGGAACCTTCTTGCTGTGACGCCACAGTTCAAACAACTGCAACACCGTCCCTCCCCCTTTTCAACCATACATTTAATATTTAAGCACTGTCAAGAGAAAGGACAGCAGCTACTCAAACGGAATGACCGACCACAGTTCCAAATAATAACTGTTGCAAACTAGGAATTTTTTGAAAGGCATAAATTGTTTTTCACAACAAAATAGGAAATCCTAGATTTTAATCATTTATATATTTATTTTTTTAAAATGTATTATTAATTTACAGGAAATGGGCCACAATAAGAATAGCAAAGAAAATACAACAAATGAACTTACAGAAAATGTTGTGTAAACAGATATCTCTTTGTATCTACATATCAGTTGTGACAGTCAAATTTAGATCAAATTTATGTGTTCATCCCGAACTAATTAAATATGAAGCCAGATTTTATTTTCAGACAGCTGAACCGAAGGATTGCATCCTCCTGCTGATGTTCCTGACATACAGGGTCGGGGTTTTTAGTTGAAATGCAGCTTATCTTGATAGTTGTCTGTCATTTACGGCTGTGGCATTAGCTACTCTCTGCCTTTCTTAGCTAGGCCATGCAAACCGCAGCCATCGTTCTCACTCTAATGGTGTTTTCTGTCACTCAGAGAGAAGCGCTTGGGGAATGTTTATTGAATTCTATTCACCACGTCAGCCATATAAAAGCGACAAGCTTAGTTGTGGACTGAAACCTTGCGCAGGCAAATCTGTTTGTTACATAAACACACATGAAAGCACCTGAGACAACGCTTCGCCTGCATACATGAGCACGTGCACGCACACACACACACACACACACACACACACACACACACACACACACACACACACTCAAATTGCATCCACACACACACAAATTGCATCCAAAAGACATCTGCCATCATGTGACCACGAGGCATTCAGATGCTCCACTCCAATGAATATAAAGTATAAACACTCCTCCAAATTCTCCACCCCTGGCCTCAATTTCATGCCATTATCTTGGCATAATAAACACATTAGCTTCTCCCTACCCAATTCCTGCTCCTAAGATGAATCTTTCCCCACTATATAAAATAATTTGCCAACATTATATGTGCAGATGAATAATTCATGAGGGTTCGTGAAGAGTTTCAGCCCCATATGAGTCCTGGAGGAAGACAGACAGGCTGACAGACACCCAGGTTCTACAGCTGGACAGCTCTCAGGGAAAAAAAAACAAAACTGGAGGACTTACCAAAAATTTCTGCCTTTGAAAATGATACACAGTCCCCCATATTGAGTCTGAAGGCTACTTATTCACGCAGGCATGAGGGCACTAAGAAAGGATCATTTGATGTCTATTGAATTTTCGTAATTGCTTTAAGTTTAAATGATTTCCAGGATTCTCTGTCCAGACAGGTTCTGTATTAAACATGCTGCACATATCTCCACTTTTCGGCTTTACAAAATGCAACTTTTTGGTGTTATCGCAGTGAAAGATGAAAACAAAGGCATCCAGCTGTGGAAACGACATAAACATGAGAGGGTTCAGTGATGGTGACAGCAGGGAGGAAATGTGATTTTTGAGTGACGCCAAATGGGTTGTGGGAGAATTTAGGGAACAGATGGCAACTTATTGTGAGCTTATGACCTCAATGATGAACAAAGTACTTTCCTACATTAACTCACTAAGTATTTGATAAATATGTCATCAGCATTTGAGGACTGGATGTCACTAACAGGTCAACACATGCTCAGCTCAGGGCTCATGTAGGGATCCATCGCGTATATTTTAATTTAATCAGATTTTGTGATTGTGTCCGTCATTTATTTCTGAGAAGGATCTTTTTTGTGTGTGTTTGTTTGTCCTCAAGCCATTCGAGGGTCTATTGACACATTGTAGAATTGATAGAATAGATTTGTTACTTTGGTGCAATATGAAATAAAAGTTGACTTGTAAGTAAAACAAGTGTGTAAAAAGCTCACATTCATAGTTAAAACCAGACACATCAAAGCACAAATTTTGTTCAAAATGTTGTTGAAACTGCACACGTCATTTTATCACATCTCACCTTTGCAATAATTCTGCTCCTTCTGCTCAGCTGCACCTGTCAGGTTTTGATTCTCAGCGAAGGTGAATCGCTCCCAAACAAAGACTTGAACGCATTTTTGAACAAAATTAGCGAGGAAGAAAACTTTTGTGTACGCTTGAGAAGTTTTCGATCTTTTGATTGAACTCATTAAACACAGGAGTGCAAGCAAGCGTTTGCTGTATTCCAAAAATATCTGCGCAAATGAAAACAGACAGCGATTATCGAGAGGTGCAACTCTCTACAGTTGAAGAGAGGGTGAACATTCCGACAGGTGACCGCAGTTTTATTAACTCTTGACAGAAATATTTAAGTTAGGTACCTAAATCATAGCTGGGAGGACATAAATAGGTGGGAAACAGGCAGGATAAACACCACCTGACAACTTCAGAACTGCCATTAAAAAGAAACGAAAATATACATCATCAAGGGAACTTTTTTCTTTTGTCAAAGTGGTGGCTGAGCAGATTATAGGTCTCTGCACCTGTTACATACCTGTGCAGCATGTAGCTGCCATCGGTAATGGGTTGTGAGCAGTTTTTTTCAGTGAGATATGCAGCAGGTTACTCCGTCTTCTCCTGCTGTTTACGTCCCCAGCTGGCTCTGCGTAGAGTCCTGATTATTATCCAACTACAGTTTCATGGTTACACGTACAGTATGTTTAATCTATCTATATGAAGAAAAAAAAACCTCAGAAGTGCACCGCTACATCAAAAAGCCTGTATAAATGTATTAATTTGTTATTTTAACTGGCGACCTGTCCAGGGTGAACCCCCCCGCCTCTCACCAGAAAGCTGCTGGGATAGGCTCCAGCCCCCCCCCCCCCCCCCCCCCACGACCTTTAACCGGATGAGTGGAAGAAAATGGATGAATGGATGGATTTTATAAAAATGACTAACAGTATCTGCTATTGAACCTTATTGCAGATGTGGTGGAAAATCTACTGCACTTTCTATTCGGCCAAAATTCACAAACAAACCCCAAAACAAAACAAACAACAACAACAACAACAACAACAACAACTGACTCACCTGGCAACTTTCCAGCCCCAAACCTGCTTCTCTAACCTTTAACACGCCTCTATCTATGTTGAATTCCTATGGGATCGCACACTGTAATTAAACCACTGCTGAGAAGTATTTATTTTCATAGCTACAATAACCAGATGTCAAAACAAGAGGAGCGTGAGCACGTCACTGTGCAAACAATGCAAACTCAGGTAAGATCTTACATGAACCCCAATTTATTAAACATTGGTCCCATCTGAGCACTTTCCTGAACAGCTGCTGTATGCTGGCACTCTTATTAAAGACTGACAGAGTATGCCAGCTTTAATTAGGTGGTGCTGTAACACTTTTGTAAGCCAGAGGCATGCTCTCTCCTGAATAATGTCAATAAGGGCAGAAACCTCGAAGGGATCCCATGTGAATGCAAATGTTCTCGCTGAGATTGTTATTTACTAAATGCAAATGGGACGTGCGAGAGACCAGCTGATGTCTACAGTATCTGTAGTTACTTTGAAACTTATTTTACGACTCTTTTGTGCTTATGTGGAGTTTGGCTCGTGCGTAAAATTGTGTCTTTTGTCTTTGATGACTGTTTTTGCTTCTGTTGCGACTTGAAAAAGTCCTGTTCTGAAAGGTTTTGGCTCTTCTCTGTCATAGCTGTTCTCTCTCTCTCTTTTTTTTTATTTTTATTTTTTACATATTATGCATTTTTACATTTTTACTGGAATCTGGATTTGTGAATCACATTATCAGTCAAATTTTTCAAATCAGATCTGTTTCGTGTCAGGTATTACTTTTTTCCCACAGCTGTTAAGAAGGTAGGCTGATGTGAGTCACAAATCTGCAAGTTTTTTCGTCCATTAAAACAGTTTTGATTCTGTGAAAATGCCAAAGAGTTAAAAACTACAACTAAAGATAAGTTATGTGATGTCAATTCATGTCACAAAAAAACAACAACAATTATTATTCAGGAACTAGTTCTAGTACCTGTACTAGTACTAGTAGTCAAGGTACTGATAAAGGAAGTGGTGGTAATACCCAGACATATTTCCTATCTGAAATATGATTCAGAATGTTTAGAGGATAGTGGTTTTAGTGGTTTGTGAAAAAAAATAGTTCATATTAGAGTAGTAGACAGAGAACAACGTGTGTAATCTTTTCTTCACTGAACTCTTTGTCAGAACAAAACATTGGTAATATAAATGTAAATGTCAGACAATCAACTGTTTCCGATTGAGGGATTGCACTGCATTGCTGCTAGAACCCCAGACAGATCTTAAAATGAAGGCCTACATTGAGACCACCAAGGGTGGAACCCTGGCAATTTAAAGCATAATCCAGATTGCATTCAGAATATAATAACGGAAAATAACAAACTGTACATTGTGGCCATGCTCATGATTGTAATAGCGCTTTGTATTTTTATCCTCAGTGGTGTCGAGACTCAGTAGCAGTCCTGATCAACTGCTTCACCGCTCTGCAGAGGACTGAAGATCGCCGCGACTATTTCACTGTCTTCAGAAGGTCTGATGGAATCATTCAGCCCCCAAGTTTTTTTTTCTCAAATTCTTGACACTTCATTTGATATTTGTAACTGCAAGTGAGATACTGTGGTATTTGCATATTATTGAGAAACAAAGTGCTTCTCTGAATATAATATTGTCAACATTATCTCTGAGTATAGTAGTGGTAGCAGAAATATAGCAGTAACCTGATGCTTCCTGATGGATTGTTAATGGTTTTACCAGCTCAAAAATATCTCTTTAATAGGTTCAGCAGTCGAGATGTTAAATTCCAGGGATGGCTCATACTTGCAGTCTGACTCTGGGCACGAGGAGATATTACAGAATCTTTTCAACCCTACAGTTCCAGCTTCTTGTATCCACAGGTGTATCTTTAATTTTGATGAATAATCACCTCAGCGAGATCACTTACGTCTTATTGGTTCGTCCCACACAAAAGAAATAAACATGTCAGACTGAAGAGAAATGTCAAAATGAACTCCCTGCACTATTTGAATTTTTATTAAATAGCATGACAATGTAACTCGGATTATTTTGGAGCATCTGTGCTGAATTCTGTGACAATAATGGTGAGAGTAGCATAGTGTCACACTGGCATGAAGGAGGAAGAGAAGAGGTTGACCTGAAGGCCACTGCCACTGAGGCAGAAACAGCAAATCAGTGAATGTGGAGAGTGGAGGCAGGCTGCCCTTTGAAGGTTTCACAGGAAGTTAAGTGAACAATTCAAAGCTAAATCTTCAGCTTGGTCTTTGTCTCCTTGTCCCCACCTGCAGTTGCCTGAGAGTTCTATGAATGTAGCTTCATAATAACTGATGAAGTTTCGACAAGGACGAACCTGGCGTCGGTTCATCCATGCGTGATATAAGCAATGTTGTTGTATTTGAAAACAAGTTCCTCACAAAGCCGACATGATTCTTTCATTTCTGCTACTATTGATGTGCCTAGTTCATTTGTATTGGAGACTTGATGTATTTTCTCATCATTCTGAGTGCACTGTGCAACGCTAACATATATACATCAATAAGTCTTTCAAACATTTGTGGTTACAGCACGCACATCCACGCAGAGATAGCCGATGGTCAAACATACTCTGATGTGCTGTGGGACAAAAGATCAAATCTCCTCAACAACATCAATGAAAACCTGCAGCAACTACAATGTCTGTAGATGAAAGAAAGAAGAATAACAGTTAGAAAATATCTTGTTTGTTCTGAAGCATATCAGATGGAAACAGCAACATGTTAATATGTAAACAGGACTATAACTTCAGCAGCACACACACTACTTTTAGAGCCAAGGCTTCAAATCCTTCTTTCAACTGTTTGCTCGCTAATGTTTGCTAACTGCGAAATACAATCACAAATACAGAGAACATTGTTTTGCAGGTGCAGTGCTGGCAGACTGTTAATGTTACCACTGCAGCAGCTGGCAGCACTTTATTGTCATGCGTTCTGTTGTTTGTTGAGCTCCTGATAGTCCTGGTTCCCTGGAGAAAATAACTTGTCAAGGACTTTGTTTTCATGGGTGGGTCCTGACTTTCGACGTTGTGGTTGTTTTAATGTGAAATAACTTCATATTTAAAAGACACGCAATGATTTGCTTAGTTACTTTATATTTGAATGGCGATGATGCATACATTTCATCCATCCATCCATCCTGGACAGGTCACCAGTCCATCACAGGGCCAACACATAGAGACAGACAACCATTCACACTCACAGTCACACCTACAGTCAGTTTAGAGTATCAATCAGCCTCGTCCCCTCTTGATGTCTTTGGATGGTGGGAGGAAGCTGGAGTACCAGAGAGAACCCACACAGGAACAGGGAGAACATGGAGACTCACACAGAAAGATCCCGTGCTGGAGCAGTGGATCGATCCCAGACCTTCTTGCTGTGAGGCGTCAGTGCTGACCACCATACATTTGTTTATGAATTTGTGCAGCTAATTAGAGGAGTGGCAAACTGTCAAGACGTCTCACATGTTGATTTTTTTTTCTTCTTTGGTACCTGAACACTGTTCTTATTGCCATGATGTCAGATATCCAGTAAAAAAACAACAACAGACTTTTGACATGATGGAGGGATCTATTTTGGGGAGCCTGAGGCAAAGGAGTGAATCAGCTCAACACCAGTGATTTATGGTGTTGACTTTTCCTGCATTGGAAAGGAAAAATGTCTGTGATAAAATCAAGTCAAAAATAAACTCTAAAACCTGACGGTTTGTTTGTACGTACGTATTTGGGCTCATTTGGGAGTTTTATGGGCAAAAGAAATTGTAGCTTTGGGTGATTACCCTCTTCTCTGTACTATATATGCTTTCGTTATCACATGCATTCACCTCACAGCTTAAATTTCTTGCTCGTAAAAAATATTCTCTGTGAAAAAAATAAAGGTGTTTTGGTGTGTGAGTGTGTATGTATGTATGTGTGTGTATGTGCTTGTGTGAACAACATGCCAAGAGTTTTGCTATTTCTTTTTTTCATCTGTACCTGGATGTGTTGTCTTAAAAATATTTAGAAGGAAAAAAACGGTCAAGTTAGGATGACAAAGAGAGATTAAACTTTACACATCCGACGGTGTTCTAATCATGTGATAAAGCTGCTATCAAGATTCCTTCACATCAGTTTGTGATGATGCTGCGACACGTGAGATTAAGGAGGATCACATGTGATGAGCAGTAATAGGCTGTCAGCGTGATATCGAAGGAGACAGCGGTGCAGCATGAAAACAGGAGAGCCGAGCAGAGAGCAGAGCAGGACTGCGTCATATTTTGGGAAAGTACTAGTGACAGTTCCAATCTTTGTCCTCAGGCCAATAATGTTGTTTTGTAAAACAGATTTATAGACACAAACCAGACAAAATAGAAAGAAGAAATCATTCTCAGTCACCGAATGGAAACAAAATGCAACATACATAGGATTTATTCTCTTCACTTTACCAGGGAGAATGAATGGGTGGACAGATGCAACATTTACAGGAATCATTCTTGTCCCTTTTACCTAAAATGAATAGTCAGAGGTGAGCGTGTATGTTTATATATATATATATATATATATATATATATATATATATATATATATATATATATATAAATATATATATATATTTATATATATATATATGTATGTATATATATATATATATGTATGTATATGTATATATGTATGTATATATATGTATATATATGTATATATGTGTATGTATATATATATATATTATGGCATGCCGTTCAGGAAATTAATCTTTGAATATATTGAATGAAATTCTGAATATATATATGAAACTCTGAATATATTGAATGAAACTCTGAATATATATACGAAACTCTGAATATATTGAATGAAACTCTGAATATATATACGAAACTCTGAATATATATATGAAAATCTGAATATATTGAATGAAACTCTGAATATATATACGAAATTCTGAATATATATAT
Organism: Aulostomus chinensis; assembly: GCF_037954235.1. Lineage (NCBI taxonomy): Eukaryota > Metazoa > Chordata > Actinopteri > Syngnathiformes > Aulostomidae > Aulostomus > Aulostomus chinensis. Next base: position 21,404,544 of record NC_141329.1, read on the forward strand.
GAAAATCTGAATATATTGAATGAAACTCTGAATATATTGAACAAAACTGTGAATATATATATATATATATATATATACGAAACTCTGAATATATTGAATGAAACTCTGAATATATATACGAAACTCTGAATATATATATGAAAATCTGAATATATTGAATGAAACTGAATATATATACGAAATTCTGAATATATTGAATGAAACTGTGAATATATATATACGAAACTCTGAATATATTGAATGAAACTGAATATATATACGAAACTCTGAATATATATATGAAAATCTGAATATATATATGAAACTCTGAATATATATACGAAACTCTGAATATATTGAATGAAACTCTGAATATATTGAATGAAACTGTGAATATATATATACGAAACTCTGAATATATTGAATGAAACTGTGAATATATATACGAAACTCTGAATATATATATGAAAATCTGAATATATTGAATGAAACTCTGAATATATATACGAAATTCTGAATATATATATATATGAAAATCTGAATATATTGAATGAAACTCTGAATATATTGAATGAAACTCTGAATATATTGAATGAAACTTTGAATATATGGAATGAAACTTTGAATATATATATTCAGAGTTTCATTCCATATATTCAGAGTTTCATATATATATATATATTCAGTTTCATTCAATATATTCAGTTTCATATATATATTCAGAGTTTATTTCAATATATTCAGAGTTTCATATATATGTATTCACAGTTTCATTCAATATATTCAGAGTTTCATTCAATATATTCAGAGTTTCATATATATATATTCACAGTTTCATTCAATATATTCAGAGTTTCATATATATATATTCACAGTTTCATTCAATATATTCAAGGTTTCGGCAAATCTCATTTGCATTTGTCTGTCTGTCCACAGTCCGCTGTGTGAGTAACGTGTCCAAAGCTGACAATGTGTCGCCGATCATCAAATATGTTCAGTACTAAACTTACGTTCAGCCTGCATTGGTCTATGAATGTGGGCGATTCTTACTGTATATGAACAATATATGAAGAGCTACCCTTTCAGTTCACGAAATCCCTGCATCTAAAGACGATCACTGTTTTACCTTCATTGAACCACCTGAAAACTATATCGAGCGAACCATACAGATCTAAATACGGACCTCTACACACAGCAGAGTGTTCCGTTAATAGTTCTGCTTTTTTATGAAGGAAAAACATGGCCGCCCGCGGGCGCTGCCGTGAAGTCTGACGTCAGTCGATTTTTATATATATATTCAGAGTTTCACTCCATATATTCAGGATTCATTATATATATTCAAAGTTTCATTCCATATATTCAGGGTTTCATTCAATATATTCAGAGTTTCACTCCATATATTCAGGATTCATTATATATATATATATATATATATATATATATATATATATATATATATATATATATATATATATATATATATATATACATTCAAAGTTTCGTATATATATTCAGAGTTTCATTCAATATATTCAGAGGTTCACTCAATATATTCAAAGATTAATTTCCTGAACGGCATGCCATAATATATATATATTTATATACATATGTATTCCTTTAGGTGACAGCATTGAGCTAAATGCAATACTGAGCTAACGCCACTTACTTACCTCTGTCGTTTATTGAAAAGAGCACTTTGCCTTTTTCTTATTTCTTTATTTTCTAGAGTCTTTCAGTTTTCCACAAGCAGAGGACTTCTTACACCAATTGTTTCCAGATGGGTCCGTATTCTTCCTGGAAACCAATTTGTAAAGCGACTGAAAGCAATTAATTTGGTTTGCCGTAAGATGATTAACAAATGGCGGGCATCATTTTGTCTTTAATGCCAAACTGTGTCCTAAGAATTATTAAGACTGATGCAGCTTCATTTTTTGTTTTTTTTGTTTTTACTGGCTCAGAGGACACAGGGGAGCAAAACGTGACTCTAAGGAGTCAATATGAGGTTTTTAGTCATTAAAAACTTTTTTTTCACAGTAAGTGGAATTCATTGCAAATTATTTCCCTGGTATTAAAAGTGTTGCCTGGATGGCGAGGGGTGAGATGAAGCTCAGTGGTGCGAGTGGTGTAAAATTAGTAGTGTGAGCGAGGCTTTGAATGAGAACTTATCTGTCAGCTCTGTTGGGGGGGTTGTTTTTTTTTAATACTGAAGAGTCAGAAGACCTTACCAATATACCACTGTTCTAGTTTGCAGCTACTACATGGCTTACTTTCCATTAGAAATACTGCATATTGGTTGGACTGCACATCTCTCACGGTCATCGTGAACTTTGACCACTAAAATCTTTTCCGCTCATCCTTGAGTCAGTGGACACTTGAGTCAAATTTGAAGGATGTCACTCAAGGCGTTTTAGAAATATCGGATTTATGTGAACTGACGGCAACCTTTGATCACCCAGACACATTTTAAGTTCATCCTTGAGTCCCTGAGGATGTTTCAGCCAAATTCTACGCAGTTCCCTCAAGGCCTTCCAGAGAGAGAGAGAGAGAAAACAGAACCGGAAACCATAATACCTTTAATCCGCATCTGTATCTGTGTATAGACATGAGGAAAAACTAAATATATGATCTAAATATTTGGTTGGCTCACATGTATGCCTCTAAAAGTTGAAGACAGTAAGAAGTCTCAATAAAACTGTTTCAAATCGGTTTGCATGCGCTTGTGTGAGCCCGTGTCATAAATGGTGTTAAAGGAAGGTCTTTTTTTTTTTTCATATGAAAATAAAAAGACTCTGAGTTGAAAGATGCATTTGCCTTTGACAGTGAACAATGTGGTCAAGGAAAAGAGTGAAATTTTTTCAATTCATTAAACATTAACAGCTCTAAGTCTTCATGGAATCCAGAGTTACGATACAGAACTAACATGATGTCAAAAAAAGTTTGCTGTTGGAAACTAAACAAGAGCTTTAAAAAGCCCTGACACTGTGGTGTGGTACATTATTGCGAGGCTTGTTTACATTCTCAGTCCCTTCTTTCGAGATATGATGTAATATTTCAACAATCTTGTGTTTCCATCTGAGGACACAAGTGCGTGATAAACACATTCTTACCGTAGTGAATAGAACTCAGCACGGATGTTGATTAGAGGTGAAGTTTGGAGAAAGAGGAACGCTGGGTTTTGACACGCATGCTTGCTGTGTTTGATCAGGAGGCAACAGAAAACGGAGGGATCCTAAGCTGTTCCAGGCCAGTATAACCCTTCCAGCATGTTCTCAGTTTCTCCGCCATCACAACACTGTCCATCTCTTACTGTCGGAGTTGTTCACCTTTTTCACCAGAGCAGAAACACCTCCAGACCTTGTCACGCCAGCACTTTAACTGCAATCACGCTCTTGCGTACGAATGAAAGATGGACGCAGCTTTGTCCTGAGCTTCAGCGCCGTTTGTAAATCTTTCATTTGACCTGATGAAGATGAATCAACTTCTCCATTTTGGGGCAGCGATCGGCAAAACCATTAAAACCATAGCTTCACTTCCTGAATCACCAGTGTGTGTATGGTCCGCTGGAACAGAATATCAACATGAAACAGGGACACAACCCTGAGGTCAGGTACAGTCAGAGTTGTTAGGACCACATGTGTCCTGAGCTCCAGCTTCAAAGAAAAGTCTAGAAAACGAACCCCCCCCCCTCCCAAACCCCCCGGCGGCTGACCTCTGCTCAGCCTTTGTCACACGTGTGGTTTTGAAGTAATGCTCTACATTCACGTACAGCTGTTCTGAAACCACAGGCACAGCAGTTACAAACATTCAAAAGATGGGTGGCAGCACAGATGCCTGGCTGGGAGTCAGACTTGTTCTTGTGGTTTTGTCGGCAGAGCTTGGGTTTCCCCAGAGGCTTGATGGGGGAGAGAGCCAGGCTGAAACTCAGAGTAGCGCTGCAGAAGTCCTGAAGAAACCAAGAGATCAATGAAGCTTTATTCAAAAAGCCTGAAATCACAAATCCGAATTTGCCTCGTGGGGTTTTGCAGTCTGCACTAGGTGAGACATCCTCTGTCTGGCCAATGACGCCTGATCAGGGTGAAAAAACTTCCCAAAAAACCCTTCATTTTTCATGGGTAAAAAAAGGCAGAAACCTCAGGGAGCGCCACAGCGGGGGTTCTTCTCTCAGGACCAAGAGGCAAGCAGTAGGTGTCTGAAGTAGATCAACAGAATCTCAGAATACACAACAAATCGCTCCAAACTACTCACAGCCGTTTCTCCCCACAGCTCACTAGGGTCCTGTCTCTTTGCTTGTTTTTACAAAACTAAAATTGTGCACAAAATAGCAGAACGATTGAAAGGATTGCTAAATCTTTTAGTGCTGAGCTTCATCTTCAGGCATGATAAGAAAAATCAATAATCCTTCCGACGTATCTCATAAGTTTTGCTGTGGCACGGATTGGGTTTCTGTTTAACTACATAAGTGAATTGTGGATATCTCGCAACAAAAGTAAATATTCACTTCGTTTGTTTCCATTAACCGGTTTGAAGACAGGAAAACAGACCTTGCAGTGCTGCCAGAAGATGGCAATGCAGGTAATACAAAGAGAATTGTGCGATAAAACAAAACACAGATTAAGAAAACCCAAAACAAAACGTTTTCTAATAGCATACTTCAAAATGCGCTTCATAATACATGAACTGACACCCAGCTTCCGGCTCTCTGGCCTCACGTGCCCTTTGTGAAGTCCTTTTGTCGGGGTTGTTATGACGATTCATTTGGATTCAAGCCGGTTTTTGCATCTGAGCGTGACCCGACACACAAAAAGACAAAGCTTAAGGCCATAAACACACCTGTGCTTTGTAAATCTTAACTGTGACTAGAGGTGCAACCTGTTCAAAGAGAATAATATTTATTCTTGCTGAAGCTGATCAAGCCCTCTAGCGCATGAACATGACAGCGAAATCGCGGCGTTGAAAAGATGAAGCCCTTCCTCCCAAATAAAGTAACATCCATGATCCCCTCAGTTGTTCAAATAGGGGTACATCACCGTTTCCAGCTTGAGTAGTGCTAACACAGGTTAATTCCACTTGTATTTGATCAAAGTCGGTGTGATACAGGAAACTATCCCTTACGGCTTTATGCCAAGAATAAGTGTGAGCTGCTGAGTTGAAATGCGGTGAAGCTATAGAATTGTTAATACTGCCAGGCGCTTCAGTCACCGTTCATTTTTTAAGTCTTTTTTCAGTTCAACAGCTGAATTTATTACATGTTCTGCACACACGCGTGTTTAAAAAGATCCATCAGGAAGCTACACTGAGCTGTATATTTAAAACTGGCTTCAGGTGCAGCAGGACGGAATATTTCAGAGTTAGTAACTTCTATTTTATTTTATTTTGTTGTTTTCGCCTCTTTTTTTTTGTTTCTGTGTGTTTTTTGTTGGAGGTTATGACTGTTTCTCTCCTGGAGAAGAGATCATGAACCCAATGAGACTGCATGATTAAATAGAGATTAAATTAAAAGAAAAACAACAACAACAACAAAAAAACAACTCGACCTGATCGTTCTCCACAATAACTTCTCTATGAATTAATTTATGGTACGTTTAAGGCAAGGCAAGGCAAGGCAAGGCAATTTTATTTTCATAGCCCGTTTTCACAAACAGTTTGTCTCAAAGGGCTTCACATGGCATCATAACAACATCCTCTGCCCTTCGACCCTCACATCGACTGAGGAAAAACTCCATAGAAAACCCTTTTAACAGGAAAAAATCTGAGAAACCTCAGGGTGAGCAACAGAGGAGGGATCCCTCACCCAGGACGGACAGACGTGCAGTAGATGTTGCTACAGACAAGAAAACAGTTTACAATACAAAATGTGGAAAACATGGAAATGTTAACAGTTGAAGAAGGAAGCTTCTGGAAGGGGAGGCAGGGAGAGCAAGCCAGCTTGATGGGGGACTGGATGGCAGACTGGTTCATGGAAGGGGAGCGCAGGCCGGTGTAACAGTAGGGAATAAGAGGGAGGGGGGGTGGGGGGGTGATGCAGGCGACGGTTGGAGCTCTGGTGGATCTGTGGAAACACAGAGAGACTGCGAGACACCAAGGCCAAACTGCAAAGTGCAACAAGTAATGGTAATGACAGTTCCAAAAATGTGCGAGGAGGAGAGAGGAGAGGAGAGGAGAAGAGGGGAGAGGAGAGGAGGGAAGGGCTCCATGTAACCTGATGTGTCCTCCAGCAGTCTAAGCCTGTAGCAGCATAGCTATCAATGGTTCAGAGCTACCTGAACCAGTCCTAACTGAAGGCTCTGTCATAGAGGAAAGTCTTAAGCCTGGACTTAAACGTAGTTAGAGTGTCTGCCTCTCTGACCCATGGAATTAAGGAAATGTAGTTGGATATAACATGTATTGTAATTAATAGCTTAATATCAGTCACAGCAGAAAAGGAACCTTTGTTACGTAACTAACACAAATGATGCAACAAATACAAAAATTGAAAAGTAAATAGCTGTGTATCTGCTCATGTGCACTCCATGGTGTGTTCTCCTGTTCTCTCTGTTTCTTGCTACTTTATTATTAGAGTTGAGAGTTTAGTTCAGTCACCACCTGTGTTTGCAACAATGTTGCCCATGTTTTGAGTCTGATGGGCCTTGTTTCATTTATTTTTGGTCACTAAAGCTTTCGTTATTTGTCTTTCATGTGTCGTCATCTGCATTTGGGTCAACCTGCCTCTTTCCTCAATCCGGACAGTTTTGTGCAGCCTGATGTTGCAGCATACAAATGGATAAAGAAGCAGGGGATCCTGGGTCGTTTTAGAACTTCATCACGGGCAGTTTTTCACCTTTTGACCAACACCTCAAAACTCACAAAGTTGAATGATGCGAGAGCAGAAAGCAGCTCGTCAAAAGCCCAGAGTTGAAGTTCGGTGATCTTTATGCAGATTAGTCAAGGATTTTGTTTTCTTTCTAAAGTAACAGCTTTAGTTCCTCGCAAAGATCTGAAACAGATCATTGCGGTCTACACGCATCATCAATCTTGTTTATGTGTTGTGTGAAAATGCATCCTTTTGGTTGTGTACCATAAAAATGACACATGGTAGAAAGTGTATTTTTTGCAGAAGGAAACAATAAACGCCATTCAGAAACCTAGAGCCAGGTTTGATGTCCACAATCGCTTTAAGTCTCGACCCTGAAGCATAATTAGGATGTCTTTTTTTGTAAAAATCAAGCTCTATAAGCATGTCAGCAGTAGTGTTTGACAGACTTTTATGGAGATTCCCCGAAAAGAAAAGACACTTTGATGGAAAAATGACACACGCAAAATTAAAAACAACATAAGATCTGAAGTCAAAAACCGTTGCGAGAGCAGAGGGAACTAAATAAGTAGTACTAGAATTGTGATGGTCATATTTCATTGCTTCACTACCAATAATACCACCTGTGTAATTTTGATAAATTAACTGCTTTTCTCTGTAAATGTTTTGTTTCTATGAGCCATCAAGGAAATGATAATGATCTGAAAAGGGCTCAAGCTTAAAGTTAGTCTAAATCCTTCTGTTGATGTATTTTCTGTCCTATTAGAAATGATGTTGAATAATGGAACGGTGTACAACGGCAACATAGTGTAGCGAAGCTTAACGCTCCCACAGGAGAAAGAACAACAAAGGAAGAGCAACTGTTTCTAAAAAGAAATAAAGAAAAAAATCTTCTAGACTTGAACTGGAGGTACTGTGGTTCGTGACTGGCGTCATAAATGCAACACCACAGGGCGCCTCCGAGCTGAAGACCATTGCTGCATGTCAACACTGCATCAGTGGTGAAAATGGCAAGATAGGAAAGCAAAGAAATGGTGAACAGAAATGAAGGCATACCACTCAGCAAGCTCCCAAAAATGAAATTACCATCAAACCATGGAAAAGACATTAGGAGAATCAAGAGCTGTAATGTTCTGAGGAGACAGCTGAGCCAGACTGTTTTCAAAAAAGGGAGGTCAAATAAAACTTCATTTTACTATGTATGAGTATAATTTACATAGACGCTAGATGGCCTGTGTCCACAGATATTATTCTCTGCTGTCATTTTGTTTGCTTTTAACAGATTTCTTTCACAAAATTGAAAAGGAAATGCATAATAAAGTCTGAAGATGCCCATGTAAAGGTTGGGGTTTTGGGATCCTGAGCAGAGTGGCACTCGGTGTCATCGTCCTGTTTTTGGTTTCAATTGTATTTTTGAGAGAATCAGGAGGACTCTCGAAGACCTGGAAAAGCTGTAAAATGTTGCTCAGTTGTTGTTGTGTAACGTTGAAATGTATTTGAATTTTGCAAAGGTTAAAAAAATAAAAGAATGTTAGGTTTCATGTGTAATTCTCGAGCGAGGGAACTATGGGGCGAGAGATGGGCTGAAGAGGCGGAGCAGCGATAGAGGTCGTGTGTTAGCGCCGTTGCACCATTGTTACAAAGAGAGAGCTGAGCCAGAAGGCAAAGCTCTCCATATTTCAATTGGTCTTCGTTCCTACTCTCACCTTTGGTCATGACCAAAGGAACGATGTCACAAATACAAGCACCAGGAATTTTTTTCCTCAGATGGGTGGCTGGTGTCTCTCTTAGGAACAAGGTGAGAAGTTCGGTGGTGTGCAAGGGACTCTAGAGTACAGCCACTGCTCCTTTGCATAGAAAGGAGCCAGTTGTGGTGGTTGAGGCATCTGGTTGCCTCCCCAGGGAGGTGTTCACATCCAGCTGGGAGGAGGCCGCGGGGCAGACTAAGTGGAGGGACTACATCTCCACGCTGGCCCGGGAATGCCTCAGGATACCCCGGTCAGAGCTGGTAAAGATGGCCAGGGGAAGAGAAGTTTGGGTTCCCCGCTGGAGTTGCTAACCTGGCGACCCCTTTTCGGACCAGCGGTTAAAGGTGGATGGATGGATGGATAAACACCTATTTAATTCACCTCCCTGGTCTTGTAACTGGCTTACTTTGACCGTTTGTCAGGTCAAACATGTTCCTCCTTTTATATTGACTCCTAAAGACAGGAACATTGGCAGGACTGGATCCCCTAGGGGAGCCCTGAGTAACAAGACTGCACCTGAAAGCATTTAGACTTCGTCCTGCAGTCCAATTCACCCAATTCACTCGTAATTCAATATGAGTCACAGTAAAATGACTCTAATCCACAAAGAAGAAAACAATGTTCCATTTACAGACTCCAGCACAAAAACCTCAAAATAAAGTCCTTACAAAAGTTCCAACAAACAGGGACCAATCCATAGCCGTCAATTGATGAAATACATGTCCTACAGACAGGATGTCTGGCATCGTGAATGTGCACAAGAGGAGGCCCATCGGTAGCACCACAGAGAATGTAGTGAGTGGAAGTAGCTGTGAATCAAGAGGTGCAATCAGTGGACTACATGTTGCGTGAAAACAAGTGGGGGGCTGATTACCTCCAGTTGGTTCGCCCCAGAAAACTGGTGCCAAATCAATTCTTCAAGGTGCACCTTTGACAAAACATGCTGAAATAATTTTACCAGTTGGAGGAAACTGATGGAGCTCCTCCAAAGCGTGAATGTTCTGGCACTAAAATCGAATCAGACAACTCTGTCAGTATGACAGCTGTGTTTGCATGGACTAGAGAATTGTTTTATAGATTTGTCACTGTGGGAACCCTTTTTTTTTGGATAGTTGTATTCAGTTATACAGAAAAATGAATGTAAATAGGAAATTAAACTTTCTGTGTGTGTGTGTGTGTTCTAGCAGAAATCAAACTAACTTTGAAAAAAATTCATTGTTAACAAAAAAAAAAAAAAACGTATTTAAAAACCAACTCTTTTCCATTCACAGTAGAAGGGTGGAAGAACTGCCAGCTGAAGTGAAAAATGTACATCTCTGTGATATGGGCCTGTCGTTGTAACTTTGACCTTTGACCTCTGACCACCGACTTTTTTCCAGATCATCTTCGAGTCCCACTAGATGTCTGTCACAAATTTAAAGGGAATTCCATCTGTGCCTATTAAGTTTACTTTTATTAGTTCGCCGCTAGCCCAGTTACGTCATTAAATTTTTTTAGCAGCACAGTATAGATATATCTTCACTTCAAAGCTTTCGATTTCTTGGCATTCTGGTGGTATTTATAGCCATTTTTGTTTTAAATGGAACACTTACTGCTTACAGTATAAATCACCTCAAACGAACCCCCATAGAAATAACAGTCCTGAGAAAAGGGAACACAGATCTGTCCATCTCTGTTTGTCGCAGGCTAAACCGAACCAACCACATTGAGTTAAAACCCAGTAGGTAGATGAGCTGAAACATCCTTCCTTTGGCAAACATCTCTCAGTGAGGTTCTTAGTTTTTCTCTTAAAGAAGTAATTTTCCACTTCTGATATGACTGATACAATAGCAGCATCTACCTTTTCAACTTGCCGCCGTTTTTGTTTTGAGTCTACCCTTAAACCACGCCTGTATCTGACAGTGGTCAGCTGCCTAGCAATACACTCTCTATTTTAGTTTGTTCAACTGTTGCGTTCACCATGAATTGATGCTGAAGCTCTGTGTTTGCTTTTCAGTGATGCATTATGACAACATGAAAGAAACAACATGTTTGCTCCAAAACCCAGACCAAAAACAACCCGAAACACCACCACCACAACAACAACAACAACACAATGATTTCAAATGCCCAAAGCTTGACTGCTGTGTACACACTTTAAGCTCCCGTGTATTTTTCAATTTTCTCTGTCGCTAGTAAATATCAGGGTTGTCAAACTGGAGGTCTAGGGTAACCTGAGGACACACTGGTCCATCTGGCAGCCCACAGAGCCCAGCATGACACTGTCTCAGTCTACAGGAGCTAAAAGCTGATTGATGAAAAGTGCCTGTGTCTTGGTTGAGGGGAGGAAGGAGGGGATTGGGTATTACAGAAAAAAAATGACAGAAAGAATGGTTACTGAGCATGAAAGTCGTAAAAATCCCCATGAGGCTTGTTGATGTTTACCTTAATGGTGAATAACCTACAGCTGTGTGTGCACATTGAGGATGGTGGTGGTGCATTATCATGTCCATATCAGTTCGAGAGGTAGGAGTTGAAAATGAAACCTCACCTACAGTGTTTTTGTTTTAGCCCAGAAATATGCTTTTTTCCTGCGTACATCATTTCTTTGAGACTTCAGAGTGCAGACAGAACCAGCCACGTACATTAAGCTCGAAGCTAATAACGCCTTCATCAACAGAACCACATCGCAATTGCCACAAAACATCTATTTACAAACTCGTAAAGGCATTATCTGGTATAATCCAGGTCTTTTTACTCCCGCCGTATGCTCAGTAATCCAGAAACACAAACTAAAACCCTTCTATTGTTGGTGCTAATTGTGTGACCAGCTGCTATGTTCAGTTCAATCAATTCTCTCACAACGGGCACCGTTTTGTTTTGTTTTGTTTTGTTTTCAAACTCAAATTAAAGTGTTTGTGGATTACTGACGATATGCCTGCCTAAAGAATACGTGGGTTATTCAGGATGATGCTCTTGAGAGTTTTATATGGACATTTTTGGGCAGTTTAGTTGTTGTTAGCTGTCACTCTGCATCAGCATCAAGCTATCAGCATCAAGCTATGTGGTTGACTCTTTCTGCATTCCGGAGTCACAAAGAAGTGATGCGGGTGAGAAAAATACAATTAAGAATATCTTCCTGCCGAGCTGAAGGCACCTTGTGAGCACTCGAAGGACAACTTTTTGGGGTGAAGTTTCACTGTGAGAGAAGCCCTAGCTTTTCTGTATGAGGATATTTGCCCATCATCCATCACTGAAGACACAGAAGCAGCATGAGGCCTGCTGAGGTATAGGCGAAGGCGGTGTCCTTTAGCAGGCAACCTGAGCCTCCCACCACTGTTGGGGCTTGTTTATGTACTGCTCCCTTTTTATCACACCCTTCCACAGGCCTAATTAACAGGCTGTTCTGGGGAGTCCAGGGGCCATCCAACAAGGTGCACTGTGCATTCATACTCTACTGGAGTCCCTCAGACCCTGGCCAATTAATCCTTATATAATTAGAAAGTGGTCAGGTTCAGTTAATCAGATATTTATATAAAAATCACTGGCTTTACCCTCCATCATCTGTGCCTCAGAGTTATCTCCTGGAGACTCTGTTTGATATGTAACTCACAGATTAGGCTTTGGCACTGATTCAAGGATATGCCCTCTGTTAAATGATGAAGCAGGCTTAGCTTTTTTTGTGAAAGTGAAATGAAGCAGTAACGGGATAAAGTTGAAGGAGAATTACTGGGATGCCGGTCATTCTGTGGCTCTTTACAGCCATTTTTCCAATTAATTTACTGATTTTTAACTCAGTGAAAACTAAAAATAGAGTAAATTAATACCAGTCGCCATTGACAAACGAGGCAAGAAATCATTTTTGTTCATTATTGCATTTTTAACTGTCAAGCCTCAGATCAAAATGCCAGCACATCACTTCTAGATATATGGGAGTGCTACACAAGTCAGTCCCATCCTCACTCCATTTTGATGGATTGAACCCCCTCGTCTGCCCTTTTTGCAATCACCAACCTTTTCATGTGATGTGCTGTGTGTCAAAGACCAGAGTCATCTCTCCAGAGAAGTTCAATTAAAACAACAGTAAATTTTCCTCCACACACACAGCTGAAGATGAAGTGTTGAGTTGCAGAGAGACAGTTCTAAAAGCACACAGCATTTTGAGGTGTTATTCCCATCAGACCTATTTATCCCTTAGACTGTCCACAGATCTGTCTGACATGAGCCTGCACTATTAGAGGGATTTGAAACCCAGAGCAAGAATAAAATCCAAAGTAGGATTTGGACAGAAGTGTGACTGTGGCTCAAATACTCTCTTCCTTCTCTTTTCAGAGCCTGCTATCACATATGAAAACACACCAATTTCGTATGTCATTTTTCAGGTCAGCCCTGAAATGGCCTCAATCCCATTAACACAGGGAGAGACAGAATGCCAACAAGGAAGCTGGCATCTGCTGTAGCATGTCTCATACAGTGCATGCAGTGTCATGGCACTGAAACAATTAAATTAAGGAAAAATATGAATGAAGATTCTGTAGCTGTTTCACCCATTTCTCGCCTTAAATGTTGCAAACTTGAAAAGAAAAGAAACAGCTGGCACACTACAGGGTCTGATGTCAATAATTCATTTCAACAACGCTTAGTGACGTTTGTAGCGTTGCTGCCATTTTAAGCAATCACATGATGCAGTGATGTGGGCAATACCAGGAGCAAATGTATGCAAAACAAGTGTACAAATATTTGTTTTTAAGTGTAGAAAGCATATGAACAGGTAAGCTGACAAGAAAAAGAGAAAAGAGAAATGTCCAAACATATACAGGTATATATATATATTTAAAAAAAATTTTTTTTTTACAAAGCTGAGTATGTATGTACGCATGCATACATAACTGCTTGCACAACCCAACAAAAACGTGTGCACGTACATAGTCGTTAGCAAGAAGATGCTGAAGGAGGAATGAAATTAAACAACTGAATATGTAGCACCTGGAGAAAGAGAAGAGGAGGGGTGTGCTAGACGTCCCCCTGCCTTCATCTCGAGCTGGTGCTGAATAAGGATCAAAGCCCACACACCCGCAGACATTCTGGTCCAGCACTTGGTCCCGCTGTCCGAATCCTCCTCCCAAAGATGAGGATAAAAAGGAGAGGCCAGCGCAAAGGGAGGAGTCAGCAATGCAGGCAGCCTCCATCCAGGACTGCTGGTACAAGAGGATGTGTCTTGTTTGGACCTGCGTGTTGGATTCATCATCTTAATGGAGAAACATCCAAATTCAGATGAGTTCTATGCAGGGATGTAGATGTTGCAGAAGCTTCCGTCAGGACACTGATCAGAGAGCTGATCAGGAACAGACCGGCCAGGCTCAACCAGGGTTGTGGCCACCAAAAAGGAAGCTGCATTTGCATTTTTGGCAAAGGAGGGTGTGTGAAGCCCAGACCACGAGAAATTGTGCAATTAACCCCTGAGCCACAACATGGGTCAAAAGTGCCCTGGCTGAGTTTTTATTTTCTGTATCATTGAAATAAATTCATTTTATCATTTAGTATTCAAAGTATGCACTGAAAGTCTTGATTTTGTGTAGCACAAATCAATACTTTTACTTTCTTACTCTATGAACAAGCACCGTTTTTTTTTTTATTTCTACATCATGTTTACACAAATGGTTCAAAAATGGCCGACATGAATTTACTCTAGCATTTTGTGTGAAACTGAACAATATTCATTCCTGACATTTCACAATTCAACACAGCTCCTTTTGCACATCTAATACATGTAAATGTGTTTTTCAGTTGTTCTTATGTTATGTTGTAAAATGATTTAGTTTGCTGCATGGCCTCCTTGTCGGAAGCAGCTGAGCCAAACCCTGCCCGTCAACACAGAATGAAGCCAGAGAATGTCACAAAAGATAGAGTGGGCAGAGAAACTGTCTTGTTCCATGATTAGAGACCTGAAATTAGATTATCAACCCTCCAACAATCTCTCATTACATTTTACACGGCATTGTGCTTCATGTCATTTGCTCTGTGTCCAAGTGAATCTTTCAGATGGCTTTTTGTTTTTTAGAAATAAAAGACCAAATCAGTGCGGTCTATGTATAGCATTTGGCTCATCCTCTGAGTTTCCCTGGGTCAGATCCAAAGAGATGGTCTGCCAATAATTTGTTATCTGCGAGGATTCAACAAATAATTGCAGTTTAACTGACTCCCGTAACGATACATCACTAGGTAGACAGTTGTAACAGAGAAAAACAAACAGAACAGCTGGTCTTAAGGTGACTGGGAATGTCAATGCAGGACGTCATCAGTCTGTCAACCAAGAGACGGAAACTCCTTGCTACAAAGATGCAAATGTCGTCTCCTTAACTCTCCCCTCTTTGTCGCCCCCAGCCAGTTGAGGTAGATGGCCGCCCACCTACACCCTGGGTCTGCCCTGACATTTCTGCCTGTTAAAAGGCCGTTTTTCCTCACCATTGTTGGCGAGTGCTTGCTCGCGGGGTCCAGGGTCTTGCTCTCAAGCTGCTCCTTCTGGAAAGTGTCACGATATAGTCTTTGTTGTGATTTGAAGCTACATGAATAAAAAATGACTTGACATTTGGGAATTCAGGGTAGCAAAAAAAACAGTTTAGATTGTTGGAAGAAGTGGACGGATGAATCATCCTTCATATTTTTGACAAGTGAGAAAAGCAAATACGTGGTATCCACCAAGAGAATGGTGGTCACCACTTTTTTTTGTATAGGCGTGGGTAGGGAAGGTGACTCCTTTCTGGGTGTGATGATGGGATTGTCGTGTTGGCGCTACCACCAACAAACAAGCACGGCAACACCTCAGACCCAGACAGAACAGAGTAGGACTCCATTTTCTACCAGTTGCTTCTTGGGTGGTTGGTTGTTTCCAGTTGTATTTGACATATGCATGCAAACACACACATGCTCACTAATATTCAAAGTTTGCTTGACTATTAAAAAAATGCTATCATCCTCTATCTGCAAAAAGCCAATACGGTGACCACCAAAATGCCACAACAACAGGGGGTCCTCAAACCCACGAGACGCTCAATAATAATTTGACATCAAGCGTGTTTTTAGGACGTTTAATCTAGATGAAAGTATTTAGATTGGCTGTGCGCCCCACTGGTTGCTTGATGACCCTGGTGTTCCAATATTTATAAGTGGGGTCAGTCAGCTGTCAGCCTGCTCTTCCTGCTGCTCTTGGCCTTGTCTACCACACTGTCACTCAACTTTGTGTTGATAATAGCCCTTACAGCCCTTGAGGTGTGGTTTTGCACTTCAGCTGCAATCTTCTGCTTTCTTCGTCCCGTTGTCTCACCTCCCGACCTGACCACAGCTGTCACCTACTTTTCATTCTCACCAACCAAAAGCTTCCTGTCCCACAAGTCATTTATCAACCTGTTTAGACAACTCACACTCTCCCATTCCTATAGCGAAAGCATGATTTCTAATTAAACCTTCTAACTGTGAGGTTAAGAGCCAATTTCATGCACCTTACTCTTGATAAATAGGCAGCGGCCTCTTACTCCTTCTCCTATCTGTTGTGTCCAGGCCTCTCTGGTATTACCAGTCTTTAGCCTGCTCCATTCCTCCGAGTTCACTTCGCTTCGATAAGCTTGATCAGTAATAACATCTAGTTTTTATCATCTTTTTCT
This sequence comes from Aulostomus chinensis, assembly GCF_037954235.1. Lineage (NCBI taxonomy): Eukaryota > Metazoa > Chordata > Actinopteri > Syngnathiformes > Aulostomidae > Aulostomus > Aulostomus chinensis. The sequence continues at coordinate 21,420,701 of NC_141329.1, forward strand.
CTCAGAAATGTCATTAATGGCGTGAAAATGGGGGAGCATTGAAGTGAAAAGATATGAGTATAGACCATTTATTGCCGAAATCATTCTGATAGGCACAATTGGAAGCATATCAATTCAAACTCCTTCCAAACACATTTCTTTTTGAGCTCCAGGGTCAAGATTTTTAAAACAGAAAACTGTTCCGCAACAGTTCTGATTCTCTTGTGGGATCATGCTTGAACATTAATTATTTGGCTCATAAGATTCATTGATTCCCCCTGATGGGATGTAAAACATGATCCATGGAAAAAAAGGGGGGAATACTCATTTTGTGAAAGAAAAAGAAAAGGCAGAGACATTGATTAGGGTCTTTGACAAATAGTCATGTCTGAAGGCTCTGTTGGGCTGGGGATTAATTACCGTCTTTGCTCTAGAAAAGGAAACATTGATCTGAGTGAGTGAGGAGAAAGAGGATTAATGACAGGCAGCTTTATGTTGAAGATTAAGCGAGACAGAAAAAAATGTCTGATTTGAATGTCTGTCACCTCAGAGGGGGATAATTTGGGCTGTTACTTCTGAGGTTTGCTTGAGTTCGGTTGTGAACAAGGTGGCTCCTCATTTATGTGTAATGTTTATCAGTACAAAACAATTACACAAAGTGTCCGCAGCCCCTGGGACAGTGTTGCTACTTGCTAACTGCTACTGCATTTGATTTGATTTGATTTCATTTATTTGATTGGGATGGATGGGGGCAACATGGCTCAGAGGTAGAGTGGCTGTCTAGCAACTGAAGGTTTGCTAGTTTCATCCTCACTTCCCCCAGGGACCATGTCAAAGTATCCTTGAGCAAGATATTGAACCCCTAATTACTCCTGCTGGCCCCCACCCCTAACCCTTATTGGATAAGCAGTATGGAAAATGGATGGATGATTGGGATGGATGCCTGTATTATGTTTGAATGGTATTTGTGACATGTCATTGGAAAGCTACATTTCTTTTGATTCAAGTGATGCTAAACATTTCAAGACAAACAGATAATTCTTTGGCTACTGGACTTCCTGACGGGGAGACCACAGGTAGTTTGGGTTGGCAGCAACACATCCAGTACCATCATGCTGAACATAGGGGCCCCCCAAGTATATGTGCTGAGCCCCCTCCTCTTCACTCTGCTGACCCACGACTGCACCCCAGCATTCAACGCCAACCTCTTCATAAAGTTGTGGACGACAGGACTGTGCTGGGACTCATCAACAAGCAGGCTAGCCATGTGGTGGAAGGACAATAACCTCCACCTGAATGTGGAGAGGACAAAGGAAATTGTCATGGACTTCAGGAGAGAGCACACCCAGCATGCTCCGCTAACAATTGATGGTGCAGCAGTGGAGAGGGTGAGCAGCACCAAGTTCCTGGGTGTGCACATTTCAGAAGACTTGTCCTGGAGCCTCAACACCACATTACTGGCCAAAAAAGCCTAACAACCCTGTATTTTCTCTGCAAACTGAGGAGAGTAAGAGCCTCGCCCCCCATCACGCTCACCTTCTACAGAGGCACCATCAAGAGCATCCTGACCAGCTGCATCACCGTGTGGTACAGCACCTGCACTGTGTCCTGCCACAAGACTCTGCAGCACATCGCGAAGGCAGCTGAGAGGATCATTGGTGTCTCGCTCACTCCCCTCCTGGACATCCACAACACCCGCCTCACCTGCAAAGCCATCAGTATTGCAGGTGACCCCACGCACCCATCCCACAGCCTCTTCAGCCTGCTGCCATCAGGGAGGAGACTGCAGAGTCTATGGGCCAAAACCAGGAGGCTCAAGGACAGCTTTTTCCACCAGGCGGTCTGGAAGCTCAACCCCCTCCCTGCTCTGCCAGCCCACACCCCTGCCTCCCCCTCAGGAACTGACATCATATCGCCCTCACTGACTTTGCCTGCACTTCCACCTGCACCCCTGCCTCCCCCTCAGGAAGTGACATCATATCACCCTCACTGACTTTGCCTGCACTTCCACCTGCACCCCCCCCCCCCACACACACACACACACAGACACATACACACACAGTTTCTGCCCCTAAACAAAGCTCACCTCAAATTTTAGTCATAATCGTTTATTGCACGGGAATATTGAGGTCAATATGACCGTCTGTGTTATGTGATGATGTTTACAACTGATCATTTTGGGAAATTATATAACCCTTCCAGCATCTTCTCTTCCAAACAGGTTTGTTTGTCTGCTGATCCGATTTCTAATAGAAAGAATTTACTTACAAGTAAGCAACTCAACCATGCTCGATATTGGATTTCTTTATTATTATTATTATTATTATTATTTGTATTTGTATTTGTATTTCATTGTTATTACGGCTTTTGTCTAATTCCTGAGCTCTGATATTGTACAATATTTCTTAATTTCCGAGGGGGATTCCTTTTTACTTTTCACAATAATGACCCAAGTTCCCCACTGAGATCAGTAACATTTAATCTGATCCTGTTTTATTAAGATTTAATCTCCAAGTCCACTTAGTGTACACAGAGGCAATTTAGAAATGCACACATGACCCAGAGAGGCTTCAGGCTAATTAAACATAAAACAATGTTCGGGTTCTGTTGATACAATTTTTAGTTTTTTTTTTTTTTGCATTTAATAATTGGATTTTGTTTTATTACGCAATTTCCATTTCATCTAAGATTGTATTAGAAGCAGTTTTCAAGGTGTGAGGATGAAGCAGTTCTCAAAGACTTAAAATGGCTCCGGTTACATTAGTTCACACTCAAATAAAATACAATTTTTACTAGATGAGGTTGTTTAGTTGCTTAAAAACACAAGGAACACATTATTTGTCTGCCAGGTAAATGTACTGTAGAAGTCACTATCATCTGACAGCATCACTCCAGGCACACAGTGCTGAAAATAGCATCATGAACATTGCAGCAGCTCATAAATTCATCTTAAAATTATTTTCACCTTTGTTCTTGACACTGAATATCATATTGGCTTTTTGAGGGGAAAAAAGGTTCCTGCTTCTGTTCTTACGACTTTCTGCACCATTCGGTGAAACAGTTCTGCTCAAACTCAGTGGTTGTCAACTCTTTTGAGGTCGTGACCCCTCTAAACAGTTAGGTTGGTGTTCACGACCCCTCTACCCCCATCCACTCGTTCCCACTCACACTTTTTCACCTCCAGAAAGAATTTCCCTTTTTAGAGTTTTAGATTTATTTAAATATGCAGCATCATGGTCAGCAAGTGTACTTTAAGCCTGGGGGTCTGTTAGTTTTCTAAAGGCTTAAACTGACAATAATTGATGGTAGCCAACAGTTGTTGGTGATGGATCGCCTGAATCAGCTGGCCCCTGTTTAACAGGCGCTGTGTTGCTTAACTTAACCGAGGGCTTGAGTTGGCCTGTCATGATTTTGTCTTTCTGAATATTTTGTAATATTTGTTTATCTGTCAACTTACTAACTTTCACTTTTTAAGTTGCTACAAATGCGCACATCTTTGGAATTTAGAAGTCTTCTTCCTACAGCGGACTGTTTCAGCTTCGGTGTTTGGAATGACGTGTGTGTGTAGAGTTTGACAATGGAGGACTGTTTCCATATTAACTGTGCTCAGCAAAAAAGGGGGTCACCTGAAATTTCCCTCATCATCCCGTCAAGTTTGTGAGGTCACATCGGTTTTTAAGTTTTGGCTCGGCACTAAAATTAAAATCTGTCTCGACAACACAAACAAACACAATCAGGCGTCCGTAGCTCAACAGATCACAACTTTTCAGAGTATCGTTTCAGTTCGGGTGTTTCCCTCCCTGGAGTTGTGACATTAATTAGATCGCTACGTCTCATTACCGCTACACACACTCCCTCTCTCTGTCCACAGGCCTCCTCTCATCCTCTCACAGTCTGTTAATTCTAGATTATGTTGATGACATGAACAATCCACCTGTTTAATCTAGATTAAATATAATTACAAATACTCTACTTGTTAATCAGATGCCTCTTACTTCCATATAGAACTGCTATATTATTTTTAGTACTGCGCAATACACTCATATGTTCTTTGATTGCACATTAAGCCGTTATTGTTCTGTCATCACATCAGTAATCTGCCTTCTTATCCTCCACAAATTAAGTAAAGCAGACTATAGTTTAGTGTAATCATAATTATTTGTAGCTATAATTTTCTTGTCCTGAACTCTAATGTGTACCTCTTATATCTTAAATTATAATTGGGATAAATATCTCTGACAATGTAATTATCTCGCCATTTGACAAAATTTAATTTTGGGACTCTAAAAGAATACACGAGAGTCAGGTCAGAACATTAATTACACTTGTCAATATAAAAGCAGCGGTTTTGTTTTTGCTCATTCGTGCATGAATGATGGTTATTTCACACAAGGCTCAGGAGTCTAAAGATGTACTCTTGCTTTGTAAGAAAGTTGCATTCGCACTGTAACACTAATGCTACTTATCAGGTCAGCAAACCTGTAAATGGTCGTTGTACTTCTAGAGTTTGGAACAAATCTATGACTTATGGCGAGTGGAATTTCTATTCATATCCAACTGACTTAAACAAATAAAATGAGTATCTCAGCCCTTAACGCACCAACCCTGATTAAAGCCAGGTACCAACTCTGGACTTTTATGGCAACAAATTCCAAATCTAGGTAAATGTAGTGGTATTGAACTGTGTTTGAATTAAGTTAGGAGACTGAACAAGTGGTCAATTACAAACCCAAATGACTGCTTTTGCCCTTTTAACATTGCGCCTCATGATCACAGTTAATACACAGGGATCAAATTTAGCACAAAGTCCCAGGGTTCAAAAAGGCAGACTGAATTAATCAAACAAGGCATTTTTAGGTTATAAGTCATGCATAGCTGTAAAAATTCCCATTTAATTAAGACTCAACATACATAAATTACCTTCTCAATGTCTTATTTTTATTCATTGTGCCACTGTAGAAATTGACTATTGACTGTGACTGTTTTTGACAAGGCTGCTGCAAGGAGGAAAAACAACTGGTGACATGTTGCGCTGTTATGATGTTGTCCAGCAGTCCCATTGACTGTGTTTGGATTTTACCAGGTGCAGAACAAATCTCTCCGTTGAAGTTGTAACAGAGTATTTGCCATGTGGCCGACAGCAATTGAATTTTATCTCAGCAGCCAGCTATTTGCAGATCATTACAGAGGGAGTGCAAGCTTTAGATTGTCACTAGAGTGGCGTCAGCCTTGTGCTGGTTTGTTTGTTTGCTCATTTATTTATGCTGTTCAAATCTCACACCGTTGCCGTTCATTTGGGATGCTAACAAACTGCTTCAAGGTTGTTGTGGTGGGACAGAACCAGTGAGAGAAAGCGAGAGAGAGCTAGCAGCACATTCAGAGCCAGCTTGCTTCATTTCTGTACTGGCAAGCCTTATCTCACACACCCACACTATGTTGCCATCATATAAAATGTTAATTTGAGAAGTGTAATGTTGTGAGACGAGGGCTGTACCGCTGCCAAAACATGCAGGGACAGGACTCTGGAAAGGGCAACACCAATAAACTGGGAGCTACAATGCTGCTGGTCTGACTGCTTGTGGCAGCGGGCCACAGCCAAACACAGAGGAATATCTCTGAAGCGCTTTGATGCAGCTCATAAAGTCTCACTTCTTCTTTACAGAATTTCAGATCCTCTTTCAGTAAACGGTCTCACATGCAAACCCAATGCAACAACGAATGGGAGGTTGATGTTACATCTTGGTGAAACATTTTCTCCATTCAGCCAGCACACCTCCTCAGATGTTGAGAGGCTGTCTAGCTGCAGCGCTGGTTGCCCTGAGGAAAACCTGGCACCACCCACAAGCTGGATTCTTCCCCATACAAATGCGTTAGAAGAGGAGGCTTTCAAATCCTCCAAAAGAGAGAAAGTGCTGCTCACTGGTCTAGACAGAAAAGACTTTCTTTTTTTTGACTATTCATGAATGTGTGGAGGTGTATGCACACTGAATAAAGTCAGTAAGATGCAAAAGAAAAGCCATGTAAAGAAATAAATGCAACTACAAGAGTGTCCAAGACTTTGAAGATACAGTATGTGCATGTTCAGAGCTAGTTCAGCTTAAAGTTATATAAATTTAGAGTATGTTACATAATATGTGAACATTAATTACTCAATTAAGAGCTTATTGATGCTTGTGGAAAGACTAGCAGGTCCTATATAGTGACGGGGTACTCTACGCAGTAGTGTGTCGTGTGTGTGAGGTAACGTCTGCACATAGCACAAGCGAGAAATTGGGAGATGTTAGCCGAGCTACTATCTACAAGCTAGAAACAGAATTACTCAAATTCTGCACAGAATTTTTCAGATTAAAGCGCTCAAAGCCACCTCTGACGAATCCATAATGATAAACATTGCTGCTTTTATTTTGAAGGAGAGGTCACTGTAATTTTGGATTGATGCTGCTGATCCAGGATCATGCCTGACAGGGCTGGTATGCTAATATTTCTGCATTTTTCTTGAATATTTGAATTGACTGTTTTGGAAAACAGATGATCGTATGCCTGTGTCCTGTTTCCTGTTGCACGTTCGTCTGTCACATTCTAATTTAGACAAGGCTCTTCTCATGTTAAAAAAAAAAGTGATTAATGTTTTGGTGCTATTAATTTGCTTGAGGTCTCAACTTTGCCTTCATCAGTGGAGCGAAATCATAAACCATACGATGGGATGACCACCGCCATATTTCAGTTTTATAAATGCCAGCAGCGAGGACAGGGTCCCTGTGTGTTGAAGAGAAACACATGCAGTGAACATCCACCCCCACAACGACTGTCACTGTATCAGGCATGAGCACTAAGTGGTGCCACTGCACATAAATGGCTAATACAGATCAGCAGCACAGCAAAACATCCTCCATCTGAGAAAAACTGGTGATCTGAGAGTCTGTTCTTCTCTCATTTGCCCTTCGGTGCTCAGAGCTTTTTTTGCCCAGAGGCTTGGCACACAGGAGAAGACACAAAAGACAGTTAAAAATGAATAATAGCACACATTTAATGTACACAGAGAGCTGGACAAACGCAAACATATGTTGAAACAGTATTCCCTGATAAAGTTTGTACACATTATTTAGAAATCTCTACAGTTTATATAAGGAACGAAGCTGCTTTTCCTGTCTAATATTTATTTTCACTTGCCGTGATTGTTGCGTATGTTGGTCCAGAGGTATCAGTAGTCACTGGATGGATTGCCGTGACATTTTGTAGAAATACTCGCAACCCATGAGGATGAATCCCAGTGACACTGGTGATCTCGTCCCTACACCATAGCATTGAACCTTTGTTGTTATGAGAGAAATGTCTCAGTTGCTAATGAATAGATAGCCTTGATATTTTGGTGCAGACATTTCAGTCCCGCAGTGGATAAACTGGTGACACCCCCCCCCCCCCCCCCCGTAGCTATAGTTTATGAATTGCCATGCATGAATAATATTCAAGGTGGCATGGTGGTGCAGTGGTTAGCACTGTCGCCTCACAGCAAGAAGATTCCAGGTTCGAGTCCCAGCTTGGGCAAGTGTGGAGTCTCCATGTTCTCCCTGTTCCTGTGTGGGTTCTCTCTGGTACTCCAGCTTCCTCCTACAGTCCAAAGACATCAAGAGAGGACGAGGCTGATTGATACTCTAAATTGACTGTAGGTGTGGCTGTGAGTGTGAATGGTTGTCTGTCTATATGAGTTGGCCCTGCGATGGACTGGCGACCCGTCCAGGATGAACCCCGCCTCTCGCCTGAAAGCTGCTGGGATAGGCTCCAGCCCACCGCGACCCCTAACAGGATAAGTGGAAGAAAATGGATGGATGGATGAAATATTGTTCAAATAGTAAATTACTGATTGGTGCATCCATCTCTGTGTTGGATTCATGAGCACCAGGGGGTGCCATGGTAGCTGAATGATCACCATCAGCCCAAAATCAACCTTGTGGTGAAGCTATTTCAGCAGGCGAAATTGTGCGAAACATCAAGCCTTCAAACAGCTACATCCAGAAGTGGCTATAGGGGATATATTTTTAATTTTTCATAGTAAACACAGCCTGCTTGACATTCTTATCTGCAAAGAATGCATACACCTCTTCCATATGTCATCTTTTGCTCTTGACTAGGTAAACAGTCATGATGACAATTTGTACAGCTGCTTCTAAATGGAGACCGCCATGATCCCTCACAATCATAAAACGGAACAGCTCTTGGTAGAACAGGGATTGCCGAGGCTACAATGTTGCTTCTGCAGCTCTGCCCCCAATTTGCATTAAGTTAAACGCAACTTCAACTTGCTGCTTTGGCTGCCGTCTTCACGCTGCTTGCTGCTTCCAAAGCATCTTACTGTCAGTCTAGGTAACGAATAGGAGATGGCGCTGTTATCAGTTTCAATTATTTTACACCTAAAGCTAAATGTGATTCCACAACACAATTATGCCTTTACTTATGCATTGTTTTACGTCTTTTAATAGATTGGATCATGCATCATGCATTTTAGGCCCTTAGTCCTGTTGTAATGATAAGTGAGGATTTTACTGTTTTTTTTGTCGAACTAGATCAGATAGAAATGATGGATAGATGAGAGAACGGGGACAAATAATCAATAAACAATTAGTATTTCTGAGTCGTTACTGATTAACGGACATGGTGGCATATTTTCCAGTGATGCAGATCATCAGCTGATTGCAGCCGCAGACAAACTGCGTTCAGCTTCTCCTCGGCAGCTTGGACAGAAGGGAGGGAAGAGACAAATCTGGGCTATGTGCACATGAAAAAACAAAAAGACAAAAAACACAATTGTTGTTAACAGTCCAGATGGATAAGACAAATGGTGAACCGGATCTGGTCAAGTCACATTTATTTCAGAATCAATTTCCAGGAAAAAAAAACAAAAACAAAAACACACACACATACAAAAAAGACAAAAAACCCCAACACAAAACGCATGAGACTGAAAACTTTGCAGATGATAAAAACATGAAAGACAAGGACACAGCGTCACACATGAGAGTCAGAGTGAGTGATGCCAGTTCAGTCTGTTGTCTAGATGTACCATATGCCTCCTAATGGGAACAAGGGGGCAGACTGACTAATCATGAGTGTGTGTGTGTGTGTGTGTGTGTGTGCACGAGTGTGTGAGATTGAGTGAATAAATGAATGATTGTGCGAGTGAATCACTTAGTAGAGGCTCTGCATCAAAAAACAAATGATGATTAAAATAAGTACACAAGAACACGAGGAAGTCCAACAGATGGGAGCTTCCCTGATGGGTGCGGAGAGGCTTTGTGCAGCTTTTTTATATGACGCTGCAGCGCTCGCCGAGTGTGTGTGTTTGTGCGTGTGTGTGTGTACATATGAATGTGAGGGGATGAATTCACTATGTACCCCACTTGATACATACAAAAATGACAGAGTGCAGGTAAGTAGATAAACGTGAAAGAAGGGCTAGTGGATGATGCTGCTCAGGGAGGAGGCATCGTAGTGGAGGAGGGTCAAACAGACTCCTGAAGTGCATCTTGGCATGCGTCAGTGGGAAAAGCTGCCGAGTGTAAGTGCTCTATTGCATTGAAATTTTGTCATCAAGAGGTGGAAGAGGGTGGAAGGACACTGTCCATAATAGTAGACTGCAAACATCGTTTTCTCCACCACTACCCCAATTGTCTCTGGTTCATGCCTCTGGCAGGAAAGACTTTTTTTTTTTACTTTTTCCAATTCTCTCCAACTTGCACAGAAATGTGTGTCCCCTGAAATGATACAGCAACCCTCCCAACAAATAGCCTCAATCCTGCGAGAAAAGCTTTTGGACTGGAGTCACAACAGACTGACGGAGGATTAAGGCTGAAGCATTTGGACCTGTAATCAATCGCCAGTCAACTGCATGAATGAAAAAGAGAGCACATTATTTGCTCAAACCTTATAATGATTATTCATGCACTTCAGAGCTAACGGTCACAGCTGTGTTTTGAGCCAAACACTTACATTAACAACAAAATGTCACATGCATTTCTGAAGGAGGTCACAAGTTACTAAGATCATCCTGAGGGTTTTTTCGGAGGTTATCTGGTGCAAGATGAGGGATCCGTTATGTGCATTCATCGGGCATCCATGAACATCTTTTCTTCAAGAAGTCATTCAAAAGATTAATGGAAATGGCAGTACACAGAATCACGCTGCTACATGCTCATCTTACACAACATTGATCGCCCTGGATTTACATTACTGCCATCTGGTTGTGGATACATAAGTTGTGCCTTCCGTAACAGCACTCCAGGTGTTACTTTATCTACGAGCCAGTTTTCCATCCCAATGTATCCAGAATTTAATAAATACTGCCAAAGAGAATGATGTAAATTTTACGTGCAACTGTATCCGCTGCTTTTGTGTAAATATTAAGCATTTCTTTATTAAGACGCGCAGTAGCTGCAGAGGAAGAGGGTGCGGCGAGATGACGTAAAGAAAAGCGAATGAACACTTATTGATGAGCAAAGCAAAAGGAGATTTTGGATTTGGATTTTGTTCTACGAAGAGTTCTACGAAGACTTCCGGTAATCGCCTTGACGACCACGAGCTGTGACATGATGGTCAAATGTGTTGTCATTAATCTGCTGAATCTGTTACCACTGTATTTTTTTTTAACATTCATCTGTTATAAATACGACAGTTTTTCCACCTCTCCAAATGTGAAAACACACACACACACACACACACACACACACACACACACACACACACACACACACAACAATGCAAAAGATTTATTCGGTGGATGGAAAGTCTTACAGAAATGTTGCTGAACAGAGAAAAGTGAGCACGTATAGCAGTATGCATTTATAAAAAAAAGAAAACATCAGGGGCAACAAAGACTCGTCTGCTCATCTGAAACAATTCATATACATATGTGTCAGACTGTGACAACAAAGACTATTTTAAAATCTGGGACCGTTGACATAGCAACCACATCTTCTGGAGCAGCTGGTAAATTGTGATTATCATTTTTATCATGTCATTCGTATTTTTTCTGACAATTTCTAGCAATTGATTAAACTATGTGAGAGCTGTACGGATCATGACAATTAATTCTAATAGAATGTAAATATTCTTTTAGCTACAGTGCATACAGTAGCTTGTATGTACTGTACAACCTAATCATTTTGCTTAAGGCTCACTGGGTGGGTTAATTGAATGCTCGTCAGGGTCGGGATGATAGTACTTTTACAGCGAAATCATTTTTTCTTTTACACCTCCACAAAATTTCCGATTTTCTGTGCAGTTTCAAAAGTGACATATTCATGCAAAAGCGAGATATATGGCTCTGCCCACCGAGGTTTAACACAACCAAATTTGTGTCTGTGTCACCTCAAGAAGAATAGTCTGGGCAGTCATTTCATGTCTGTAATTTAGTTTTCTATTTCAAACTCTCCAAGTACTCAGAGGTTTGTTCTCTCGTCATATGGTCCCTGAAATCAGGGACTTCTTGTACCATCAGAAATCTAAAAAGGTGGAAATTACTGTGCTGTAGTTGGGTTGAGCTTGCAAATGTATTCTCATTCTCACTTTGGTTTGCAGCTTCTCCCTTACGTGGTCAGGAAAGTGATTCTCTCTCTTTTTCGATCTATATTATGAAGTATTCCACTTCTATTTTCATGAATGTCCAAGGAACTTATTATGAAGTACAACTTTACGATTGCATTTATTCATAGCTGGTCTTATTAATCAAAGCTTCAACATCAAATGCTTTCTCTTGTGCCGTTTTATCAAAGGATTTCTATTTAGACCTTAAATTAATCATTTAAATCATTGATTAATTTAGCGATTCACACACACACACACACACACACACACACACACACACACACACACACACACACATATATATATATATATATATATATATATATATATATATATATATGTATAATCGTTTTTTGAAGTGATTAATCATTTACTAAACCATCACCAAAATAGTGAAAATTACTCCCAAAGGCAGGATTGTGCAGAAACTGGTTAAATGAATCAATTATTGAAATAGATTCAAATCTTCATCAAATAATTGATGAATTTAGTCTCTGCAAGTATGTTGATAGTCCAGCTAAGTCATGATCAGGAAACCATTTAAAGACTGTTTTAGTTGAAAAATCATTGATTCCAATTAAGCCACTTTACCATCTTAATGAGGATGATGTTCCCCAATATGTACAACTACTACAAGTGTCTCCTGAACCAACAACGCCTGCAGCCAGTCTTGAGCCAGGGAGCATCTTTGCCACCAAGTGTCACTATTGCAACACTGTGCTGCCGTGCCGTTTGTCTTAAGAGGGGTGGATCAGGGTGGATTGAGGTAGATGAAGAAGACAGCGAGGGAGGGAGAGAGAAAGAGCGAGAGAGAGAGCTGGGCAGCTGCCTGGCGGATCATCACCATCTTCTCTCGCCCTCCACCGCCTCTCTCTCTCTCTTTCTGTGGCTCCTCATGCCCCAGAAACAAGGCAGTTCTGTCTAATTGCTCTAATGGCATCTCATCCACATTAGGCTCTTGACCTTGGCTGATCATGATAAGAGTAGGTTCGCATGGATTAGAAGTCCCCCCCTAGGTCTCCTGCACTCTCCTGGTGACCCATCAATTCCTCTTACTGAATTTCCTTCCCTTGAAAACCCCCCTCAAGTCTTTCCCCATTTGAAATTGGGTATTATTCTAATGTTTTTATCCGTCTTGCTGTGCCTGGTGGGCTTGTCAAGTTCCTTCTTGCATTCTTTATTCATAAAAACTGAATCATTTAGGTTTTTTTTTTTTTAATTAACCCATTTATGGAGTATGTGGACTGCCTGGAAAAAATAAAGATAAATAAAACAAGTGAATAACCTTTCATACTGGAATTACTGCGTCAACTTTTAATATGTGTGTAACTCAATATTTTGGTTAATTTCCTAATAGTATGCTGCGTTCATGGAACGTCGGATCAATCGGAGTCCCGCATATCAGAAAAATGAGTTGAACCTCATATATGCAGAAATATGTTGAACAAAGTCAATGTAAAGTGTAAGTTGCTCTCGGCAAATGCATTGCATTCAATTAGGTTCTCCAGCATCCAAGTTCCTTGCACATAGAGAACCTGGTGTGTGTTACAATTTTCACCTCTTTGATTTTTGAAGAGGGCGGCACAGTGGTGCAGTGGTCTGCACTGTCGCCTCACAGCAAGGAGGTTCTGGGTTTGAGCCCAGGATCTTTCTGTGGTCAGGGTTTGGCACCACGTTTGATTTGATGTCCCATTTGATTGCACACGTTTTCGTGAGAGTCCCTGGAATTGTCACTCTCTTGCTGCTGTGTGCATTCTTTTGATTCAAATGTTAAAATAACAATTGTTAAATCTGTTGTTCAGTCCGTGGTCTCCCATGTTTGGTTATGGTTTTAGAATCTACTGTGCACCAGTATTTAATTGGTGGAGACAAGAAGGCTCAACCACATGCTTTCAAGAGAATGAACAGACCAGATATTATGAGAGGTAATAACAGACACTTAATGTTGGGTTTGGACAAAAGCTGCATATCAGGAGACAGATTATTCCCTTAGAAAATGTCGTTTCAGTATGAAATCTTCCCAAGAAATTGCAATTGATACAAACCCATATGTTGATCCAAACCACCCACCAGTATGATTGAAAAAAGCCACAAAAAACTAGAACACGTTCACTGTTGTGATCTCTTGCCGTGGGATGCAATAGTCACACCTTTTCCAGGTCGTACTTCCTCTCAGCTCTGACAAGAGTCTGTGTTTGAGGGTCGTAGGATGCCTCTGCGGGAAACTGTTGCGAACAAACACAGAGCATGTAGAGTTGTATCCCCTCAGGACAAAAACTGTAACAGCTACATTAAAAAGACTGCACTGGAGTATCTCTCCAGGCAAAGCAGCGACAATTTGCTTCTATCAGACCGTTATTAGACACCTATGCAATTACCAATGGCCTGGCTGAGCGCTCCGAAGCCCCTTTTCTCACTCTGTGTCATCTTCATCATTCCTACAGGCTGATGAAAGTGTGTGTGTGTGTGTGTGTGTGTGTGTGTGTGTGGGTGTGCGTGTTCAGAAAAGCCTGGACTCATCTTTGCATCTTACAGCAGAGTGCCATGTCTGCATTCTTGTGGTGAGGTATGTATGAAAGGAGCAGAAACAGTGACAAGAGACCGAGCCGTGTTGTGTCATAAAATGAAAAACAGCACTTTCATCCCTTCAAAGAATCCGACCAGCACTTCCTATCCGACAGAAAGACTCTGCTACTCAGTGCCTTGAGCTTTTGAGTAAACGAGCATCAACATGCTCCATCTGTGAGGATCTCCAACTTAATGAAAGCCTCACTTGCTATGACCAGCAATGATGAGGGTGATGACTGCGAGTACTTGTGGCCCCTGGCTATCACCATATTATGGCTGACCATTTTCCTCCAGTAACGATCATTTCAAACTCAGCATCAGTTAATGAGCTGCAAATCTATGGAGGGCCTTTTCGGCCACTAAAGGGAAGAACAAAAAATCAAACTACAAATGTTACAAAGGTATAGTATGACAAAATGATGAGATCCAATTATGAGACGAGAAAAATCTGACATAAAACGATCGGATTCAGTATGAAGTTGAAATCTGGAGATACAGACAGACTTTGAGATGATAGTCACATGAGAGACAGAAAATGTAAATAATGAGATAACAAGGTCAAAACTATGAGATAATGTAGATACTTATGACATGAGAATCATAGGAGGTAAACTCTGACATTGTGACATAAAATAATCCAAATAATGAAGGAAGGAAGTCACAACTAAGGTGAAAAACCCAAATTAGGACATATAAATCTCATTCGATTAGTCTCATAATTTGGATTTTCATCTCACGCTCATGATGTTTCTACCAACACGAGTTGTATATCTCGTAATTTCGATTTTTTAACTCATAAAAACTTGACTTCGAATGAGAATGTTTTTCTTATCAGGGCTATTTTGTCATCTATCATTTAATTTAGCAGAAGAAATAGAAGGAAGCTACATATTGAAAGGTCATAAACTGACGGTCCCAGCAGTGCAAGTGTCATTTGTGTAAATTCCTTGTATACTCCTTTTTTTCAAATATTCAAGTATTTACCTCTGCTCTTCCGTTCACTGTTAGCTGAAGCGGAAATGTCAACAGCAGGACAGGAGAGATCATGATCTCATGACATTTGAAGCGTGCTCAGTCGTGTGTCCGTCTCCTTGCTTGACCCGCACCAGTCCAGGTTTCATTTACATCTGTTTTTGTGTGTTGGTTTGTTTTTAGTTGACATCTGGGATAAAAATGAAATGCTTCAATGAAGAAGAAAAAAATGGCACCTTGGCTCATTATGACAAATCAAGAGGGAACAATAGTGTCTGACTAAAGGACACACGTCCCTAAACAAAGAGAAAATAAAAGAATTATCGCCGCAATCTCACTGTATCAGACCTGAATCAGTTTGCACAATGGCAACAAACCGTGAAGCCGGATGATATCCTCGTTCAAAGAAAATCAATTTCAGCTGAAAATGATGGAACTGATGGATACTTTCAGTTGGGATATTTTCCATCCCTCATGTTGTCTTTTTCAATCTCTCTCTGTACATTAGTGTCAGATCCACTTGCCATAGCATGCTTCTTTTTTTAAGTGTTATCTCCCCCCCCCCCCGCTTGAATGCCCCCAATTTAACACATTTTCTGTCATGCTTGGAGATGAATGAAATACAATTATCAACACACTCAGATATTAGATCCATTCCACTATATTTTCACAGAGGATCATTTTAAAGTATTTTCCACGCATTAATTCACACAAAGCATAAATAAATCAAATCAGTGCTCATCGGCTTCAGGAGCCTTTTGATACCTCACAGAGTGAGCAATATGATAGTGGGAAAAACAAGCACACAAGCCTGAAAACCAATGGGCGTTCAGGAGAGAAAACCTTTGCAGGCTGATTACTGCATCATCCGCGTGTGTGTGCGCACGGTAAGGTTTGCTGTTTGTACACGAGTGTGTATGTGTGTGTATGGGGGGAGATGGACAAACCCAGGGGTCCGTTTATCTAAGCTGACAGAAACAATTTACAGCACTGCCACATAGGGAGTCTGAACCCCCCCCAACACATAGAGGGAGCTGGAGGGGAACTAGACGGGAATGCGGAGGCTGTGTGGCTTTGAGAACGAGCAGCTATGACTGACATGCCCACCCATGTAGCCATTGTTTTGTTCATTAAGTATTTATATCATTTTTTTTTCTTTTGGTCATGAATTTCCCCTAACATAAATATATTTACCACTTCTTTGTCTGTTATTTTAGACATTTAAATCCTTTTTTTAATGTTTTTTTTTCTTTAATTCCTACGATGTTTGCTATTCTTTACATTGATGGCGATGTCCAGTGTTAATTCAGAGCATGAAACATATCGAGTGTATAAATACATATGTGTATTTGTGTACTTTTACTGCATTTTTTATGTTTGCATGAATCCATAGAAAGAAAAACAGAAAAAGTTAGGATAGAAGAAAGACAGTTTTTGATACTGCTAATCTTATATCACCATTTATATTGTTGAAATAAACCACTCAGCGCCAGCACAGACACATCTAGAAAGACAACCATCCGAGATGCGCAATATTTTAGCACCTATGTGATGTCTCGTCATCCAAACTAGACAGCTATATATGGAGAGGTCGGTATAGGCTGGGTGGAGGCAGTTGGACGGTGCAGCGGGAGACCACTGTTTGATTCCTGTCTGCAGCCACAAGCACAGATTGTTGTAATTGGAATGGAAGACCATTATTCCTTCCTGTTAGGAAACACCAAGATTCTCATAAATTTCAAGTTTCATGATTGAGAACACTTTTCATTTCCTTTCTGACTATGATTGCTGAATTACAAAACCAGGGAACACTGTGTTTCTGCTTCCAGCTCTAACCAAAAAAACGAAGCCACAATGATTTTGTAACCTCTAGCCAAGTAAACCAAGTATCAAATCAAAGCAATTGAGTCCACTTGAGTCCACCGCGTCCTCGATCACACTTTGTGTTGCTTAGGCCTGAAAAGTACACAAATGTATGAGGGTGCAAAACCAGCCCAGACTGACACAATAAAGGCCAAGCGGTAAAGGCGAGTGTCTTATTCTCCACAATATCTATTTGCAACTTTTCCATCGTTGTGCCAAGTTTTAGTTGTGGAGATTTAGTGTTGGACTCTTTAAAATTTGTGTTGTCATGAATTGTTTAGTTTTGATTTTGGTCTTCCTTTTTTTGCTGTGTTGTATTTGTGGTTTGATCAAATCTTTTTTTCTCCTTTCCTGTTTCATTTTGTCTTGGTTTACTTTAAATTTCCTTTTGGTGTGTTTCCACCTTGTTTTAAAGTCACTCAACTGTGTCTTGTCAGCTCGTCCGTCCTCTTCAGCTACCGCTCCTTGCGTCTCTCATCCAATCAACTCCTTCTGCCCTCGCGGTCTCTCACCTGTCATGTGTTTTGAGATTAGTGGAGTTTATATTTAACTTCAGTTTCTCATTCTGTCACCTCGAATCATTTGGTTTTAGCTCACCTGCCAGTCATTCCATTGCTTTTTTTCCCCCCCGTTTGTGTCCATCACCTTCCCCCAAATGTGACATGCAGACTGTTGTCAGTTAAGGTTTGAGTCAAATATGTGTCTAGATAACGAGAAGGTGACAGCGTTGGTCTATAGCAATTACAGGGAGCAGTGAGGAATGTAAACAATTAGCTGAAAACTCGACTGGTCTCTTTGTGCATCGAGATATCATTAATGTGTCACTAATCCTGTCAATGTGAGAGCGTGTTGTCTGAGAAAGACGTCGAAGGAAGTTTTTATCATTGCTTAAATCTAACTGGACTGTAACGTGCATTAGGTTCGCCACATCACGGTCATGTCACCTAAACACACACACAGGACATCAACATCATCATCATCATCATCATCAAAGTAATCATACGTATTCTAACGTTCAGGTGTGAGGGTGTGTTTGTCAAAGGTACCAAACTCCAATCAGTACTGGATTTGGAAAGTTGATGCGGGTTTTGAGATTTAAAAAAAAAAAAAAAAAAAAAATCGGATAAAAATATATCCTCCAAAAACAAACATTTCCGATAAGAATCCCTGAAATAAGATTTTCTTAAGAACTGTGACCGAGATGTTACCAGAGCATTTCACATGAGGAAAAATACTGCTGACGGATTTGAAATAATCTTGTTAATCTCTGTTCCGACATTTTCTGTTTGATACAGGATGAAACACGTGCTCGTCCTGATATATCTCCTCATCATACATCCATGTCTCATAATAAGGACACATAATTATGACTGAGTTGTTTTCATTCGGGGATGGTGATTGAGAGATGCTGTTGATTGCAAATAGATGTTTATTTGCATTATTATTTACGTTTTCCGGGAACAGATATATCAATTGAGAAAGCACAAGTCTCTCAGGGCTTTCTTAAACAGAATATAACCCTAAATAAAACCTCCATGTTGGACTGCAGGTGTGACACGTTATATTTGATTGAATAGTTTATTTCATTCAGTGAAAAAAAAGAAAAATATGCACACAAAATTTTCTAAATTTTGAGTTAAAGGGAGCAGGAAGCAGAAAAAATGGTATTTTCTCTGCCACTTGATAAAAAGAAATCTATTTCCAAAATTACATGATATAAATAAAATGTATGCAGCCAAGACATCCACTTTAACTCCTGTGTTCTTTTTTACAATTCTGTAATTATAATCTGTTTGGTTCTCCAACTTGACCAGTGGCAGTGTATTTCATTAATTTAATGGTGTAAATTTATCATTTTAGCCTTAAATTTCATGTCTGAAATGTCTGTTCCTTTTAAATTATAAGGGTCAAATGTGGAACAATCACACTGTTATTAAATGCGCAATGCTTTGTTACCTAATGAATCCTTTAGTTTGCATACTAAGCAGGGAGTTAAGGTTTTAACATTTTCAGCTTCAGATTGTAGTGTCATCTGCAAAGAGAGTACATGACTCGTTTGATGTCAACGTTTTCTTTCACAATATAGTTTGGAATATTTGATTTTTTTTTTTTTTGTAGCTTTAGTAACACTGTCTACAACGGACTGGCGACTCATCCAGGGTGAATCCCGCCTCTTGCCCAGTGTCAGCTGGAAAAGGCTCCACCCCCCAACCCTTAACAGATAAGTGGTACTGGAAATGGATGGCCAGATGGATAGTTACACTGCTTATTATTCCCCATGTAGCCTCCATATCATTCATATTTTCAATTAATAAATCATTAACATATTCCTTTTCATGCCTTCTAACTATCCATACTAAGTGATTTTTTTATTCTACACTTGTCCTATTCTACACACACACACACACACACACACACACACACACACACACACACACACACACACACACACACACACACACATATAGTTTCTGTGACTGTAGTGACATAAATCATTGGAAGTTGTTATGGAGGGTTGGTATCAACCATTATTGGACTTGGTTGTGGGTACATGTGCACTTGTGTGTGCAATACACTGCAACAAGAGCAGCAGCCCATCAATTTTGAGGAGATTTTGTGGATCGGGATCCAGCATTGTGCTGCCAGCATCCTGATGACAGAGCAGAAATTCGAACGCCTTCACACCTGCTCTTCACTCATGACACTATTCCCTGTTTCCTCGTTCCCTCCAGTGTCCAGAGAGAAAAGTCACACATAACACAGACGTGTTTCCACAGCAATATCAGCTCCCTAGGATCCTCCCTGTAACCTCCATGCAGGAAAAGGTAGCACCAACGCCAAAATTCGGACCGTAGGAGGTCGTTTATAAAGAACCTCTTGTTAGCAACCCCTATTTTTGAGGCATAAATCCTTTGAAATTCAGTGCAATATTTACTGGTGTATTTTATTTTGCAAACCAAAATGTTAAATTATACAAAGCTAGAATGAACTACAGACTCTATTTCAGGCATGTTTGCATGTAACATCGATTGTGCAAATGTAATTGAATTTCTGTTTGTCTGAGGTGGAGCCAGCTATTCACATATCCATCTGTCTAGGAGTTTAATAGAGTTGTAACACAATGTTTCATTTCATAATATGAAAAACCCTCATTCCGATGATCACAGGGTGGTACATTACCTCCGGGTTGTCAGTGCTCTGTGAGTTAATTAGTTGGTTCGTTAGTGAAATTGCAATTTTCACTTAAACACACATCCCCAGACAAAACAACAACAAAAAAAACAACAACATGAAAACAAGACTCGCGGTTCCCTCGGTGAGTTGTTTAAGGACATCTTTGCTGGCGGGTGTCAGCCTTTTGCAGATACTTGCGTCATATTTTTCACCAAGTGATTTCAAGTACTGTATAGTATTGGGTTGTGGGAGAATGTGTATGAGGAGCCCTGTTATCTCGGCGGTGGTTTCAGGTCTGTATGTGAGTGTGGAAGAGAGAAACAGGAGAAGCAGTGGAGCGGAGTTGAACAATGTTTTAGTGCAACAGATGAGATGATGCGGGGCTACAAAGACTCCTTTGAGTTTGGATGGTCGTCTTTGATGGTTGCTTTTGAATGCTGGTCCGACTACATCGTCTGATCAGAAAAATAAAGGAGCTGACGGGCATCAGCATCCAAGCGATGAGTGCACTTATGGTAAAAGGCTGAGACCAGTATCACAGAGTAATGACCAAACCAGAATGCATCGTAGCAGATGCTGGCCAAATAGCCATGATTAACATGATGGCTCGTGGAACAAGAGCCAAGAATACAAAGTCAGCTTCTTCTCATGTCGGTAACATGCACAATCACTCAAAGGCTAATGAGAGCTGCAGCAACCAATAGGGAAGTCTGAGTGAACCCAGGCCAAGTACAAAATAAAATAAATTACCCTTTAATAGAATAAAATAGAGTTCAAATGGATTTGTTTGGACAACAACAAGACTAGAATTAACAGAATAAGTGAGTTTGAAATCATTCCCTCCTCCCTGTAACAACACAAACCCTGGAGTCAACTTTACATTTAGGACTCTTCACAAATCAACTAATGTCTGCATTACAGTCACCACCCTGCAGTGGATCATCATTCTGTGCCATCTCCGTAATGGTGCACCTCAGTCATTGAATGCTGTCAACAAGAGTGTACGTGCATGTGTTGTGAATTTTTAGGGCACTTAGTAGTAGATGCATTTTATCCTCAGTATATGGACAGAAGTGTAAAATCAATCTGATTCCTTGTTTTTTTTCTCAAATCCTGTTTATTAAACTGCCTTGTGTTAATTTTCCGTCCATCCATTTTCTTCCACTTATCCTTGTAAGGGTCACAGGGGGCTGGAGCCTATCCCAGCAGCCTTCGGGCGTGAGGCAGGGTTCACCTTGGACAGGTCTCCAGTCCATCACAGGACCAACACATAGAGACAGACAACCATTCACACTCACAGTCACACCTACGGTCAGTTTAGAGTATCAATCAGCCTCGTTCCCTCTTGATGTCGTTGGACTGTGGGAGGAAGCTGGAGTACCAGAGAGAACCCACACAGGAACAGGGAGAACATGGAGACTCACACTTGCCCAAGCTACCTCATTGGCCACCACTAGATGGCACTAGACACCACAAACTCATCCTTCCAAATGCAATCTACGTCTTGTTTAGTAAAAATGGCTGTCAATGCCAAGATGGCTGATGATTGCTGATTCACCTCGGGAAACATATTGGCCAGGTTTCTCTGGATGCAACAAAATCTTTTTCATATTCATTTTCCTGTCATTTTTAGAGAATTCCTAATTACTCAAATATCTTCCACCAATTCTAAGGACCGATATCAACACTGCTTAAAGGCACACTAAGCCTTGTTGTATAGGTTCAGCACGATTTTATTTTAATCTCAAATCGTAGGCATATCCCCTTGATCTGCTAGCTACCTGCCCCCTGAATAGACTATGAATAAGTCTGGTTTCTGGAGACAACACAGGACTCACAAATGTCAAGCCCATCACTGAGTGCACAGAATATGCACATAAACATAAACAAAGTTCAAGCCAATCACTGACTAGATGATGATGCGGGGGTTAGTGCACGTGCATACATTGGGGAATAAACAGAGTCGACTAGGTGCTAGCTAGCGCTAGCTTTGAGTCCAGAAAGGACAAATTCTACAAGAAGTGTCTCTTTTGCATAAGCTCATAAAATAATTTCCAATACATCAGCTGTAACTCATAACCTGACAAAATAATTTTCAATACATCAGCTGTAACTCATAACCTAATATCTTAGATATATTGTATAAAGACAGAAAATAAATTTACTCACTGAACAGTTGCCATTTGCTCACTCATCTTAGCGACGTTAGCACAGCACAGATTCACTTTCCATGTCGACGCGTGTCCATGACATTCACAGAAACACGGGGGCGAGCTTCCACTGTGCTTGTTTGGTATTTACAACGAACATCAACGGAAGTGGCCAGTATTTACTGAGTTTGATATTATCTGTTGAAATGATTTTCAGGTTTTGTCTATGTTAACATTATAAATAGAAACAAAACATCTTTTAATGTACAAAACATTCTGGAAAGCCCATAAATCATTAACTGCATTGTTTCCTCCTTAACAGACCTCGTTCATTCATCGGATCAGTTAGTGATATAAATGCCAATATATTGCGCATCCTTTTTTAAAATTCATTTTTTAATCAACTTTTTTTTTTCAAATGAACATATTTCATTACAATGACATAATGACTTATCAAATTAAACAAGACTTTTTTCCCACCGTGGCTGGTCTGTTGTACAGTAGAGGGAGACGCTGTCGCCTGGAGCCATCCTAAATCATGAGTGATGAATCATGTGACAGAGCAGGATGTTTCCATTTATTGAGTGAGCTGCTTTCTTATTGTTCTGTGCAGCTTTATGTGTAATTATCTGTCCATATTGTGTCAGATTATATCACTGTCAATGACCAGGTGATCATTCAGGACTAATCTGCGAGAGAAACGACGCCTCTAACAAGACGTACCTTCTTGCCCACCACCATGAAGCTCAGACCCCATCAAAAACTAGATCCTGACATCATACTGGACTGCATGCTAACTTCTCGATATGGATTACTGGGAAAATTAATGTAAGTCAAATTGAGATGCTGTTTTCTCCATGCATGAATCTAAAACCCAACTGGAGACCGATTTCAGCTTGAGCTGATTAATTTCTGCCACGTTTACGTTAAGGGTAATCCATGTAAAAAGACACAGATGATGTATTGCTTCATAAATTGCTTGCATGTGTTAATGTGTGTATGAGTCAGCCCCGTGACCATCTGGTGACCCAACCACCTGTCGCCTCTGCAATACTGCGCCGTGATAAGCAACATAAAAAGACGGATGGATGATAATGTGTCCGCCCCAGGATGAGGTCGAATTTAATCACTTTTTTTTGGTCGATGTAGACCACGGCATTGTCTCTATTGATACTCACAGGATCTTTTTCTTGTTCGATAACAATATCTTTTATTACGGCAACACACCAAACTATGTATTTGTAATAAGATGAGTGAGGCATGGAGGTATGATGATGAAAGAAAAGTTTGTGACATAACAAAATGAAATGATGTATTACTTAAAAAAAGAGCTTTTTTTTTCCCCCAGTGAAAAAAACAGAAAAAAATTGGTAACCAGCAATATTATGGGTGGGAGAAATGATCACTACCGCAATATAATATTGATACACTGGTACCAAATATCAATATTTTTATTACAGCAGCGTTGTTCTCACCCCTTGCTGTTTTTACAAGTTTTTTTGCTTTGGCTTGTGTGTCCAAACGAGGACCCTGCACTCGATTGTTTGCATCTCAGTTGTCAACTTCTTTTAATTGACAGAAATATACAGTATCAATACACAAGTCCTGCATTTTTAGCATTGTTTCCTCTACAGTCTGTCATACGTGATTTGTCCGAAAATTCATAGATGACTGCAGAATCATTATATTGTGATAGTATCATTATTGACAGTAAAGTATTACGGCTTTATTTTTAGTCAGATGGTTTGATCTTTAAGAACATTTAAGAAGCCCCTCTT
The DNA here is from genome assembly GCF_037954235.1 of Aulostomus chinensis. Taxonomy (NCBI): domain Eukaryota; kingdom Metazoa; phylum Chordata; class Actinopteri; order Syngnathiformes; family Aulostomidae; genus Aulostomus; species Aulostomus chinensis. The sequence goes on from NC_141329.1 coordinate 21,444,762, forward strand.
GTATTTTCAGCTTTTTCTAGAATCTGTTCTTAAAATGGAGAGTGAGGAGGGTCATGGCAGCTTGCTACTCAGAGTAATGGAGAGAAAAGTAAAGGCTGAACTAGTCTTTAAGTGGCCTTGTCCTTTCTCTAACAGTCTTGAAAACTTCGCATTAGACACAATAACATGATCACGGTCCTCAAAAAAGGTCCAGCTTCACATCGCCAGTCCGCTTCCTGTTGCAAAATACTCGCCTGAATGGAAACGTCTGTGGGAGGCAAGGCTTTTCATTACTAGAAAGAAATCTCTACATTCTGACATGAACCCTAATGCTTTGATGTTAATGTGATTATGTGAATGGTCACGTGAACATCCTAAATCTAATTATGTTGCTTCAATTAGCGCTGTATTTGGAGCATTAACGCCAGCATTAAGACAGTGAGTGCATCTTATTTGACAGCCAGCACACATGCTGATGCCCCTTTTTTGGGTCGGCATGGCTGAAGGCTTTTTGATGCCCCCCCCCCCTTTGAGACTGTGTCTTTGAGCAAGAGATTGAACCTCTTAATACTCCTAAAAAGCTGGCTTACATGCACCCTGGACGGTAGTACCTGAAATATCATGTTTATAAGAACAGGACAACTATTGAGGACCCCCCCCCACACACACACACACACACACACACACAAAAACAACTTTAAAAGGAGAAAAAGGTGAAAAACTCAGGAGGCAGAGCAGAACAGAATGTTTACACATCTGTAACATCTGTCCAATGAAAAGGAGTGAGCAACCATCTCCTTACGGGTACGCTGAGAGGATGCATGCCATTAGATCACGCATTATCAAATAATAGCTATTATTTATGATTTTGTTTTTCTTTCTTATGTATGTTGCATTGCTTGCCCTGCCCTGAAAGACGAGTCAGTTTTGCCGCACGTGCTCTGTACAATGACAGTACAACTGACTTTGAAGAGCAGCGCGCATATCTAAATCTATTAGTTTAAAATGTCAGTGATGAAAATTATTTGGGCGTTTGACTGAAAATCTCCAAACCTACCTACGGTGGCTGCTGATTCTGTGCATACTGTATTGGCTGTGTAGGACAAAACCGTGGTGATGAGTTTGCATAAGTCAATAACAAAGATCATGCATGAATGAAAAGACCTGTGGAAGAGGCTGCACTTTTCCTCCTCTACCATTGCAGTAATGGGCTAGAGTAGCTATCACAGCCTTTTAAATCTTTTTCCTCTTGGGAAGCACTTTCACTATGAATACATTTTCCCATTCAGATCATGAATATAGAAAGCTAATATGGACAGCTTTATAGTGAAACCCCTGGCAGAATATTGTTGCTGGAAAGGAAGCGCACCGATCACACACTCGTATAGAAGCTTAGGCTGTAGAGTAGAGGGTTATTGATCAGGGCGGGAGACAAACGTATAATATGTTACAGCAGATACATGTATTTTACATTGAAGGGGGGTACCTACTGACAAACTGAGAAGATGATTCGAGATAAGATACGTGAAACCTACTTAAAAAATATGCAAAAAGCCTTCTCAGCTATATATGTTTTATTTTCAACATTTGATTTACAAGCAAATTCTTATTTATATTTAACATATTTAACATATTTCCCCACCATCTGCTCATGACAACCAAAACAAGATTAATGTATTTACCATTATATTCAGGCAGTCACGGCACTGAGTTCTGATAAATGACAGTATATCTATATATCTATATCTATCTATCTATCTATCTATCTATCTATCTATATATATATATATATTTGAATGAAGTATTCCACTGCAGAAGCATGACAACAAAGAGCAGCACATTTAGTAGAAAGGAAGCTGACCATCTAATGTTTTGATCATGATTTTTCTATAACCATTATTAGATACATCTCAGTGCAATTAAATTCAAATCAACAGAGGGACAAACAACACAAGATAGGATTTACAGCTGATATATTGTGGTGCATTACAGAATAAACTGGAATTGCATGAGTGTATATTGATATTATACTTCACGAAATTCCAGGCAGCACTGAATCTTAGACTCCTGTATCGATATGATAATGATTTCTGTTCGCTTCTTCTTCATAGTGCTTAATGGAAAAGTATGTGGTGTGTAATGAATGTGCTGCAGGTCAGACATATGAATGAGACATGAAAAAAAAGGTAATTATGACTAATGTTGGCGTATGCTCTCAATAATATTTGTGGCCACAGGTCTTAAGCTTTAACACACATATGCCCAGATACATGAGATGAAACATGATGCTAATGTACCAGCAAAGGTCCTCTGAACTTCATCCAATAAAGCCGCTCACCCTTGATCAGGAATGATCATATGATATGATGTATGTATGTATAAGTATGTGTGTGTGTGTGTGTGTGTGTGTGTGCATATATATATATATATACTTGTGTGAAATTGGCTTTTACTTTAAGCTCCGATGCTCCACATGTCCCAATCAAGCATTCCAGAGAGGATGAAACCAATCACTGTTTAATTCTCCCATTTAATTATAGCCCACAAAAAACATCTTGACAGGAAGCTAGAGGGGGAGCAAATCCAGAGCTACCATTGTTACCGCTGCACAAGTTCTTGAATGAGCCTTCAGGTCCCACACACACTGCAGCCAGATTATCCTCACTAGTAATCATATGGGTGCCAGTGGACACTGACAGGGTTAAGGAAAGTATTGAATATAAGGGTTTCCCTGGTGCCCTTCATTTTCATTTTTATAACAAGTCGTCGGCTTTGCCCCGTGTAATGAGAGTATTTACTTGGTAGGAAAGAAAAGAAAAGGGAGATTAGAGCATCACAGGATGGGATTATAAAAACCTGAGACCACAAAGACAGTCAATCACTTGCAGAAAATCCCTCAACATCTTCAAGCTTTCATCTGCTGTTTATTCTCCTTCCTTCATCTGGCTGCCTGTCTTTATGTCTGTTCTATTGCCGCATGAATCCAGCCCTGCTCTTTTTCTTTCCTATTTTTAACTTAAAAAAGAAATTAGGAGACTCATAAACACAATATCTGAGCCAGTTAAACTGTCAGCGAATCATTCTTTTAACCCTGGGCCCTATTTTGGTCTAAAATGATTTTGGAGTGAAAGCAATTATGGAATTGGTCCAATCATGAGCAATAATGCTAGAACCAGCCAACTCAGAAATGGCTGTAACAAGCAATTGTCCACACCGGTTGCTTTGGACCATATCCAGTTGTTAGGAGTGTTTCAACATTCTGGAAATGACCCAACAGATATAGATAGATATGCCTAATATGCGCAGTAACCAAAGCCTGGACAGTCTGGCAGGAACCAATCAAACAAAACAAACAAAAAAAAACATATATTAAATCACTTTTCCCTGAAGATAATCTGCTGTAAATAGTATGGAGGTGACGTTAACCCAAAAAAGTAACGTTTTCAACTCCTGTGCTCAGGGGTGCAGCTTGATGAGAGTAAGAACTTCTTAAATTTAAGAAAAGACGCGACCTATTATATTTTGAGATGGGAAACGTTGTGAAAGAAAGGAGAAGGCGTAACCTCATTCTCATCAGGACCAAATGGTCACACTTTACATGAGATTTTAAATCAGAACGTCTGCTAATTGTCTTGTATCCCATTATTTTCCTGGTGATAAATAGGTGATCATGCTTAGTCTGGGGTGATAAACCATTAGTCTCAGGTCTGTTTCTCGCCTGTGTCTCATATTATAATCTGAGCCTTTCAATGGTAAATAGTGGGCACTTCTACACACGTTGACCTGGACTATTGCTTTGTAAACCTGTTTCACAGTTACCCGATAAAGAGCACTCGTGCTCAATATTGGACTAACTCCATTATATTTCCATAATTAATACTGTATAAGCGTGGCAGATTTTAAAAATAGACTCATGTTTTACACTCCACTTTTGTGATAAGTATTTGTTGATTGATTGATAGAAACTGGCCCGTGAAATACAAAGAAGTATCTAAGTCCCTAAAAATGCAGGGTTAGGGTGAGAGATAATAAAAAATGGCCTGCAAAAAAATACCCAAGATACATGGATAAAGAAACCAAACAACTCTATTTCCTGGCCGCATAACTCATCCAAAGACAATATCAAGACAATTTTGTTTCAAATTCAAACTGGCCACGCGTCCCGTTTTCATGAAGCAGATAGAATCTATGAGCAGGGTCCTTGAGAAAAGGTCAGAGATAAGACCGTCTCTCTGATGATACGGCAGCGCAGCAGTGCCTCTTCTTCAAAACATTTTTTTTTCCTATAAAATTGATGTGATAGAGGAAAAAAACAAACAAACCTGAATTCTTTTTTTTTATACTCAACTATGAAACAAAGTAACAAAGGGGATGGAGTTTCCTCATTATTCTCAACATGACTTTCCGATATTTTTCGATACTTAAGCAGAGCAGCAGTAAACTTCAACTTGATTGACGTCGGCATTCCGAAGGTAACAGTGGTTTGTGGTGATGTTTTCACCTTAAGTTTTGACAGAAATCATAACGCAGTTAACCTCCTCTAAAACAGAAAATGAATAACCACAGTTTTCTAAATCCAAACCTGCACAATGACACGCTGTGTAACTGCACGGAGGCTCCAGGTATGCCACAGGGACTACTTTTTTTCTCAATTGTTTGCAATATCAGAAAACAGCACAACCTTGTGTTGATGTTGAAGTTGTCCAGGACATAATTAAATGTAAACTTCTAAAAGATACATTCACACTCTTCAAAGTATGTTTCATTTGTGAAGTTTATCTCGCTGAACAAATCACGTAAACCCTTGTTTTCCAGGTTTTTTTTGTTTTTTTTTGGCCCTTCTGGGAAAGGGAACTCAAGGTGATCCCACCTTCCATGATGGCCTACAAAAATCCCTGCTGCTCTCTGCACCAACACGGATAATAACTTGTCTGCACATACTGAATTTATAAAGTATTTTATGGGAACAAACCCTAGATTTGCATCACTTTCAAGCATTGCCCTTTCAAACAAATGCCCTTGAAACTTTTTTCAATTTCCTGACAGTTGTTAAAGTCCATACTATCACAGAATTTGGTGAGTATCTGAATACCATGCAAAGACGGAATAACCAAAACAACCGGGGGCGTTAATATTCAGTTATTTTACTACACACTTGAACTGGAATGTCTCCGTCTAGATATTTTTGATTGGCCCAAAAAAATATGAAGGCTGTAACAATCCAACTTCCGCCTGAGCTTGGACCATGGAGAGCTCAACTACACTGAGAAGATTGCACTCTTTACCGCGGAGACTGATGGTGGGACACGGATGCCACCATGTTTATATCCCGAGCCTCGTCACACTTCAGCAGCTTACTTCATGTTAGCCTCTCTCAGAGTATGAAACGTTCATGTACTTGCTTCTTCTCTATAGTCACCTTCTCCTTCCTCCTCCTTCATTCTCCAGCCATGGACTCTGGCTGGGCTGCACGCTGTGTTCCCTGCTTAAGTTACTTTAACTCTGACACTAGTATAATGTTTTACAAACAAGACAGGAAAAAAAATATTGGAGGCTTGAAAAACTTGAGTTTTATTCATCTGAATGAGCAGTGGCAGTCCAGTGGGTCCGACGTCACAGTCATGAACAGACTGGACTACTAGTTCACACTGACTATCAGGACGGAGGCCAATAATTCACATATGCTCAAGTGTCACTGTTTCAGACTGTTTTCCACCACAGACAAACTTTAGTCTATGATACAGAAAAGTTTGTTGACAGCTTCTGTCTGACATAGATCCACCTGGAGAGAACAGCCCAGGACAGAGATATGTGGAGGACCCTGGTCTAGAGCCTCAGGAGGGGTGATGCGCTCGAGAAAATCAGTAAGTAACCAAAGTAAATACAGTATCTAGTGTGTGCCATGGCTTAGTTGTTGCCCCAGTTTTTGGTTGTCCTGACCATGATGGACTGACAGTAGCTTTTGTACAGTAGCATAAGCTTTTCTTGTTGCCCCTCATGATAAAATAATCTGTCAGTGAATCACACTATCTAGGACACCAACGATCAGATTCTATGACATCTTTATGGAATGACATGTCTCATTTCTCTTTTGTGACGTTTTTCAAACTGCTCTGATCAGCTGGGGAGGTGCAGCATCACATTTTCCTCACTGTATTGATTGAAACCCCTCATGCGCCTTCCCCTTTTGGGGAAGTAGAACACATTTTCATCTCCTTGCACCATTAACGCTCTGCATCAACTGTGGGGAAATATTTGAACTCGTCCACTGATATATATTTTACTGTCCAGCTTGAAGTCACGTGCGCTGTCTCATTTCCTGCCAGCTTCTCTTTCAGCCGTTAAAAAAGCTGTTGTAACAGGGAGCAGAGAAGTTACTGTAAGTTGTGTGGTAGGACCCAATTAAAATTCAAGTGAAAGATAGAAGAAATAAAAAAAATTATTTATGAAAATGTTTAAAGAATGTCCCAACGGAAGAGCTCATAGGTGAAATTACAACTGAACTGACGTTTAATCAAGTTTTTCATTTTTAGCTCAGTTCAAAGTGTATAGACTGTCAGGTTTCAGTGGTGTAGTGGAGGCACAACCAAAATAAAGAAGTTGGAGGCAGGCGGGGAAGGATGAGCGAGGTATGATTAAACAGTCAAAATAAATGAAAATTAAAGCTGCAAGCAGCGTTGTTAGGGCCTGAGCCCCCGCCTAACCGCGGCCGGATCGCCGGCCCCAATCCAACGGTGTAATCGGCAAATCCCTAGGCCTTGTAGTTTAGGAGATACGAGCCTCAGTGCGCTGCACAGTGCGAGTGCAGAGTTGAGAGCCGGCCCTTTAAGAGCCCCTCCCTTCTCTGCTCGCTCTCTGCCATCTGTGTCAGAGTGGAGAGCAGAGGAGGATTTGGCAGTTTTACTGTGAAACACAGTCATAACTCAGCATATGTTGGTCAAAAGTGGAAAGTTATAAGATGTTTTCATAGTTTTTTTGTCAGGAATTCAATAATATGGTTTTTGAAGGTGTGGGTCTTTTAATTTAGAAGCTAGAAGTGTTTGAGAATATGTACCATGAGAGCAGAGATGCTCCCCTTTCTGTTTCCATGACAACAGATAACAAATCTCTACCATCTGTATTAGACTGAAGGGCAGAGGAAGATTCTGCCAGTTTTACTGTTAAAAACAGTCATTAACTCTCCATATGTTGGCCAATAGTAATATTTTAGACCATCTTTTCCAGTTGTGACTCCAAGTGCTGAGCTGACAGCATTGATCCGTCTGCCTGTCATCTTCTGTCCTACCTTTGTCTAAGTTTGATGTGCTTCTCCTAGTGAAGGTGTTGAATGACATCATCAATCCCAGGGTGATGGAGAAGTGCTCCTCCATCCATGTTGGTATCAAAGTGGTGAGAGTTGAAGTTGAGGAGGTAGAAGCTCCAGTTGGACCCAAAGTGTGACTGCAGATGTGACAGCTTCATATTGACCCTTGTGTTCATCATTGTCTGTGCGACCTGTTGGCTGTCACTTTACTGTGGTTCTTCCAGTTAAGTTGCTGAATATCATCAAGCATGAATGTGGCAAAATACAGCATTGAAAACAGGACATTTGACTGTGGATTAGAAAGTTCAACATTCATTGTCCATGTACAGTTATTGTGACAATAAAAGACAGACATCAGCTGTGGTGAACATGGGAATTTATTAACTGATTAATTTGAACAAAAGGTCAATTAGAGACAGTCACTGCATGTGTAACAAAATGTAAATTATAAATCTGAAGTCAAACAAAAATGCTTTTAGAACATACAGTGAACATAATTAATCAAAGTAATTTAGAACTTCAATGAAATTTCTCCCCGTTGGGGTTCAATGAACAAACTATTTACAAGTTTAGTGAAAGAAACCCAACATTCCCACATGAGCAAGCACTTGGCGACGGTGGTGAGGAAAAACTCCCTTTTACAGGAAGAAACCTCAGGCAGAACCAGGCTCAAAGTGGGCGGCCACCTGCCTGGACCGGTTGGGGTTGAGAGGGAGAGGGAGAGAGATGGGGCTGGGGTGGAGAGGGGAGATAGACTTGGGGGTGAGGGGCGGGGGCAGTGGGAGAAGAGGAGAGAGATACAGAGAGAGAGAGAGAGACAAAGAGGGAGGGGGCTGAGAGGAGAGACAACAGGCAAAAATATACATGCATGATACATTTATAAAACATTCATAAGAGACCAACAGCAATAATGTGACAGACAGTGACTCACAACAACTATAAATAACAAACTACAACTATAAATAACCAACAACAACTATAAATATCAACAACAACAACGTGCTGTGACCCATGATTGTCACGCAGCACCAGTGGAACCATGATTCGTGGAGCTAAACTACCAACTCATAGTCACTACAAAACTGCAGTAAGTGCAGTGCGTGACAGTGGAATAAGTTAATAATAAATACATGAATAAATACCTTAAAAACCGCGCATGTCAAGACATGCACAGAATAAATAGCCAAAGTTAAAAAGGTTTAAAAAGTTAAAAGGTTAAAAAGGGCACAGAGAGGTGGAGTGGGACTTTCTAAACTAACAAATGCCAACAGTCATGCCAGGCTTCCTATCAACAACAGGTCCGAGTCAACTTGTCCTACCAGCACACACAGAGCCAACTGAGCTGACATGAGGCTAGTATTTGACCTGGGACAGCCATGTAGCTTTGACACTCAGTCATCCTGGTGGTCAGAATCGCCCTGGAAATCCTCAAAGTCATCCAAGCTAAACAAACTGGCGAGGTCATCTAACTCCCCCTGATCATCTGAAACAGAAAACCTACACAGGATCCCTTCGTGATCGCTGAAGTAGGCTGGCCAGACTGCACATTCCACGTCGTACTGTGACGTTTTAACGTAAACGTGGTCAATTAGCGTCCCCTTTTCTGTGGTCTCTTGTGTCACGTGTTGGGTGAACCCTTTTTCTTCCATAAATTTACAAATTGATGACCCTTTCAAAATGTTCTCATTAAAGTCTCCCATGACTACAACAGTGTTACTTGTTGGAGTTAACCAGTCAAGCAACCTCCCCACATTGCCTTTGAACAGCAAATTTGGATACGCTGGTGGACGGTAAATGACGGCCAGGGAAATGCTCAATTTTTTGTGCAGGCACACCAAGCACTCCAGATTGAAATCGGGTACCTGCAGAATGTCGACGTCCGAATGGGCTAAACTATACAGGCCGACGCCACCGCGTTCTAACTGCTGGAATTTGGAGAATGTGGGGTCAGCGGCGCTGTAACACAGAGACCGAGGACGACTGTGGAAATCGTAGCCAGAAATTTGCACACAGTCCAATGAGGACTGTGCAGTGAGCCATGTTTCTGTGACAGCAATGCAGTTAAGCTGCAAATGCTGCGTGCAGGACACCAAGTCTAGCAGGTGGCGACTTAAACTTTGTACGTTCATCAAATACACCGCGAACCGTGTATTTGATGAAGGCTGCTCAATCAAAAATGGAGGCATGCTAGCCATGGCCTCCTTAATGGTGTCCTTGCAGTAAATGGCCTTTTCTTCAAAGTCCTTGATGATCAGTCCCGACAAGGCCCTAACACGACTGAGAGCTACATACGCCTGCCCAGGTGCAAATACCTTCTTTAAAGACACAACAGCCTGGTCTACAGTCAACCCCTGTACTTTGTGGACTGTACAAGCCCACGCTAGCCTGAGGGGAAACTGCACCCGCACACAACCGCGCTTCCTGGTCTTCTCCCTGTCTGGTTCAATAGCAGTAGAATGCCTGTATTCTACTGCTGCGTGTGGACGCTCTGTCCTCCTCTGTCTGCCAATGTTGTCGTCATCGAACTTGACGTAAATTCTCAGAGGAAATGTGGGGTCGGGGCCAAATTCAATGTAGGTGACAGTGCCACACGCGCCATTGACCAGACCGTCCTGGACGTCGACGTTACGACAGAGCATGACTCTGGCGTTTTTGGCCAAACACAATTTAGATTCCAAACACGTGCCCTGCCCCTTGCTAATGATTCCAGGTTCCAATTTGCCGGTTTTGCGGTTCGGCGTAAAGTCTTTAGCGTCAATTTCAACATAATCTGGGCACGTGCGGAACAACTGGTTCAAATTAAATTCTTCCACTTGCACATTTGTGGTGAAAATATGCAAGGCCGAGCTATCTTCCCCTGTCTCTCGCGATTTCAAAATTTGGACGTCGCCGTCTAACATGGGGGTTTTCTTTGAACGCACCCGAAGCCTGTTCAACATCTCAGCAAAGGAGCTGTCCTTCTGTCTGACGACAGTAGTCAGCTCCACCACGCTAAAGTGGCACCACAGGTCCACACCAACCTGACCAGCGTACAGCGGCTTCCCTTTAACGGGAGGCAACTGGTAGAAGTCACCGACGGCTATGACGCTAACATTACCAAATGGGGAAAAGTCACCGGTCTGTTTTAACTGCCTCAACCTGCCGTGAACGTATGCCAACAGATTGTGATCAACCATGCTAATCTCATCAATGATGACAATTTGGAGGTCTCTAAATGTGGCCCTTAGAGAGTTCAGTTTGTCTTCTCCCAAGGGTGTGTAGGGCAAGCTGGAGTGTGTGCCAATACTCAGCGAGTGATGAATTGTTGCTGCATTTAAAGTGTATGCAGCTATGCCCGTGGAGGCCATTAACAGAACCGAAATGCTATCTGGTTGATGACAAAGTGTTGCCAGCAGTCTCCCGGCCTCGTACTGAATGGCCCTAATTAAGTGACTTTTCCCCGTCCCTGCACCGCCTGTCAAAAACACATGCAGAGGCTCTGGGTTCTTACCCATGGCCTTCTGCAGACACCACTGTCTAACTTTGTTGAAGACAGCCATTTGCGTCTCGTTCAGAGACCTAACTAAGGCCAAGCCGTCACTTCTGGGCAAAATGCTCCTGTTCCTCTCCAAAAACACATCTGTTTTTGGTTTGGCAGCCGCCAAATCGGGAACATTTTGTAAGGCGTCGGCCAAATGCTCATCAGCATTTTCGCCTTGCCGTTGCTCTTTCATCTCCTCTAAACACTCGATGCGTTCCGCTTCCAGCTCAGGACAGAGCTCCCCCCAAACATCCTCATCCACCTGACCTTGCTGAGCAATCTCCTCAGCGTGATCCAACTCAGGACAATCGACCTCAAACCTGGCCCTATTCTCATCGACGACGCTTTGGACCGACTTCATCGAACCGTCCCTAAACCTAACCTCTCCATCCTTATAGAACTGACTGAACAGATGAAAACCCTCAGGTTTCAGATCTGCGTCAATTCTGTAATGGAGATACATCTGAAGCAGACTCTGATAGTGTGCTTCCTCTTGCTTTTCTAAATCAAAGCGCATGTAGCGCACAACAGCGAACTGAGACCGCGTTCTCCTCAAGATGAAGCCAAGTCCATTCTTCAGTTGAATCATGTTCTTGGGCTTTTCATTCTTGCTGAGAAGACGATACTCAGACGCAAACGTAGCCATACACATGTCGTCAAAAACCTGGTCATCTGGCCTGCTCCTATACCTATCTACGATATTTGGCATCCACATATCCTCTGACCTCATGTCACCACAAGCGGCTTTCTGCCTCAACACACTGAGGGGTAAACTCATCCTAACAACATTTGCCCCTGTTGGCACAAAAACAACCTTCCTGGAACACTCCCTCAGATGCATGTTCGTTAGCCTGTACACCGACTCCTGGGCACAAACGTCCCTGTTGTGCAAATACACACTTCCTAATTTTTTCAAAGCCTCTCTAGCAGAGAGATTTGATTGTTTGGATGCTTCTTTTTGTGCGTTGGCCAATAAAAGCCCAATTTCTCTCTCGGCTTTGGTTATATACGAAATGATATAAATGATTACTGCATAGGCATCGGTGACAAAGCTAATGTCCATGTTAGCATTCCAGCACTTCAACAATTTCTTATTATACTGGTTCACCCAGACGTCCTTTACCCCTCTTTTATAGACTACCCTAGTCTTTGTGTGCAGGCGCTTATAAGCCAGCTCAAAAATCTCCTGATTAATGCCCAGAGTCTGGAACAAGTGGTCCACGCTAGCGTAGGCCACTTCTCCTGCGTCCGCTTTTTTAACAGCCTTCTTCACGGCTTTCAAAATGGCGTGTGCCGTCTCCTTATTAATGGGATTCGTGTCTTGAAAACAATTACAGACCGGCACGCTTGTTGACTGAGGATTCTCTCTGGCCTTCGGATCACAGGTACAGGTTTTAATTTCCGTTTTACAAACAAAAGTTCGTGCCGAAACAACTTTTGGGAAATGGAAGCGACACGTTCCGTGTTTCAAACAGGATTTTGTGTGTCGCCTTGAGTGGGCTTGAACCGATGCCACGATAGCCGATAACGTGTCATCGTCAGGGTTTAAGTCGCAGGTGACATATTGGTCAATAAATGCCACCACCTCCTCATCTGTGTTCTTATCAATTTGGGGAGCCCCCTCAATCCAAAACAGACAGTGGACATGAGGGGAGCCGCGCTGTTGAAATTCTACCCTATAAAAGTAATCTGTGATTTTGCCAATCGGTTGTGAAGGAGACTTGAGAACCTCATTCAAAAAGCAATGCCACCTGTAGTCAAACATCCTCGCGGCTGTCACGGGGTTCCTCCGCAACAGCTCGCACCTGTCTGCCCACTCCAAATCCTCTACCGTCTGCGTTCTGCCCTCCTGCTTCAGGATACTGGTCAGGAGATTCTGCCAGCGCAGATCAGCAGACGAAAACGAACAGAACCACGTCGGAATCCCCAACTGACGGACGCATGCTAACAGGTCCTTCTGAACCGACTGCCAAAAGGCAGGCGTTCCTCGAATGGGCTTCAGAAATCTGAAGCCCTCGTCGACCTGCAACATCTGCTTCAAAGTGTCCTCGTTCATCAGCATCGCTGCGCTAACCTTCTGGGACTTGTGACCTGCCCTACCCTTACGCCCTGCCACGGAAACTTTGGAGGACACTTGCTCAGTCTCAGACATGTACTGACTGAAAAAAATGTACTCAACGTTGCCGGAATAGCGGCCATCCGCATGCATAATCCGGTTGTTGAAGTACCGCGTCAGAGTCAACGCTTGCGAGCGCCCGTCGTGAAATGTTTTCCTACCCAGAGGAAACAAGACGGGGAAACACTTGGCCTCGTTCGTCTGGTCAGAAAGCAGCCTAACTGGACTATTCCCTTCCGCAGGCGCCACGTTGATTATGTCCTCGAAATACTGGTCTAATGCTTCCTGACCAATATCAACAGGCATAAGACAAGTGTCCTGAAACATGCAGTGCTGCTGTCTGTCATGCAACAGTTCATCTTGAATTATTTCTGTTGAATCATCTATCACGTCGTCTTGACCACCTGACGGAGCTGTCACCGCACCCTCTGAAACGACCTGCTTCTGCTCACAAGACTCTGCCCCATCTACGACAGCTCCGTCCTCACCGTCAGACTGAACCTCCTCAGTCTCGCCATCGTCCTGGCGACAAAAGTCATTGACCCAATCCTCATTGAAGTCAATGTCCTTGTAGAAAGGATTATTCCTTTTTAAAAAGTGCAGCGCCTGTCTTACTCGTGTACTATCGACAAACTGATATCGATAATGGCCTTTGTAGGTCAACTTGCGTTTAAGTTTGACCTGCATCATGGACCCTTCCACGCTAGTCCTAGGCAACACATTGGTTGTCTGCACGACATTGGCCGGAACGCATGTTACCGGCCCATGTACTCCGTTCTGCCCCCCTTTGGGCAATGCCAACAGTTTCATGAACGGAATATGCAGTGCAATCAAGTGTTGCTCCAAGCTATTTAAGCATCCCAGTTCCGGCGGAATGGGATCTGGTGTCAGGTTGTTGACCCAACACTCAGCTGGAATCTGCCCCTTTGAAATCTTACTGTGACACGTATGGCAGATCCAAAGTTCCCCTCTACAAGCTGCCAACCCACAAGGCACAACACAATCACTACCACACCTATGCAAATACGTGTCACTTATGCATCGGTTAGCAACCGCAACTCTAGCAGAATTTCCAGCGTACATTTCGTAACTACAACCCAGCACCTGAGTTCTGAACAACAACCGATGACAGACACAACAAATGAACTCAGGGCCATCTCTAACCTTCTCCAAGAATCGTTCCATGACAAAGTTGAAGTCTTGACACTTTTCATATGCGCTTTTCCTACTTAATTGAGCGGTCGCTATCACTTTTTGCTTAAAATCACAATCGTCACGATACTTTTGGCGAATTTGTTTATTTGCACCTCTAACTTTTTGTTTATGCAAAATGTTTTGTCTGTACTTGATGATACTTGCGGCTCTAACTCTCTGTCTATGCAAAATGTTTTCTCTGTACTTGATGATACTTGCGGCTCTAACTCTCTGTCTATGCAAAATGTTTTCTCTGTACTTGATGATACTTGCGGCTCTAACTCTCTGTCTATGCAAAATGTTTTGTCTGTACTTGATGATACTTGCGGCTCTAACTCTCTGTCTATGCAAAATGTTTTGTCTGTACTTGATGATACTTGCGGCTCTAACTCTCTGTCTGTGTTTGACATTTTGTCTGTATTTAATGATACTGCTGGCTTTAAGTTGCTGTCTATGGTGGATATTATGTTTATATTTTGCTACACTAGTTGATTTAACGCGATGTCGGTGCTCAACGTCTAGTCTATATTTCAACATACTGGCAGCTTTGCTTTTTTCCTTAACTGCCTCTCTGTGCTGGATGTTTTGCTGGTAACTTTTCTTACTCCTTGCTTTACTAATTTCTTTGACACGTTGTTTATGTGCCAATTGCATGTGATATTTAATATGACTTGTTAATTTTTTCCTTTCCCGACAGATTGCATTTTCAGAATATGTTTGTCTATGTTTCAAGGCATTTTGTTTAGTGAGCAACATATTTAATTTTTCGTGTTTCCTTTTCTTTTGCATCAAATATTGTGATCTCCGAGAGGTAACATTAACTTTTCCCTGACTAACATTTTGCACAATGTTATCGGTGTCAAGACCCTTGTCAGAAACTACAAATGGGAAGTTACATTCTGTAGATTCAATGTCAACATCCTTCATTGTAGTCCTCAAGGTGTAAGTTGGCACATCCACAAGTTTACAACAACCATAACACGTCTGTTGTCTAGGCTTAAACACACAGACCACATTCTCAAAATGCCTGTCCAGGATGTTCTCTACATAAATGCACTGTGGGGAGAAATGGGCACCAGCACTGCTATACTGAATCCAACGTCCATGAATAAAAGTACAAACACTAACTCCTAACAAATCTGCTGTGACCTGTATTTCCACCTCAGTGGCCCAAGTGTTTACATATTTCATCCTGGACTGCTGGAGGTACTGTGACACAGAGGAATACTGTTCTCTCAAAAGAGAGACATATTTCTGAGCATTTCTCTCCAGCTCTTTACAAACACCTGATCTAATCTTGCGATGGTGCTTCTGAGAGCCACTCACTGCCTGCGAGATGGCTCTGAAGAAGCAGTTCCCATCAGCAACGATCCTCTCATTCTTACATGGAGGACCGATCAATCCAACTTCTGTTGAGAGTGGAGGATTGACCTTGTCAAAATCAACATTTAACTTTTGACATAAAGATTTACAAGTATCAACACCAAGAGGACAAAACATCAGCGCACCATTTCTGACAGCTTCAATCATTTCTATGTCTCTATCAAGTGTACTGTCATCAAGTCTTTGTAATTTATTTGACACGTAGGTGTCAGGAGAAATGTTGCGTTTTATGCCATGGCTACGATGTGGTTCTTCCTGTGACGCAGTACTGACAAAACGGGACGATGTCTGGTCAGCAATGTGAGACATTTCCAGATGTGCAGCTACACAATTAACATCCTCAGATATGTGCACAGAGCCATCATGTACCATTTGCTCAGTAAAAGTAGGCTGTGTTGTCGCTCTGGATTCAATCGTACAACTGTCTGCAGACACACCAGACGGAACTGGATTTACACTCGGAATCACAAGAACACCACACAGTTCAAAAAGTTTCTGGTTTGAACTGAGACTCTCAGCCAAACAGCAGATGTAGTGGTGGAGGTCATCAATGCAAGCAAAATGTAGAACCACACTCGTACCACGGCAATGTGACAAGCCACTATAATTACGTGAGTGACTGTCAACAACAGCAAACTGTCCATCCTGATGGATGATGGAAGTGGTGTTGCCACACAGTGTCATGAGACATGTGCTGTACTGACTGAAGATCCTGGCCAGTCCATCACGCAGACTGATAAAGACACCAAAGTCAACCAGCTCCCCTTCAGTCACACCAACTTCACCTAAGAGTACATCCCCAAAATGGAAGCTGCATATCTGTCCATCAACTTCCAACTGATGTGGCAGATCAGGAACAGATAGCAGATTTGAGGGATGTCTAAATGAGCCACTGTCACGCAAGAAGGTGTATAACTCATCACCTTCAAACAAGATGCGATCCAGATCACACCGTATCCAGGAGAACACACTGCTAAGTGTGTGTTTGGCTAAGCTGACCAAAGCAATAGCCATACACTGTAGTCCTCCGTATCTGAACTGCTCATGTCCCTGATGAAATGAGCCCTTCACACGTTTAAGTAGCCTAATCCCTCTACTATTCGGAGCTACCAGTGCCACATCATTGCTGTTGGAATCTGCATTTGCCACTTTAACATCATGCAACGTAATGAAGTCAGACTTAGCTTTGGTGTGCGTGGTCTGCGTTGGTTCCTGGACAGTTGATTCCGTCAGCAAGGCAGGGCGAGCTGCGGCAACCTCCGTCCTGGGACCCTCAGGCACCACGGCAGCAGTCAGTGGCACCGCAGACTCCTCCAGGCACACCTTGGCTGCCACCTCCACCTGATAGAAGATGAAAAGAGAATGTTAAATGTGAATGAAGTAGGAGAGGAAATGTTGGTGATTTGAATGAGCCACAAGAAGTAAACTGTATGTAATTAAAGCAAGGCTAACCTGCTGCGCTGCTGGACGGGGCTTGGAGGCGGACACGTTCAGACGGGCAGGTGGTGTTGCCAGCACCTACATAAAGAGAAGGAGAGTAAGTACAAAAGAAGTGGATTTATAGGTTTAAGTAAAAATGCAGGTATAAGTTATATTGCAGTTATTGGAAGAAAAGATCCAAACACCAACCTGTCGCTTTCCTCCTTTGGGCTTTGAGGCAACACGTCGGCGCTGGCGCTTCCCGTGCCCAGGGGAAGGCTGAAGGAAAGAGAATTTTTTTCAGAACATCTGATATGCATGTAGGCTTGAAACAGTACATGTAATGAGTGGTATAGTTACCTGGCCAGCTGGTGGAACAGCAGTGCAGCCGGAGCCAGAAGAAGGTGAAACCTTCTCCATGGCATCCAGCATGTCACTGCTGAACCACACCGGGTTGGACGGGATGGGAGACTGTTGGGCCGGAGGTGTACCAGTCTTTCAAACACAAAGCAAAGAGGGGAAAGAGGACATATGTTAGATGTTGTTCATGTGACAGAAGCGTTTAAGAAATGTGCATTTGGATCATGTAGTGGTGAAATACATTACCATGCATGCCCGTCCAACGACGGTCCACTCCCGGGGGTCACGACGACGAGGCACAGGAACGTGTCCCGTCACGATCACCCTGGGAGACACCCTGACACGTGGCGATGTGC
Source organism: Aulostomus chinensis (assembly GCF_037954235.1). Classification (NCBI taxonomy): domain Eukaryota; kingdom Metazoa; phylum Chordata; class Actinopteri; order Syngnathiformes; family Aulostomidae; genus Aulostomus; species Aulostomus chinensis. Next base: position 21,462,392 of record NC_141329.1, read on the forward strand.
GGGGTGACACGGTGGGCTGTGGTGGAGGGGGGGCGAGCTGACGGACCGCGGCGTTCCACAGCAGATCCACCACAACCGGCATGCCATCGGAGTCGCTGAGGTGAACCTGAAAGACATAAAAACAAAGTAGACTTTAATGGCGTCGGGTAACATAGCATGGAACAAGAGGGAAGGTAGAGCATTTAACATATGTAAGGGATGACATTATGCTGTACTTACACCGTCGTGGCACCACAGCTCCAACCGATGGACTGGGAGGTGCTCCGCCATAGACACGTATGGGATACCTGGAAGATGTGGACGGCATAAATATCTATGGTAATGGTGTAATGTGCATTAAATAATAAAACGTCAAAATATGAATGTGACGTAACAAGGAGACGTGATGAGTGACATACCCATGCGCGCTGTGACACGGCGGTATTCCTGACGTAGCAGGTCCTGCAAGGCCGGATCGATGGTTAAGCGTGGAGGGAAATCCATCACTAACACCTTGAAGGGTGAAAGGAAACAAATGTCATTTATGACTGTAAACAATGACAGAACTAAAAAGTGTGACTGTGTAGGAGGGAAGACATAATAGCAACAGTATATAACAAACAGAAGCTCACCATCGGCCAGAGGCTGCTGACAGTGGTCAGGAGAGCACGGAAGTCCAACGCTGCCTCACCAACAGTCCTGCTGGCTGTGAGGTTGTTGCTGGGGGCCCCCACGCACACCAAATCCGGGGTCCAGGGGAGGGTAGCGTGCATGACCTCGGTCCTGAGGTCAGAGGCGGCTCCACCTGGAATGGATAAGAAGCCAAAAGTGAGAGAACCCTGCGGCATACTCACGAACCCGTCGACGATGGCGCGCAGGTGGGAGTCTCCGAGGACAAACACCATCTGTCACAGAAGCACATGTTTAGAACACACAGCAAGCATGAGATGTATGCAATGATGTAGAATGAGAAATATTGGTACCTTCTGGCCAGGGGTCTGAGCAGGAGTGACTAACTTCACGGAGTGGTTGGTGTAGAGTGAAGTTTGCCATCTCCGCACACGATGGCGGCGTCCGGTACCGCGCCCTGTTAGGATGGAGATGATGTAAGAATGCGAGGCAATGGAAGACATGTATTTTTTGTAGCACATTTTAGAGTGGCAGGAGTGGGGTTGTTCAAGACCAGTTAATACATACGAGCGACAAACTCGGGGACAGGTGGCCCAGGGGTCCAAGGCTGCTTCTCCGCCATCCTCCGCTTGGCCGCCTGGGCAAGCCGGTGGGACTTGGAACGGGGCATCTACAGAAGAGAAGTGTGCATTAAGTAAGCATTCACAGACAAAGTGCACAGGTATAGAATGGTAGTTGTACTCACAAACAGGAGGGACGTGATCTTCAGAAGTGGGTGAATTAAAGAAGAAGTGCAACTTACCTTGGTTTTGGGAGATGAGCAACCAGTAAATGTAGAGTAAATGAGTGAGTGAGTGAGTGAGTGAGTGTGTGTGTGTGTGTGTGTGTGTGTGTACCAATGCAAAAGTGGTAAATTAGACAAAAGTTATGTGTTTTAGAAAAGTATGTAACTGTGTGTATGTGTGGATTATTCAAATGAGAGGTTTCCTGAAGAAGAGTTGTTGAAGATGAAGGACAAAGCAGCAGAGCAGCAAGGGACAAGTAAGGATCTGTAAAGTAAAGATGAAGGTGTTGTTAGAATATAATTACAGCAATAATGTAATAGTGAGTAATATATGTTGTCATACATACTGTAAAGTATTAAAAGTAGAAATAAGATGTAGATATAGAAAAGATGTGCAATACAAATATGTATACACACATTTGTAGGCACATATATACACATACATATATACACACAAGTACACATATACAAATATAAACATCCTGCTTGTATTCTATGACGCTTTGGAAAAAAGCGTCAGGTAAATGAAATTGTAGAACATACACATACACACATATACATACGGACATACATACATACACACACGTACATACAGACCGATAAAAATACAAACAACCAGATATACATATAGGAAAAAAAATATGTAAATGGCCAACAAGGATGTAGCTATGAGTCGCGGTGTTGCTAAATGGCCGAGGAGGAGCTAGCGGCCGAGTCGCGGTGTTGCTAAATGGCCAACGAGGAGCTAGCGGCCGAGTCGCGGTGTTGCTAAATGGCCGACGAGGAGCTAGCGGCCGAGTCGCGGTGTTGCTAAATGGCCGAGGAGGAGCTAGCGGCCCAGTCGCGGTGATGCTAAATGGCCAACGAGGAGCTAGCGGCCCAGTCGCGGTGATGCTAAATGGCCGACGACGAGCTAGCGGCCGAGTCGCGGTGATGCGAAATGGGCGAGGAGCAGCTAGTTTCTTTGTAGCCTTAAGACAGCGGATATAGGGGTTGTAAGTGCATGATAACATTACTGTATTAACGGAGCACATGTAAGTAGTGGAAATAGTGTCGAATAACCAAATGAAAATACAGAATTAATGGTAACATGGCTGAAGCTAATAATAAGTCATGCAACAAAGAAGACTTCACTTACCTCCAGCCGAGAGAGCAAGAGAAAATGGTGACCGCAGCCCTCAGCTTTTATGAGCTCGTATGAGGAGACGTCACCGAGTGCTCTGAGGCACAGCAACTGATTGGCAGAGAGGTGGCATGATGACACGTCATGAAGTGCATTGCAGCACAGCAACTGATTGGTAGAGAGCTGTCAGATCTGACCATTGAGGAGAGAGCTGAGACTTCACAGAGCCTTGTTGCTAGGGTGTGAGAGCCCCTCCCTTCTCTGCTCTCTCTCTGTCGTCTGTGTCAGAGTGGAGAGCAGAGGAGGATTTGGCAGTTTTACTGACAAACACAGTCATAACTCTGCATATGTTGGTCAAAAGTGGAATGAAAGACCATATTTTTGGAGAGTTTTTCATCAGAAATACAATGGTGTGCTTTATAAAGGTGTGGGGGTTGTATTTAAAATGTTGTAAGCGTATTTTTGAGAGTATGTACCATGAGGGAAGATATGCTCCCCCCTTTCCATGAGAACTGCCAATGAGTGTCTGCCATGTGTTTTAGTGTGGAGAGCAGAGTAGGATTTGGACGTTTTTAGTGTGTGAAAAGCAAATAACTCTGCATATATTCCTTAAAAGTGCAATTTAATACCCTGCTTAGATGGATGTGATGAAGCAGTGTGATGTGTATTTGTGTTTGAGAGCATGGGGTTGCAAGAGGTAGCCTCACTGTATCCTGTCTGAGTTGACATATGTTGCTGTGACGGAGGTGCAGCTACAGCGCTGGTCTCTGCCATCTGTGTCAGAGTGGAGAGCAGAGCAGGATTTTGGCAGTTTTACTGTGAAACACAGTCATAACTCAGCATATGTGGGTCAAAAGTTGAATGTAAATACATCAGTGCGTAGAGTTTTTTCTCAGGAATTCAATGGTGTGCTTTTTGAATGTGTGAGTGTTTTAATTTAGAAGCAACAAGTGTTTGTTTGAGAGTATGTACATGAGGGCAGAGAAGCTCCAATTGTGGTTTCCATGACTACAGTAAACAAATCTCTGCCATCTGTGCAGGAGTGGAGAGCAGCTGAAAAATCCACATTTTCAGTGTGTGAAAGTCATGTAACTCTGCATATGTTGCTTCAAAGTGCAATGTAATCCCATATTTTTGTAGGGATTTTTCTGAGGAATCCAGTGGTGTGTTTTTTGAAGCTGTGTGAGTTTCAGTGTAGACGTGAGAAGCATTTGTTCGAGAGTATGTACCATGAGAGGACACGGCCTCCCTATTGACTTCAATTGTAACGTAAAACGTGTCTCCCCGACTTTGACGGCTTATAAAACGGAATCTGAGCGATTCATATAAAAACCTTTGAAGATTTGTGAAGAGCACAGTTGTGTGATTGAGGTGTGAAAGTTTGGAAGCGATACAATTAATGCCCGAGGACTAGATCGATTTTGTTTGGGGAGTAAAAAAAGTCCTTTTTTGACAGTTTTGTCCAATTTGTGGACATTCTGTTGTAGATAGGTGAGAGGTCAGAGCGTATGAAATTTTCGTCTTGATGAGACGAGTCCAACAGTGTTGGTCCCATGTCTGTGGGACATTTGTGCAAGAAGTTATAGCACTCCGATTGTTGTGATGTGGTTTTTTGGCTCCCTAGGTGGCGCTATACAGTTTTTGCAAATTTTTTTTTTTAAATATCGAATTTTTTGCCGGACCGGATGTGCGTGCCAAATTTCATCGAATTTCATGCATGTTCAGGGGGTCAAATTAAGCGTCAAAGTGGCGGGAGAAGAAAGAAAGAATAATAATAATAATAATAATATTAAAACGCAGCAATTTCAGATATAATTTTTGCCACCATTGGTTTCAATGGGGGACCTCACCCCCCTGTCCCCCCCCGGACCCCCCTGTGATGTTTTTAGAGGCCTGTGATCCTCCTAAGTGTGTGTTTTTACTGCTTTTAGCGCTGACTTCGTGTCTCTCTGACTTCGAAACATAATAGGGTCTTCGCCCAGAAGTACCTTCTGGCTCAGGCCCTAATTAACATTTTTTTCATGGACAAACTGAATCTGAGTGCAAAGTAAAAACAGACAGCTGAACAATAGGTAAAATAAATCAGGCTTAACCACATTTAAACAGAGGATACAACAAATACAGAAAGTCAAAAGAGAAAAATCAATCACGAAAATTAAAAAAAATAAATAAAATCCAACAAACTCTGCTAATGGCCAAACAGGAAACAGGTGGGGGAAGGTGAGGGCAGGGAACAGAGATGAAGCTAATTAGGACTGATGAGACACAGGTGAGTCACTCAAAAAAGGCAGGAAAAAAAAGAAGCCAGCAAACAAGTGCCAGAAGGCACTGCTGCAAAACAAGACTGAAATAATTGGATTATACTAGATTCTTAATGCACCAAGAATTGATGCAGGGGAAAGTAATAGCACCTAACTGTGAGTAACTGATAAACACATAACTCTTTTTCCTTCTTTATGGCAACTGTTAAATTTTCAGGAGTTTGACATGAGCAACAGATAGTGGAACCACAACAAGTGAAAGTCTTTTACCCTCAAGGAATTGTATATTTTTTAATATATCACTTTTCCATCATTTAATGTGAATAACACTAGCAAATCAAATCCTGCACCAGCCTGTGTGCATACTGTATATATTCACTGTAAATAGCCTTAGTTTGAGGACTCAAAATTGCTTGACGCAATCAGAAAGCAATGAAATGTGTGGCAAAGAGCAGAGCGACAAAAACCTCCCACAAAACAAACAGATTGCAGAATACTGTGCTACTGGCTGTTTCCTCTTCTTTTAGATAAAATATATTCGGTTAATAATACTGTTGTGACATACTTTGAGTGTGTATGTAAATATAATATATTAGGGCTGTCACTTTAACGCATTAATTGATTACACTGCAAATTAACGCGTTTATAAAAATGAACTCAAGATTAATTACAGCAAACTTGAGTGGCAATTCAATGCAAATTTTACCCAGACAAGAGCGTTTTAAACTTGGCCCATTGAAGGACCCGTACTCGGCAGCGGCTCGTCGCTTCACACATGCGTCGCTAGTGAAAGTGCCTATTTGAGACTCACCCTTAAGATGCCCTGACTTAGGTTTTATTCAATCACCAATAAAAATGTGGGTTTCAGATCTTCTCCTCTTAGTGCATTCATTTGATTACACTGGGCAACAATTTTTGTCCTAAAATTTGAATTCTTTATTGGGGACCTTAAGCAGATATGATTAAAATGTGATTAATTACAAATCCCATAATTAAATTAATTTTTTAATCGCTTGACAGTGTATATATGTGTGTGTGTGTGTGTGTGTGTATACACTCTCTATATACTGTATGCGTATTATTGTGTGTGTGTGCGTGTGTGTGTGTGTGTATAAAGACGCCAATGCCTCTCCTGCCAATCTAAGCCAGTATTAGATAAGCAATGCACTGGCTCGTTCAGTTTCAGGTCAAACAGAAATCTATTTGAATGGAAGGAAGGAAGGTACTGGATATCTGCAAATAAATACAAGATTCAAGATAGTTTTTCAGGTATAAAAATATGTACTGCGGTGTATCCATGACATCTTTATAGGATGTGCAGTATTTCAGCAACTTCCCTTGAAGATAAATTTATATTTTTATCTGTGAGGAGGAAGTGAAAGCATATAAGTGACAGACTGCAGTGTATGGGAACTCAAAAATGACTGTTATTTATACCCTTTTTATTTAAAGAATCTATAGGTCCTGGCAGACTTGCAGCATGAGGATTTATGTCAAAGTATTAATTGGGTGATAAATGCATTGAGCTCTGACACTTGCCTCGATGCTGTTGATGTTACCGGAGGCCATCACTGGAGGCGTCATGCTGTCTGTGTAATCCCGTCCCCGAAATGTCACCGTGTTCACAACTACAAGGCTGTCTTTGGAGTGGGGAAAAAAGACCACACCGGAGAGAGGTGGTTGTCACAGTTTGCTATATGTGAAGCACGGAAAGAGAGGGTGAAAACAATCACACTTACTATATGACATCTTCCTCTTCCACTGATTAGAATAACTTTCATTTATTTATTTTAATGTGGTTTCCTGATTGTATCCTGATCTAAAGAAACCAGTTGACAATAAATCATTTCTTCTTTTTTGTTCAGACAGCTCTATGAAGATATGCTTTGTAATTTCCAATATATTGTTGTTTCCCTTCCATCCATTTTCTACCACTTATCCTGTTAAGGGTCACAGGGGGGCTGGAGCCTATCCCAGCAGCCTTCGGGCAAGGGGTGGGGTTTCACCCTGGACGGATCACCAGTCGATCACAGGGCCAACACATAGAGACAGACAACCATTCACCCTCACAGTCACACCTACGGTCAATTTAGAGTATCAATCAGCCTCGTCCCCTCTTGATGTCTTTGGACTGAGGGAGGAAGCTGGAGTACCAGAGAGAGGAACAGGAACAGGAGAACATGCAGACTCCACACAGACCCAGTCCTCCAGCCAGGGGTTGAACCTGGAACCTTCTTGCTGTGAGGCGACAGTGCTAACCACTACACCACTGTGCCACCCACTCTTTTCCATGATGTCAATTATTTTATGGTATTTAACATGTCACCCGGTTAGATCTTGGTGACGATGGCTGCCTGCTGAAACTGTTCTTTTACCACATTGAATAATCTGCATCGCAGAGACACTGCAAACCACACCCACCGGGAGGACGCAATCACCACAGGACTATGCAGACTTTACTAACGCGTTCATGGTCATTAGCTGAGTGAAAAAGCAATTTTCTTTCTTGATGCAGATACATGACTTTCACACAGGATTTCACGATGAGACTGTTAGCGCTGTGACAGTAGCTCTTAACATAGCTGTGACTCATTCATATTCAGACAGACAGCGCAAAGTTGCTATCCAAACCGCTACAGTAGTCTGTCAGCACTCACAGTTGAGATAATTTTGGTAATACTGCACTAGATTAACTAATTAGTGACAAAATGCTTTTTCACGTCTTTGTAGTGAGTGTCAGACTCCAGCAGTTTTCACATTTGTCTTCCTGATGCTTCATTAACATCTGAATCCACCAATTTCATGTCTTTAAAATTAAGCGGTTCAGTTTGGCAGATAAAAAATAAAACTGCTGGATTTCTTACCCTGGTGGTCTTTTCAAATGGATTAGACAATGAGAGACCTGCTCAAGTCGGTGTAGAGCAATGATTTTTTTTTTTTTTTTTGGGTGAGGGTGAAATTAGGTGTGCTTTCTGTCTCTATGCAAAGCTTTTCATTATTTCAGTATGCATCTGATTAGATTTAAGCCAGTACATATGATTATAAACCCATATTCTGCGGATGTTAACTGTTAAATAATTACTGCATGTATGAGTGAGTGTATTGACTTGATTTTAAAAATGTATACATGTCACTTGAACTCCATGAGGAATTTAGATTCGGGCATTTAGACATGAATAGTTGGCTGGAGTTGTTTCTAAGTGGTGATTTTTAAATCCACCTTTAGAGCAATGTCCCAATTTAACCATCCAAAGACTATTCTAACGCCTCACGTTTGTATGTAAATGTGGTCTCCTGCATTACAATTTAAACTCATTCAAAAGCGTCATGCCATTCAATTAGAAAAGGTCACATCTCACTTCTGCTCTTGCTCTCTCCTCTTTTTACCATCATAGGAAAGTGCAAAATGTCAGTGGAATAATAAATTAAACTGAGAATGGAATAATACTCTGTACTCACTATGTCAAGGTTTCTCTGCGCTCATGTGTGGATTTCTTTTTTTTTTTTTTTTTTATTTTTTTATCAACAACTCCCAATGTTTAGCTCATATTGAATTAGTGATAATCGCGTGTCACGAAGGCTACAGGTGGTGTTTGGGGCAGCACTGAGAGAAAACATGCCACCAGTCTCAGGCGTATCGAAGGTTTGTTTGGTTGAAGCGCTTTAGCCTGCACCTTCTCATCATGGAACTGCAAGTATACTTGAATGTTGATCTCTGCACATCGAAAAATGTTCTCTCGGTTTTTTGAAGCATGCTTGCTGCCAGTATTCTGGTTGCACCGTGTGGGCATTGATTTTTATCAAAATATCAATATTTTCATTTATTAATGCTGGCTTGTTGGATAATGTAGTATTCTGTAATTCTAAGTTGTAACCAGTCTGGTAGGGTCACTGACCCCCAAAAGAAACACAAGAGACTCTCTCGACAAAATCTTTTTTCAATTACTTTTTATTTATGGAAATCATCTCACGGCACTCCCACCTGCATGTTGCCCGTGTTACCGTTTTCATCTTTGTTACACCGTACCTACTACTGTAAACGCTGTAAAGGGATTTTTTTTCTGTTTCTGTCAAATTGTATTATTCATCTCCAAATCACAGCAAAATTGTCTCTTTAAATTAATCTAAACAATTCCTCAATAGCAAACACTTACACGATAAAATAAGTGTAATAAGCGTAATAAATATGTCGAGCAGAGCCGGACTTTGCTGCTCCATTAGACACCCTTGGGACTTAATCGATTGTCTCTGTCAGATGTGTGAACTGATGTGTTTAAATGGAGGTAGTAATCAGTGCAAAATCAGTCAGAATGTCAGAAACACCAACAGGGTGCCTACCTACCCAGCTGTTGTTAAAAACTTTCAGTTTCTACATATTCAAGGGTAAGACATTTAGTCTTTTCATAAAACAGGGCTGTCTGTCCAGTGCAATGGTGGGCACTTTTATTTCTTTTTTCAAAAAAAGTATTTATTATTTTTTATTTTTTTCCCCTCTGCAGCTGAATAGCCTTGAACACTTTGAAATGATTTTGGCTGTGTAGACGAGTTGGCAACATGGAGGGGAGTTAATTTTCAGGTTTGTGACTTACCATCAAGTGCATTGTTCGTATGACTCCTTTTACGCAGCGGTGCTGATTGTTGGTAAATCTGACAGAAATGACCTGTGTGTGTGTGTGTGTGTGTGTGTGTCTACTAATTGGGAAGCTAGAATTTGTAGTTCAGCATGATGCCACACAGAACTCTGATGCAGAGAACATGTAGTGGGTGTGAAGATGGTTTAGTGTGAAAAGAAAATGATGTATTTTATGTTTTGTGTTAAGTGGAGTGCATCAGCTTGGGAGATGTACTGTACATGCTGTAACATCTAACACACATTATTCCTGGCTTGTTTAAGGTACTTAGATCCTGTGATGTCACTTTTTGATCATGGTTATTGTGTAAAAATGTAAGCTTATGGAACCTATAAAGGAATTAATGACCTAATACTGTACATTATTAAACATTTTGCATATCTTATTGGAAAAGTCCTTTAAAAGATTTATGAAATAAAATCGAAAAGGCTCCGGAAATGCACTTACAAGCACTTCACTTTTTGCACTTTGTTTTTCCTTTTTTTTAATTTATTTTTTTTTTAGCTTCATCAGCATCCCCAGAGAACAAGTTTTATGGGTAATTCAATTTTGTTTAAAACTCAAACGGTGATGACTGTTAGCCGTGTGGTGGTCGTAGTATAGCAATGTTAATCATTTTATTAATGCATCTTTTTAAATGTTTGTAAATAACTTTCATGCTGCGCCCAACATGAGCACAGGGACTTACCTTAATTCATGAACATAAATCACTACCACGTAGCATTTTAAATTGGTGCTGTCTTAATACGTGTGTGCGCATGTGATGTTGAGAAATTAGACGAATCCTGTGCTCTTAATTAGGTTCAAGGAACTGGCTTTTCAGTGTCATTTTTGGCTCCATTATTATGCGCGTGATGTAGTCTACCAGTTCAAGTAGATGTTATCTTTTCAAATTCTGACAATACAAGATATAAAAATTAATATTTTGATCTTGAGATATTTAATCTTCCCTTACCGGACAGTAGTCTTATAAACTTTGTACTTAGTTTAACCATGCTTTCACTCCTAATGTACAGTTGAAGCCTGTTTTCACTTTGCGTTTTGTTTTGAAATTATTTTTGCTTCCTGCCTCTCCTTTGATCACCCATGTCTCAGTTAATCAGTCTTCATTAGTCCGGCATTGTCTCTTATCCAATCAGCTCATGCTCTACCACCTGGAGTTCATCATCTCGGTTCAAGTGTGTCAGAGCCCCTGTTCACTTTGCCTGCTGTTGCTGTTTCTGTATCTCACTTGGTTGCGTGTTTGATTCTTGTGGTGTTTCTTAAACGTGCAGCTGAGGTGCTGTCCGGCTCCTTTGACCCCTCAAGCCCTACTACGCTACAGTTATGGCCTTGCTAACAAAAAATGTATTCTCTTCGAGAAGAAAGTAGTATCTGTGACAGCCCCAGATGATTTGCTAGGTATTTTACAGACGTTTCAGCAGCTGCATGGACAATATGATGGCTTTCGTCTCACTGTAACTCAAATTCTGCCCGAGGTTTTGTCCTGCTCTGCCCTTTCCACCCGGAAATCTATCACACAGAGAAACAGTTACAGTTAGTGTAATTTCTTCGGGACTCTAACAGCATGACAAAAATGTTCCCGTTCCATCTTAATGTTTTTTGGAAGAGAGGCTCAGTAATGGCACAATATCCCCACCTTGAACAGTCTTTGAAAAAGGATGTGGCTATGTGTCGACTGACTCTGCCGACATTAAAAGCAGCAGTCATAAGTCTTTTGCCAGTGCAGAGATCTTAAACGAATAAAAGCAGCAATGTTTTATTATTAGTTTTGTGAGAACTGTCTTTTAAAAGCTTTATAATAAAAATTCAGAGAGGAAGTCAAGCAAAGCCTTTGCTAACTCGTTAGTAGTAAAACTAATGTTCCATCGCTCGTTTGGCTATGTTTTGAATCTTTGCTACTGACTGTTTTACCTCCACTTTTATGGAATAACCAGGGGCCTCATGTATCAATACCTGCGTGGATCTCACACTAAAAAACTGCGGTGGCAAGAATCGCGAAAGTTGCATACGCACAAAAAAAAATCCGGATGTATCAATACGTGCGAGCGCCCGTTTCCTTGATAACGTCCCAATCAGCGTGGAATTGAGCGCAGATGTCTGAGGACCGGGTCCGCCCCCGTTACGCCCACCTATAAATACGCAAACTTATTTAAATAGGGTTTGCGCTGTCGGCACTCGCCAAATAATGTCAAAGAAAAAGAGGTTCACTGCGTGCGAGCTGGTCGGGAAGGTGGAGGAGAGACAGCAGATTCTGTTTGTACTGACACCACTGGACAGGCTGCCAAACAATAAACGTTGGGTGGGATAAGAAGTGCGAGAGGGTGAACGCGGTGGGTTCGGCGCAACGCACCCCGCAAGATGACGGTTTCCGCCACCCACGCTGACTCCGAGAGCCTGGAGGGTATAAAGTGGCAACTCCATTTCTTACGCAACATTTCCACATGCTTTGCCACAGATGTAAAGGCAAAAATACACAATCAGCCATTTGAATAAACCAATATGTTTAATAGCAATTGATCCGTCAGCCATGCCGCCGACGTGCAGCACCCCTGCCGGCTCCCGCGCCAGCCCGTCCACCGGCTCAGAGTCATCCGCCAGAATCAGCGGCATTCGGGCCAGCCCGTCCCCCGGCCCTAGCACCAGCACCAGGCCGAAAAGCGGCGGACAGTCCTCCAGCCCACCCGTACCCAGAGGCGCATCCTCCGGCCCACACGGATCCAGAGGGAGGGTCCTCACACAGGCGGTCCTGCAGGAGGACATTATTAGGGGAATAACGGGATCAATGAGCGGCTCGACCGCCTGATATATGTTCTGGAACGTTTCGTGGACTAAATAAATAAATAAATAACAATAATAATAACAACAATAATAATAATAATTTGGTTTCATGTTTATGGCTGCCCGGCCGGGATCGGCGTCCATCCCTCCAGCGTCTGCGCATCAATGTCTCCACATTTATGGGAGTGGAAACCCTTACGATGAAAGTAAGCGTGTTCCTCATGGGACGGTGCTTTTATGGCAACATGAGTGCAGTCATTAGAGAATCCGGCTACTGCTGCAAATTGTGCTTTAATATTGACCTGTTCAACCGCACCGTAAGGGAATTTAATGTACCTGCGGGAGAGTCGGATGATCAGGTCCACCACCCAGGGCATGGCCCGGCTGAGGGTCGACTGGCTCACCCCGGAACGGTTCGCCATCTCCCGCTGGAAGGCTTTTTCGTGCCCGATGTATGTGCGGTTATCAAATAATGTCAGTCACCAAACACCGCCACAGGGTGTCGCCAATGGACCAAAGTGCAGTAAACGCAAGAATCGGCTTTCCGCCAACTTCTACGGCAGCTCCACAGTTGGCGTGAAACAGCGCAAGAATCGACGAACTTTTCGCGTTGATACATCTGAACGTGAGCGTCGATCCTGGCGTACGCAAGTTTTTCTTGCGTAAACCGCGTTGATACATGAGGCCCCTGGTCTACCTTCTCATTTGACCTTCATCCATGTCCACCTGTTGCTGTGTAATATGACCTGAAAGTGAAAGGATCACGAAGCTCCAGCCTTATTATTTTGCCTTTGAGCAACCTGTATGGGCCTATATTTGGCTTTAATGGCAAACAACTCCATGGTAAATGCTTCAAACACGTCAACTAGGAGATCACTTTCTTTCAAATAAGCAGTATTCCTCCACATGCTATGATGTATCCATACTTAGAGTAGCTACTATGTTTGGCAGCAAAACAAAACATTGAGTCTTAAGAAAAGCATGTGGAATCTATTTTTTTAATGTCATTTTATTCAAATTTACAAATAAGTCATGTTTTGATACTCGCATGAGCAAATGTTACAATTTTAAGCACAATTTCTATTCTAGTGTATTTTAATACTTAACACCTGTTACACTCACTACAAGTGAACTTGTTTTATATCTTAACTGTCAGCGGTTACTATTTTTTTCCCTACTCATCCTCGAGCCATTACTCCTGTGAATATTTTACTTGAGTTATTAGACACACAGCCCCATATTAACTGTCACCATACGGTATTTGGGAAATTGCATTACGACTGCACTTGGATCTGTTCTCTTCCACCATTTTATGGAAAACATCAAAACCCATTTGAGACGTCGCTGAGCATAATTTGATTCGACTGCGTTCTTGAATGTGTTAGTTGTCTCTGATATTTGACTCCCACTGCCTGTTTGAAGCTCGTATAATAGTAATTGTGTACAGATTTGCATGTTATTGGTGTGTCACTTCCCCAGGAATAATCTCCTGTATCCATGCTGTGCAGGAGGAGCCTGCCAGTTACAGCAAACCCTTTTTATTATTCACCCCACACATACACTTTCCCATTTGTCTTTGTGTTTGCTCATTTCTAAAACCCTTTGCAACAGTCAAACTGACAGCATGTGACAGCTAAACGTAAGTTTTTCTCATATTTGTGGGTGATCGTGACAGAAATGTATTTTGGATATGATGCGTTGTGAAGGTTATGACGAGTGTGTTTCCCCGTCACCAAGAATCCTCGTGAATACACATGCGTTTATATGTCAAATGACGACGCTGTTTTCATCTTTAGAAACAATTATGTAAGAGATGTTACGCGCACGTAAAAAAAAAAACAGAATGGGAACAAGTTCTTTTTATTTCACAGAAGAGTAACATCATATGCAAAAACACAAATACTGAAGATGGCCGTAAAATACTGGACAGTATCCAACAACTGAATAAAAATTCACTACGACTTTGTGCTGCAACATTAAAAGTTGAAAGACCATGTATGTAAGTTGACATGCAGCAGACCGAGCATAAACTTGTGGTACAGTTTTATTCTAATTATGCACATACGTCAGATCAAAGCTACGGCGCAGGACACTTGTCTCCCTCTCACGACAGTGCCATATTCAAGTTAGCAGAGGGCCAAACAGAAATAACCTGCTGCGTCATCACCGTTTCAGCTCGGTGAATAAATTTGTGTCACAAAGCACCTGCAAAATGAGTTGTTTAAGAATCCGAATTTTGACTTTATGTTCCGAGAACATTTGTAAGATTAAATAATTTGTCCACGCTGAAAACAACCGAGGGCTAACCATAAGTAGCCGTCTCAACCAGCATGTTGCTCTGCTCAGTGTGTGTTCAGTTCATCCTTCCAGCAAGGGAATGTCAACACATACTACAAACCCCCCAAAAATGCAGAGAGAATTATCTGTTGACAATTCACATTGCAATAACTGGTTTGGCCGGAGCTTATATGTAACACATGAAAATATGGTGCATTCTAGCTTTAAATGCCAACTCAAATCAAATCTTTTTTTTTCCTGTTGCATCCATCAATGTTTTAACAATAGCTGAAAAATCTGCCTGTGAATGTCAGTTCATGCTTGTGTAGTCTCTTACTCTCCCGCGCACCGAAAAAACCTCCTCACAGTCAATGGAGTATCAGCTGCAGCACAATTTTGTTCACCTTGTCTCTACCTGCCGCAGCCAACTAGCTCAGCTGTCAATCAAACAGACACCAAAAGGGTTGAGAAGCATCCCTGGCAAAACCTTTTTTCCTCTTTCAACACTTAAAATATATATATATATATATATATATATATATATATATATATATATATATATATATATATATGAATTCAATATAAAGATTATACTGACAATTCAGACCACAGTGAAATTCATGAGTGTCTTTTTTTTAAGTTTTTGATAAAACAAATAACTTTTAGTCAAGCCTTGCAGAGTAGTTCACGGTTCAGAGTTTTTATTTTATTCACAGTAATTGCCGGAGTCAGTTGTGTCAGTTCAGTGCCAAGCACTTTTTCGTGACAACTCAGTCCAGATTTTAACAACATTGTATAACAGCCAATGATCCGCCAGCCAAAACACATCATCATCAACATCAGGTTATCACCCATAATGGATCTGGATCTAATCCTTCTACTGCTGAGGGAATTATGTTGTATCTGCTTAGTATCATCCCATCAACAGCAGTCAAGCACACAACAACAACAACAACAACAAGGGCTGTCATTTGGTGATAGTTTCCTTTCATGACATAAATCAAGAAGCTCAAAGTTAAACTATACAGCCAAGTAATCTCTTACCCAATCAACAAAGCAAATTTATCTTAGTCCCACCTAAATCCATTATCAGCATGAAGCTAACAACAGCTGTTCTGTTGTAATTGAAATCTTAATTACACACATTAATTATACTTGCATGAATGCAAGAGAAATTATATATAAGCTATTATCATCAAAATCAATTGGACCATGCAAGACATGATGGAATCCTGCACTATGGATGATTGGCAAATGTTCTATACCTGAAGCTATGAGTCTATGACATAGATCCCTCTGGAGCAAACAAAAGGCCTCGTGAAGACTTTATTTCTATCAGTCCTCACTTTTCCCCATTACAGGATTTTTATCTGGAAAGCTGAGGGAGGGATCTGTTTGAATAGAATTTGGACAGGTCTGGAGATAGTCTGCTATTAGCACCTCCGCTCAGTGCCACAACAACCATCAATCCCTGCAAGTTTCTTGGTTTACATGCAGTTCAGAACAACAGTCATGAGTCATCACTGCTGTTTGCGGTGAGAGTGAAATGATGTTTCCCCACCTCTGCTGCCTGTCGCTCAGGCACTCCTAATCAAGCTCAGCGGTTGATGGACTGTCAGTGACGGGAGCACCTCGCAGACGACGTGAGGAACAGCCGATCTCCAGCTAGTTATTACACCCGACATTGTTCACTTTGATTGTGATCACATGGCGAGGCTCTGTTTCCGAGAGCGGAAAGCTCAGAGATCGGTGTGATTTCATGGTTTCATGTAACGTCCCCCCGTGCACGCACGCACATACATTCACAAAAAAAGATACGCCTGGCTTGTCTGCTTGTCTGATATGCCACTGTGGCAGCACAACTGCTCCAATTCATTTTCTGTAACTGAAGGATATTGGTTGGGTCTCTACATTGTAACCTTGATGATATCCGTTTGTGGGGGCGCCCTACTTAGGGGTGACCTTGTGTGTGTTTGTGTGTGTGTTTGTGTGTGTGTGTGTGTGTGTGTGTGTGTGTGTGTCTTCTGTTGCTGAAAATGCACCATGCAGTAGATTTTTCCTGGTATGTGTCAGAACAATAGTCAGTGTGAAAAAGACACATAATACTGTATTTTGACACAGCACTGAGCAAAACACTGCTCTTCCTTGGTTTGATTTAGAACTCGCTGCCCTCTGCAGCAGTATTAGGCAGAGTGCACATCTTCTTTTGAAGGGTTGCCGGGTGGCAAAATGTCCCTAAGCAAGCTACTGAACCCCTAAATATGAATAAGGAAGACTGCCAGCCCAAACCAGTTCTTTGTGATGTGTCCAGATTGCATCCAGTCTTTTGATCCTCGACAATTTAGTTTGTCAAGAACCCAAATCACTTGACCTTCATGCGCAAATCCTCATGAAAACTGATGTTTGCAATCCTGATTCAACCCACTTTTGAGGTGATTCTGAGTCGAACCAGATTTCTAAAGATGCTGGACACTCAGGATGATCAAGTAGGATTTCAAAATGTCATTTCTTCTGAACCTGTCTGTGTCCACTGTCTCCATGTATTTTAGCAACTTTAAGTCTGTGTCTTGTAGATAAACTGGCAACGTGGACAAAGAAAGATCTGATCCGAAATAAATCTGATATGAGAAATGAATTGTCCCGCTAACATCCAAAGCTCTGTCCATACCTGACTGGGGTGAGATCATCATCATCATCATCATCATCATCATCATCATCATCATCATCATCATCATCATCATCATCATCATCATCATCATCATCATCATCATCATCATCATCATCATCATCATCATCATCATCATCATCATCATCATCATCATCATCATCATCATCATCATCATCATCATCATCATCATCATCATCATCATCATCATCATCATCATCATCATCATCATCATCATCATCATCATCATCATCATCATCATCATCATCATCATCATCATCATCATCATCATCATCATCATCATCATCATCATCATCATCATCATCATCATCATCATCATCATCATCATCATCATCATCATCATCATCATCATCATCATCATCATCATCATCATCATCATCATCATCATCATCATCATCATCATCATCATCATCATCATCATCATCATCATCATCATCATCATCATCATCATCATCATCATCATCATCATCATCATCATCATCATCATCATCATCATCATCATCATCATCATCATCATCATCATCATCATCATCATCATCATCATCATCATCATCATCATCATCATCATCATCACTGGAGGATGCTGGATCAATTTCTTTTCTTTTTTTTCCTGAAGAATGAGATGGTGTGATCTTTAATTAAAAAATAGCTGCAACTGCCAGGATGTAGACCCTGTGACTTATCCACAGAAGACTGTTTCACATTTTTTTGTGTTGTGTATATTCATCACATTCCTTGTGTGTAAAGACGTTAATAGACATAATTGTGGAGGGAAAAAAGCAGATGTCTTCTTGGCTCTGAGTCACAGAAACTCATTGACGTGCACCCACAGGACACGACTACTGAGCAACAGATTACTTCACAAGGAAGAATAGAAATGTTGCCAGGATTTTAATTAATTTCGGTTACTTAGGTTGGAAGTGCCGTGTTGGGTTTATTAACCTTACACCACGCAATTTGTGTTGTAAATCTGACAATTCTGCTAGAATCAGATGCCAGCAGACATTTCTCTCACAAGGAAACATGTACAAGACTGACTTCCTCATGCATCCAAGGTGTCCTGTTCTCTCAGGTGATGGAACTACCTGATAAGCGAGGAACTGTCATTCATTAATCTTTTTTTTAATGTAAAGCTAGATGTTTATACACCAGCAGATTTTGGCCATTCAACAATCTATGCAAATTAATACCTGAAATGACAACTTTCTAAATCCACGTGTCTGCCGTATGAATCTCAGCAATCGTAGCATCAGGGACACGCGCACGAGCCTCATCTCTACTCCTTTGCTGCATGAATTGATTTTTTATCTTACTTAAAGAAGCTACATGAAAGGGAACTTTTAGTTTCTTTTTCCTTCTCTCTTAGCAGCCACTGTGGACAGAAGCAGTTATTTCCCCAGATTGAAAACTGCATTTCCCATGAGCACCACCACCTATTATGAAGGTCTTTAGTTTATTGTAATTGCTTGCAAACGCTTGCTCTGGTAATTATTAGATAGTGTTGATCAATCGTAGGCTCAATTTAATCAAATCGGTTAAAAAAATAAATATTTGAGCCAATCTAATATTGAGTGGGAACACTGTAGCAGGCGTTTAATCATGATCCTATTAAATTCAGTATTGTTCAACATTTTGTTGTTCACAGGCTCAAAATTTTATATTTTACACAAAACAACAATTCAACCTGACTCGTGATATAAAACTCAAGTGCGCACCGAAAATGAGCTTAATTGAAATCCAGCTTTAACTGGATGAATCTCGCTTTGTATGCAACCGTTTAGCAGGCGTTAATGACTCAGAGAACACGTTTACGTTACTAGGTGACAATCACAACAACACGCACGCAGATGGCACTTGTTTAAAGCAAACATCAAAATCATTAATTACCTCATAGACTGCAATACCGCCATCCATTTGTCTAGAGCCACACAAACGTTACCTTCCTGAAGAAATGGCTGTGACTGTAGATTGTATGCAGAGAAGTCAATCTCTCTTTTGGTTTAGCACTCTGGAGTACAGCTCGAACAGACGGTCAAGGTTTACTAGACTTACAGCTCAAAAATTCAAAATTCCTGGTTTTTATTAAATTTAGTGATGTCACTCTTTGTAGCTTTTGTTGAAAGTGTGTTTAGGGTCACTTCAGAGTTTCTGTCCATTGATTTAATCTGGAATATGGATGTATTTAGATGATGATTGTGGTTTGTTTTTATAATCGGTTCTTTGAGTTCAGCTGTGTTATGTCAACTCATCATTTTACTCGTTCAACATAATTCGTTTCCCTACATACTTTCCATTTTGGTTGTTTCTGTTACTTCCTTTATTGTTGTAACTGTACTTGGGTTTGATTATACTATCAGCAGTAATTTATAATACAGGCACTGATGTCTCACTCGTAGGATCAGATTAGTTCTCCGATCACGTGTACTATTATTTGGGATCCTGTAAAAAAGGAAAATCTTAATCTAGCCTGGGCCCAGAGAAAAACTGTCCTGTACCAGATTAAAGCAGTTCGCTAATGTCTGTCTGCACTCCCACGCGTGAAAGGCATCTGAACATCAACCAAAATCACCACAAACAGGGGTCGGCAGCTTATTGACAGTTAACGTCTGCCTCAAAAATCTTTGCTCCAATTTACCCATGAGGGTGAAAATGCGTGTCGATCGCTGCACGTCAGAGCCACGATTAATAAATCATTGGTCCAGGCTTAACTTCACAACATCGACAAGCAGCACCGCTAACAGAAATGTTACTCGTCGTTTTTCTCAGCAGGAAGCTACAGAAAACATTGTAGAAGTTGATTTATGTTTCTCTAAATATATCTGATCATAAATAAGTTTTGTACATTACGCGTCTTGGCTTTTTATAATTGCTGTGTTTGTTTTCACAGTGTGAGGGTGAATGAAAGCCACTGAACCGCTGCTTTAAAAAAAAAAAAAAATTTTAGAACTTCCCAGGCAACGACTGCTCATTGTGCCACACAAATCATTATGATTTTTTTTTTTTTAAAGAACTTCTAATCATATCTGTGTTTTTAACCCACCATGTTCGGTTTCACCAACCTTTCCAACATATAATTAACAGGAATCATGTGGTCACTCACGTCTCCATTCCTTCGATACCTCTCCCACCTCTTTTTCAGTGTTTATTCTAATGCTACTTTCTGCTTCTTAATGTATCTTTTTGCTTTCTTGATTCCTCTATGAACTAAAATAATTGCCCCATTTTCAGCCGAAACACGTTTATTATACAGATGCAGCCTGTTGTTTATTAGTTTTGAGAATAAATTCACTTTGCTGTAACTGTTCCACATGATATCTTAAATTGTGTGCTCAGTCAAGCAATTTGAGAGTGCAAAATTGTCTTTATAAACATTAAATCAACATGAGCAGAGACATTTTCAGGCCACTCTTAGTTCTACAAGTTACAGTTTAGTACATTTGTTCCATGATATGTTGCTATTTGAAGACAACTGGTGTTTTTTTTTTTTTTTTGTTGATTTAACAGCTTCCAGCGAGCATAAAAAAATAGAAAAAAAAAACATTAAATTGAATTAGTTTTTAGAATCCTGCTGTTTTTTTTTTTAGGAAAGAAAGAAGGCTACTTAGGATCTAGTTTGATTTGTATGCCTTAAATCACTTTAGAAAGTCAATAATTGGATTAAAGTTTTGCAGTTCTTGCTTTTCACCATAAAATGCGAACACCTCACAATTCATTCAGTTTAAATCTGGTGGAAAACACAAGATAATTGCCTTTTAATGGAGCTGTTTTCTGAAATAAAAGGGTGAAAGAAAGGTTAAACAAAAGTAATCTAACAAAGTTATTATCACCAGAGGGACACTCCATTTTATAACATCCTGTGAAAGTGTTGGAGTGATAGACTAATTTTCCCCTGCTGATTTCCCGTTTCCCCTCCCCTCTTGGTACTATTTTTGAAAGCTGTCCCATCTGGCTTCTCTTCACAGGAATATTGCCCAATGAACTTTCATTTCCTCTTTTGTTAAGTAGAAATGAATCTCCTCTCTATCACAGGTGGGAGGCAGACTTAATTGACTCGTGTTAACATCTCCCCATGCCTTGTACACCTGCTCTCTTTCTATATGCACATTTCATCATTGCATTTCAATCCAATCTGGTGACTTGATCATTAACCCAATGATGGACAGTCAAATCAAATCAACCTGGGCTGGCTTCACATTTGCATGCAAGCATGAAGTATACACGAGTGTGAAAATATATCCAGTATTGAACAAATACATAATATGTATAATATATGCTTAATATGCATAATATGTGAGGTGGTGTGTAAAAACCCACCTGTGTAACGGCTACAAAAATCTTGCCCTTTTGGGGTTAATTTGTCTTGCAGTGCTCTGAAATGCTAATAATCCATGAATGAGAAAAAAAATTCTGATGAGCTATCTGTATGTCGCTGGTCTGCAAAATAAACGTCAGATTCGTCTCATCTATTGCCTGACAGAACTTAAATTGGATACCATGGTGAATAATATGATAGAAACGAAATCAACATTTACGTTTTGGGCTTCCTCTGACACCTGTCACAGTTGTTGATTCAATGGCGAGAGTATTTTCAAGTACTTTATTAAAGATAACGGAACAGAAAGTTTTAAAGTCATTTCCTTGAAGCGGCTTTACGCTCTTCTTTATACCTCTTGAGAGGATAATTAACAAACAAGTTCCAATCCCTTTGGAACACACACACACACACACACACACACACACACACACACACACACACACACACACACACACACACACACACACACACACACACACACACTTCCTAAAGAATTAACCTTGGGCTAATGCTAATTTAAGCCTTGCATGCCCACATGTTGCTTCCTGAAAATGATGCAAGAACACCAAGGAGCCGGAAACATGAAGCTGTAAAGATTCAAGATGAAAGAAATGAGCAGATGTACCAACAGGAGAGTATATAAGTGCATAAATCTATACGTGGGTCAGGCCACACCAACGCACTCGGCATCGTAAACACAGGAGCTGGAATCATTATCATTTTGCTTTATATGAATGTTCTTCATACTTTGTATGAAGAACATTTCCTAACTCCCTTTCCTCAGCTTTGCCATTATTTTGGTGCAACATCCAGAATTATTTGACCAGGTGTGTGTGTGTGTGTGTGTGTGTGTGTGTGTGTGTGTGTGTGTGTGTGTGTGTGTGTTATCGCTTTGGCTCTGGATGAGCTGATGAAAATGCATTCTGTGCATTCCACACAACAAATACTTCAGCTATCCACCCTGAAATGTAAATTCATATACGTTGTCCTTTAATTTCAAATACAATTAGCCAACCGACTCCAAGGAGAACTCCACACTTCCTGCACGTGTTAGCCTCTCCAGATGCCACCTTTTTTGGAAACATTTTTTTGCAAGGCTAAGTTAAAAGAAGAGAAAACCGACTGCTTGACTGCTTACCTAATATAGTCTACTGCTTTGTGTCAAGTTGTTCGAGGCACGGGGGTAATCATTAAGATGGTTAAGTTCGCTGTGCGCTCTGTGATTATGTGCTAGAAGGGAAAAAAAAAACAACAACAAAAAAACCCCAAAACCAAAGCAGGATTAATATTGTTCAGTGGTGTTTTGAGATCATGATGAGGTGAGGGAGAGTTCCTGCTCTTTTTATTCATTTCATTTCATTTAATGAATCATTTGCTTCTCCTCTTGCAATTGAACTGTATCATGCTTGATGCTCTGCCAATACTGTTCACCTGACGTTCATGCCAATGAAGAATATTGAATTGAAGAGATAGATAGATAAAGAGAGAGAGAGAGACAGAGAGAGAGAGAGAGAGAGAGACAGAGAGAGAGAGAGAGAGAACAAGCCGAGCCTTTGATCATCTGCGATGCTGAGTGCACTGATTTACTGCACACATAAAGCCTTTGAAGGGCCCCCAGCTGAAGCCACGGGCGCATCAGTCCTCTGAGTTTCACTTATTTATTTATTGATTCATCTCTCTGGACCCACATAAGATGATGCTCATGATTCATGATAATTGGATCAACACTTATAAAGTCTTTTAGAGAATCAGCTACCAAACAGCTTCTTCAGATGCTCTTAACAGCTGCAAATACTGTTCAAATCATCAATTTGTCAAATCACATATTTTTCTACTAGAATTCAAAGTGTGACACTGTTATCACACGAAAATGTCACATTCGTAGTTCAGGAAATATTCCACAACTGGAAATACGTTCTTTCCATCAAACTGGGTTGAACACATTTTTTTTTTTTCAAGTGGTGTTTACATGAGGAGCCAAACCACAGAAAATGGGCTGCGCTATTTGCTTTTGATCAAAAATTGAGAAACTAACCAGAAATCGCCAGGCTTCTAATCTTCCAAAGCTGCTGTACCGCTGCTGTTATTTTCTTGCTGTTATTTACTATTCATATTTTCTGCCCATTTGTTCAGGTGACGACATGGAGGACAGGCTGTTTGGATTTTAGACTCGGGAGGAGCTCGACGGGACTGTCCCTCGGTGTGCAAAATATGCGTATGATTGTTAAAAGAACAGCTCAGCAGTTGTTCCACCTTCGGATGAGCAGAGAACCCTGGGTGAAGACAAGTGTGGAAATTGTTCCATATGTGACTGCCATTATGATGATAATTCAAGTAAGCACAAATGTGAAATTCCGGGTTATTACAAATAAGTCGGAATTTGGCTTTTAATCTCAGCTTTGTTTATGCTTTGATTTATTTCTCCTTAAGTGCCCAGGTCAGAAAAAAAAAACCTCCAAAAATAAACAAATAAGTAATTTTTCACTCCTGTTGCCATTTTTCATATCATATTTGGGGGAAAATGTAATCCTACCAATTTCTGGAACCTTTACACATCAACATGTCATCTCATTGAGGCCGATGGCAGTTAACAAGGCAAATATGAGCCCACATTAATACGGCGCAGGCCGAAGACACTTTTTATCCCTGAAAATCTTCACTCCCAAGAACCAGTCTTGATGGAATAAGGAACTATTACTGAATATAATATATATAATGCTCAAGATGACTTGTGCGTTTGAAGGTACACAACCCCCCCATGACAAAGCAGTCAGAAGAAAGTTTGAATTCGTCCTGTCACTTAAATTCTCTGTCGGCTTCGTGGTAAATGATGACATCATTGTCTCGACAGATCTCTATTTATGATGTTTTTTTTATTTGAAGTTAAATCACCTTGTTGCTGTTACATATATGTTCAGTAAATCATGGCTATCAACCAATCAAAATTTGAGATTCTTTAATTCCAATTTTGTAATTTAATTTATTTCACTTTCAGATAAAGAAAGAAAAGCTACAGCAAGCCATGAAAAACTGTGAGAAGACTAATTACAATGATATCCCCCAAGCTGAATAAAGTGAGGAATTATGTTAGGCGTGATAGTATCAATGTGATCTCGATTTCGCACATTTTGTGGAACAGTGAGACTAGATCTACATGATGATAAATGTGCTAATATTAGTGTGAAGTAATGACTCCTTTTCTGAAACGGGTGATTTTACTTCTTGATGCCCCGAAAACTATTTCTTGTTAGAAGCAGATGAGGCATTGATTAAAAGGACCTTCCTTAAATGTCTTTATCTGAAAGTGTTCTTCATTTGGATAAATGAGAGGGAAAAAATGAGGCACAACACCGAGTACCAGAAAATGATCTGAAGTGATGTTCAACTTGCCCCCCCCCCCCCCCCCCCCCAAGTAATTAGGACCAGAGCAAAGAAGGAAAACGGGTAGAAGATGAGAGATCAGCAGCTTGGTCGAGGACAGGAGACAGCTGTCTCATCCCTGCGGAACCATGCTGCTGTTTCGGAGGAGGCTGCAGCAGGGTGACTCTTTTCATTTCCCATGCTCAAGTGTGATTCAATGTTTCTAAAAGCACAATTGTCTGCTGTTGTGACTGTAATTATAAGTTCATAAGGTGGCCAGGCTGCTGATTTTTCTGGTTCGTTCAAAGCAGCCTCCACATGGTTGAACCCCCTCAACTGGCTTCTTTCAACTTAAGACTTCCAAAAGCAGAGCAAAAGCAACACCTAATTCTACTTAAATCACAAATAAGCTGTGTCCACAGGGCTTATTTGTTGGATCAAGTGTTGCTTTTGCGCGGTTGGAATGAAAACCTGCAGCCACACGTCCCTTTACTGGATCAGTTAGACACCCCTGCTCTAAGTCATAGGTGTGGTGTGAATGGTTGTCTGTCTCTATGTGTTGGCCCTGCGTTGGACTGGTGACCTGTCCAGGGTGAATCCCGCCTCTCGCCTGAAGGCTGCTGGGATAGGCTCCAGCCCCCCCGCAACCCTTAACAGGAATAAGGGAATAAGAGGCAGAAAATATATATATATATATATATATATATATATATGTGTGTGTGTGTGTGTGTGTGTGTGTGTGTGTGTGTATATATATATATATATATATATATATGTGTTTATGTGTGTATATGTGTGTATATATGTGTATATATGTATGTGTATGTATGTATGTATGTGTGTATATATATATATATATATATATATATATATATATATATATATATATATATAAATGTGTGTGTGTGCATACATATATATCTTAAACTTGTAGTCAAGAGATTGCAACCTTTCCCATGATGCCAGTTAAGCTCCACATCTTGTGTCACAAAGACATCATCTCTTTGGGCCTGGATCTAAGCCAGTGTGATAAAGTATCACTGTTACTACCACACCTGTCACATTGTGGGGAAGCCCATTAAAACCTGCAGGAAACCCTGAGATTCCGTCCCACTGATGTGGTGTGCGGTGTCTTTCTGAGATTCCCTCTGGCTCTGCTTGTCAGTGTCACCTCTATCAGAGAGCATCTCCACCAGGTTTGATTTCCACCAGGATAAAATTTTCATTTTCAGAACTTTACTGTTGCTTTCTGTTTAAAAGGTTATTGACAAATTTCTCGAATGCCCCGAGTGTCAGAAATACCCACCTTCTTCACACCTGATCATTTCCTCCAATACGCCTTTATGCATTTGGGTTTTGAAACGCCCCCTGCGACATTCCAGGAGCTGATGCATAACATGTTGGCTGGAGTGGAAAATTGTGAGGCCCATTTAGATGATGTGGTTGCTTGGCTCAACTATTGGAAAATACTGTCCCTCAAGCTTTTATAGTCAGGCCTTTTTTACCCTAAACCTTTCTGATGGAGAATTTGGCAAAGCCACAGTGACTTATTTGGGAAAGCAGATGGGACCAGGACAGGTTAGTCCAGTAGAGGCTAAAGTGCAAATGGCTTTTAATTTTCCCTTTTAGTCCCACGGGGAAGGAAAAAAAGGTCATCTTTCTTAGTGTGGTTACATCTGTGGATCTTGTAAGAAATAAAAAATAAAATCTTTACTGTCATGGCCTCCTCACAAGTTTGGTTAATTAGATGAAACGCTGTCTGGTCTCCTGCTTGCGAGACTTCCTGTGAGTCAGCATTGTTATGCAGCCTGCCCAACTTTTTGATCCTCTTTAAGCTTGAAGTAGATGCCAGTGTTCTATCAGGAAGACTCAGGATCTTAACTTGTCACCTGGCTGAGCCTGCCATGGCGCCCTTACTACAATCCAGTAGCGAGCACACTTTTCATAATTGTCTCACCTTCCTCACCTCTCCGTCGTTATAGTACGCCGACTCAGACGACCCTCTCTCTGCCCCAGCTCTACCTTCTGGTCTCCTTGTGTTGCTTTGGCCCTGTCCCCTTTCCTCCCACCTTGCCACCTTTCATCAGTCTCTATCTCCCATTGGGCTTGTGCCAAAGCCTGCGATGCCCTATAGAGAAAGTTATGGGTAAAGACACATAAAATGGTTTTTTTTTTTTTACATTTTTATCTGGAGAATCCAGCTGTTGTGTAGATAATTCAACAATGATAATCAGCAACTGCTATGAGGCCTGTTGCTGAATCCTGGAGTAGAACTCTCACTCGAAGATAAATTTAGTACTGCTGCTTTAACCATTCGTACAAATGGTGGCTTTTTCTGCGCTTCCCATTGTAAACACAAGAGCTTACATCAACATGTTAAAAGGTGTGATGCCATTGTCTGTGCAAGTCTTGTTTGAACACTAGCACTGAGCACAGCAGGCAAGCATATGAGGCCGGAAATCTGAGAACCGTAAGCATGCAGTGAGTATGGGAATGCTCCAAGAAATCTTATTTGTGCTTTTCATGCCCTAAGCCTCTTGTTTCTAATCTATCCCGCTTGATGTGTAGGTGTGTACGGGTGTGAAATATGCTTTCCCTCCATGGCAAGGATTCCACATTGTTTTTGCCAACAGGAAGGAGAAAATGTTAGCAAGATCTGGCATGAGTTTTCTCAACGGCAAGAACCCACAAAGCAACAGTGGAGAATAAAGAGACGACGCTGTGAGCATTCAGCGGCTTTGTCGGCACCATGGCATCATCATTTTGTGGTTATGAACAATTATGTCAGGCACAATTGAGACATGGAAAACATGTCATGACCCCAGATGATCGTGCAGTGGAGACATGTTGCTATGCTACATTTCAACACATAAAAATGCCAATTGCTGTCAATTCTCATTGTTCAACTGATATATATAACAACCTCTATTCAGCATTGTCCAGTGGAATAAGTAGATTTAACTTTCAGCTGCATTGAAATGATGAAACTATAATGAAACAGTGGGACAGCGAAGGTGATTCACTCAATTTTGTAATCTTCTTCCTCAGATTAAACTGTTGCAGACACATTTAATGACAACGAGTGTAATTTTTCAATACCTTCCTATTTTTTTTTCTGTGTTCAAAGGAGAGAAACATCCTGCGTCCACGTCAGATTCCCGGCATCTTGTTCTTAACCCACAGAATTGTTCACATCTGTGTTTTTATAATGATGAATCCCATTGTCCTTGTAAAATGAAAGCTGGCGTGACAGTTGTTCCTCATTAGCATGGGTAAAGGCAATGCAAATTCCCATAAAAGGGCATTGGACTGCAGGGCACACACATGCAGGGCACACACACACGCAGGGCACACACATACAGTACACACACACACACACACACACACACACACACACACACACACACACACACACACACACACACACACACACACACACACACACACACACACACAATGCAGGTTCAGAAAAGAGAAGTTGAGGGAGAAGTCAAGAATCTAAAGATTTTGGAGCATTGAGTCCAAAGGTAATGCTGCCTTCACATGATAAGAGATTTGCTCCTCCCTCACCGTGAGGTCTGGTGGTGATGAGGACATGCGGAGGGATACATCATCAAACACTGAGGGGGTATTCTGAAACAGCAGTCATCCCCTGCTGACTTGTTCTGGTGAGGTCACGTATAGCTCTCACTGGTTGCGGCATTACTGGCCACAGAGGTCAAAGTGTAAATAATTTCAACTTTGAGGTTGTTGTTTTTTTTTTGTCCTGGTGATCGTTAGTTCGGAAGTGAACGGCATACAGGCTGTCTGTCAAGTAGCGTCCTCATTGGATGTAAAGAGGCATTTGATACCTCAGTTTAGTCAGTGTTACCAGAAAAATATTGCTTATGACCGGGCATTTTCCCATTTTTACATGAAACAACAAACTAGCAATTTATATGCAAGGTAAAAAAGACAGGTGTGTTGGGTGAATAGTTGTAAAATAAACACATATGAATATTTAGTATAATAAATCTTTGCAAAAACTTCTTTTATTTATCGTTGAACAGTTATATAGATATTCTTTATTATTCACTCACAAATAAAAATGCAAAGAAAGGGACATTTGGGTAGAAGGGCTGATATGACGAATAACAAACAGAAAAAAAAAGTTTTTGTTTTCATTCCAAAGAAGGGATAAAAATAGCAGAAAGCTAAGTACATGTGCTTATGACTCAACTAATCATAAATTCTGATGTAATGACAGAAATGTATAGATTACAGTCAATGTAACAGCCCCTCATAATACCTCAGATATTTATTTTGTGTCTATTATACTAAAATATATGATTTCCCTCCACAACTTGAGCGAGATCTATAAATGCAAAATTATGCTGTGAAGTGCTAACAGAGGAATTCCATTTACCTTTCTCACCGTCTTTCACTGTAATAAACCTCAGTGTTCAACGCCACAACAAATGACATTCACGGGTCTATATTAGATAACGTTAAATGAAATCCATACATCAAAATAAGTCTTTGCTGCAGCTGCCAGGCACCCGAGAAGAAAAGTCTAATATTGTTGGTGGGAAATTAATGCTCCTTTGTGTAAATCTCCAGGGTATTATTGAATGTTTGCTGGATTTCTAATCCTTTCATTTCTCTAGACAGTATGTATGTAAAGCAATAGAACATTGAAGATCAACTGCTGATGCCTCCCGCGATGACAGCGTGTGGTCATCTCAAATCTGTTGACCAATTTTAATACTATTTAAACCCCCAAAGCTAGAGCTTTCCTTTATTTCCCCTCTTATTTTTCTTGTAAATCCCACAGCAGCGAGTGTTTCCATTAACTGCATTGAATACTGTTTAAATGCCCTTGAGCAAAAAAAAAAAAGAAAGCCTGCCTACTCATTTATTGAGTGAGCATACGCTAAATAGATAGCACTGTATGCAAAGCATAAAAAAGGAAAGAGTGGGTGGTCCGTGTTTGAGCATAATTATAGAATTCCCTGTTGTGAAGGTGTGGAACCACAGTGGATATTTGGTGTGAATCTTTCTCACACTCACAGAGAGCTGAGCTCTAATGATGGAGGTAGAATTCACATTGCACCAAGAAACAGGAGTTTGAAAAACAATGGAGGTGGTGTTATTGATTATTTTTCTATTTGTAATGCAATTAGAATTCTGAATTTTTTTGACACTTAACCTTGCCGCTGGATCTGCTTGAGAACTTCCACTTGCACGAATCACTATTTTTTGGAATCAGTAACTAAAATCAATGAATAATTCTGTTAAATGGTTGACAAAAACACCGATCTTGCATGGTTTTGACATCTTTACAGCAACCCACTAGCAAAAGCACATTCAAGTGTAAATAAACCGTGTTATTTCCTGTTACCACCAGGTGGTGCTGTGACTAATCCGAGCCAAAATTTAAAGGGTTCTTCTTTGACCCATACTGCACCCCTCCACTACAAATCAGCCTCAAAGTTCCAGATATTTCTTCTGACAATCAGATGATCATGACTTCCCTGGTGGAGGTGATAATAACCTTTGAAAAGTTTAATTTTGTTAATTGGGCTAAATAGGAATTTCCCAAACAGTCTGTCAAACATTAAATGATTCAGACTTCATCTGCTGCCTCGTGAATCTATCAGTAGAGAATGCAGCATCTTAGGCGCTTGTCTG
Source organism: Aulostomus chinensis (assembly GCF_037954235.1). Taxonomy (NCBI): domain Eukaryota; kingdom Metazoa; phylum Chordata; class Actinopteri; order Syngnathiformes; family Aulostomidae; genus Aulostomus; species Aulostomus chinensis. Next base: position 21,492,889 of record NC_141329.1, read on the forward strand.
TATGTGTGCTATTAAAAACATACGTAAGACCCGATGCATATCTTGAGGCTAGATCATGTTTTGTTTTGTTTAGTTTTTTCCAAGTCCTTTATATCATTACAGTCATCATTTGTATTGTTTTATGCAGTGAGAGCTGGAGCCCAAGATACCTTAATAACAGCAGCCATTAAAGCAGACCTATAGAGGTACTGCTGATAATGGAGACCTCTTGTAAGAAACTGCTGCATGCCTCTGCTACTGTGTCAGAAGGAGGAGTTTGCCACTCTGTTCTAACTGCATTGTTTTAATGAGAAAGTGATGCTATTTGAGGAACACATGAGATCCAGTTTGTTGTTACAGCTGTGACGTCTCTCTCTCTCTCTCTCTCTCTCTCTCTCTCACTCTCTCTCTCTCTCTCTCTCTCACTCAACAAAAAAAAACTGGATCAGAAGACAGAGCAAAGCCTGAATTTTCATTTAAAATACATTATTTTGGAAATGCATCATTCTTTTCTTTGCTGTCATTTTCAGACAAAAGCTGAGGGAAAAAAAAGGCTTTCTGAAGAAGGGCTTCTCAAAATGAATTTGATATGTATATTTATTCTGTTTTTGTTGTAGGGGGGGGGATGAAATTTCCTCAGCGGCGGGGAAAGTGTTCAACCACTCATTCCTAATTTTATTCTTTGTTAAAGGCACAAAACAACATGCGTTGAGCTTTAAATCAAATCTTTCTTCGCGATCCTCAGCCGCCAGAACATTGAGCAAGTGTCTACAGAAGTACAGCATGAACTCTCAAGCCACGGCATGATGATGCGCATGAACTGTGAGCTTTTGCTTTACATTGCAAACTCACCACCTCTACTGTTAGTGAGAATTAAACAGTGTGTCTTAAACAGTACAGTGCGTGGCCCAGCTTCAGCCAGTTGAGCACGTAAACCCATTTGTAGCTGGTATGGATTACAAATGATATTTTGGCTGAATCCATGCTGAGACACAGAGCTCTCCTGTCTGTTTTCATCAGCGGTGTCGACATGACAGGCAAAAGGAAATTTGGCAGGCCGACTCACGCAGGAGCTGAGAGGGGGCTGGTTGCAAGGTTAATTTGGCGATGGGAATAATTGGCCACTGGGCTCAATTTGTCTGATGGGAGGGACTGGAAACCAATCTTACTGTCTGTTTGGATACATTCCATGCGCTTCCTCAATGGAAGCATCTTTATCTGATGCTCCCTTCTTGAGCAGCCTCCTCCTCTCTGATTGCACTTGCTAAAGACCCAAGTGTTGGCACTTGATATCTGACACAGATCTGTAAACAAGTCTGGAATTCTGTTTGTAGTATTTCTGTTAAGGCAACACCTCAGTCAGAGCGGTGCTCCACTCAAAACTCGAATTTTTTTTTCAATTTTATTTTGGCATTGGAATAGAAAAAGAACTGTTTGTATCCACAAAATATGTAGAATATTAGAACATATTGGAAATATTGAAAAGAAAATATTGAATAGACATTACCATCCTGTTCCCCTGTCTTGTTTTTCTGCTCTTTAACCCTCCGACAAACACATCCTGCCTCTTCCAAATTATCTGCGTACAAATATGCAGCTCGGGTCATTTCTGTTAATTACTATTGGGCAGGAATGTGCTACTACAGTAGCATGTGTATAAAAAATGATTACAATTTTTGAGCTTTAGGTAAAATATGCCTCTACATACCATTATAAAAGATGAATTATGGTACCATGGAGATGACCCCTGCCTCCAAACTGAGTTCTTGAGATATATATATATATATATATATATATATATATATATATATATATATATATATATATATATATATATATAATATAAAAGAACGTGCTTGTTAGGAACAGACTGTATAGCAACCAGAAAGGAAAAAAAAAAATTCCATGAGTCATAGCATAGTTACAATATATACTTAGGTATCATTGATTTGTGTAGAAGAGTTGAGAATTGAACGTGGACTTTTCAGGTAAACACACAAAAACAAAAGCTTATTGGTTTACAAAATTAATGTAAATACTCTAAATATAGCCAGGCTTATTAAAATTACTGCCAATGTAACACAAGATATGAAAATAGAAATACAGCCCTCTAACCTCACTATTTGATTCTTCACCTAAGCTTGATTTTCCAGACTGGGTGTATGAAATATTTCTGATCCCTCATTTGGAACGGTGGCCTATGAGGGCGTCTCTTCCCTGAGTGCGTCAAGAGAAATTGTGAGGTTTTTTTTTTTGCCTACCCAACTTCTCACTCTTGACTGTTTGCTAAGCGCAGCCTTTTCTCCAGGGCATGATTTGCCTTCCTGTCTACTGATTGTTATTTGTATCTACAAAGAAGCAGATCAACAGAATCAGCATCCGAAATTGATTTTCTCTCTGAATACATGTAAATGAACTTTCGCCTGATTTTCAACTCAAAGGCAAATGATGCAAATTTAAGAGCATTTTGGCCTTGGTTTAGACTGTAACTCCAGTCAGACAGACAGTCTAATGAGACGACATGTGCCAGACTGTAGTTATCAGAGAAAAATGGAAATAATATGCACAATGATTATTCATGGTGTTAAATTTTCTAAGGTGTTTATGATTCATTTAATCACCGTTGGCATTTTCATACACTTTTAGTAATGGATTGTTATTGGCGACTGCGTTTAGATCTAATTTTATAATGATAAATGCTTTTACAAGTAAAAAGTACAGTATGCACAGTCTGTGTAATTGAGTAGTTGGTCTCTACAGGATAGGTTTTGCTGCAATATGATGTGAGAGTTCTAACAAGAGCAATATTAAAGGCAAATTAATTGCAAAAAATCCCATTTAATAATAATTATTAGAAGCACGTGAATGAAGGATTAATGAACTATCTAAGGGTGTTGGTCAATGGAAGTGTCCTCACACTGGCTCTTCTTTCAATAGGAATCAGTATTGATGTATTAAAATGTAACGTTTGAGGAAGTGTGTCTATTGTTCAACCTCCCGTGGGCCTCTTTTTAAACCAGATTAAAAGTGATATAAGTAAAGGTGATTGTCATTACTACCACTACGACTACACACACAAACACATTACATGTTTTTGAGCAACAATGACAATCATTTTTCTTCATTGTTCCATGTCACAAACACATCAGAAAACATCCATTCATTTTCTTAAGCTTGTTCCTGTTAAGGGTCACGGGGGGGCTGGAGCCTATTCCAGTGGCTACGGGCATGAGGCGGGGTTCACCCTGGAGTCACACCTACAGTCAATTTAGAGTATCAATCAGCCTCGTCCTCTCTTGATGTCTTTGGACTGTGGGAGGAAGCTGAAGTACCAGAGAGAACATGGAGACTCCACACAGAAAGATCCCGCGCCCGAGCATCAGATAACAGTTTAAACATATTGCGAGATAAGAGGCAGCATGGAGGGCAGTGACAGAGTTCCCGGGTTACAATGACAAGGGATGGGAATCTTGTTGAGAACCGGTGTTTGATTGACAATTTTGCAAACGATTCCTTTATCGATTCCAGTGACGCGCAACGTCATTCACCAGTGCAGCCAGTGTAGCTGAGTAGATAACCAATTAAAAAGAAAAAATTGTTTCACATTATATTATTTTGGTGAACCTTCTCAAAACCTGTCTTGCAAGAGTAACTCTTTCAATGTGCCTTTAACCTGTCATGTGAAAGATTTTTGGTTATAGATTATTTAGTTCCGCATCACTTGTTGTAGCAGGGGGGACAGGTGTTAATGAGACGCAGCTACGTGTTCCCGTCAAAAGCAGCCAGGCTATTGAGCTGGTAAGACGCATAGTTATGGGCTCTCTCATTGTTTTAAGCTAGCGTGGGTAAAAAGTGGCTAAACATGTCTAAAACTGCATGAAACTGTAACAAAAGTTCAATGTGAGCTTTCATATACGTTGTATAGTTAGTTTCGGTAGGTCAAAAGACGGCAAACTGTTTTGAAATTGTCGGAGATTTTGCCTCATTTGCATATTGTTCCACTCGCTACAGGAGAGAGAGACTGCTCCGTTGTCGTCTGTGTTTGACGTGTGCTCCTCTGTTTATCTACAGGTGCGTTACACTGTTAATGTAAAGGTTCATGCATTTTAATACACTAAAAGAGATTGACTGCACTTAGTAAGGATGTAAAAATGCCGCTTGATCATTGTTTTGTGGCAAAACGTTTACATGTGAATTTATGGGGAAATTGTAAATGAAGTGATCTAAATTGATGTTTTTATTTTTTATATTGATGCAATTCCAGTCTGATACAGAGGTGTTAAAATATTTTGTTTTTATTTCATTTTTGGGCACTTACATTAAGATGATATTGTTAAATTCATAATTATTTTGTGTAAAAGTATTCTTTTTATAAAAAAAAAAAAGCAGCCAGGCTATTGAGCTGGAGAGAGAGACTGCTCCGTTGTCGTCTGTGTGTGACGTGTGCTCCCCTCTGTTTATCTACAGAAATAAATGTACAGACTCTGACTACGGTCTGGGTCCTTGAATTCATCTGTACTAGCAATCATCTTAAGTCTGCTACACCAGCAGGAAACATTGCGCCGAAGCGGCACAAACCCTCGTTAAGTTAAAGTTAAGTTACATTTCACGAGAAAGGATGACTACAGGGCAACTTGTAATACTTGTAAAGTGGATATTTCATCAAAAGCAGAAAATACTAGCAATATGCAGAAACATTTGCACACACAGCATACGATAACTTGGAATGAATGTCGTGTTTTCAGTCTGCTCCAGTGTGAATCTCAACCCAGCAGCAATGTTCACACGCCCTCCGCTGTTGATACTGCAGGTAACTAACCTACTAACACTGCCCATCACTTTAGCGCCACCTCACTATTGGGGTTGTAAGGTCAAGCTACTTCTAAATTAAGCAAAGTTTATTTTAATTGGCCTGTTTTGTCTCTTTTTTCCAAATGAGACTAGATAAGTGAATCAGTAAAGAACCGTATCATTGAGCAGAATCGAAAATGGAATCGGAATCGTAAAAATCGTATCAATTCCCATCCCTAACAATGACCTGTCAAGAGCACGTCTTGAACGTAGCTTCAGTTTACTGTCAAGATGATGAAAGTGGCTAAAGTTACCTCTGTGTAGCACTGGGCAAGAAGTGGGACACAAATTTTAGTCCCACAATCATTTGGGTTTTGTCTTTGGTTATCAGCTCCAATCAGAGCCGCAGATGATAAACATCTCTGTCTACTGCTGTGCGATTTGTCCCGGGATTGAATGCCGATCAACCCTTTCCCATTTCAGAGAAAAGCCAGATGTTGGGTTTTTTTAAGCCAGTGGAAAAGGGGCTTTATACTCTGCAGCCACATATTTAGTGAAGGCAACACTCCAATGTATCCAGGGTTTATGCAGTAATGCTCTTCCACTCTCTTTTTTCTTCTTTTCTGTACGCTTCTTTGAAAATGTGGTGAAAGTGCACCTCCTGCATCTCTAAACTTTGAATGAACTGTCACTGCATTGCTGACTAATGTGACTTTGGTTTCAGGGCTTAGAGCCAGTTACTTTGCAGCTTTTTAAACTGGGTGTGTTTGTTTTTTGTTTTTTGTCTTGTTGCATATGCTCTTCCTGTCCATAAAGTGTCCGCAGAATGAGCAGGTTCAGAGATGTTCATAGCAGCAGAGAAACACCTGCTAACACTCGCTCAAATACGCTCAAAATGACTAAACAAAAGGCACTTGAGCAAAAACGATCATCTCTTTGGTTGTTGATGACTACGGATCACATTTGGCTGGAATAGTTGACTAACAAGAACCACGAGTGACTTCTTTTGGTGCAGCCAGGTCGTCTTTTTTTTTTGTTTGTTGCTACTTTGATAAATCCGCACTTGTCTCCAAAACCACACATAATTTTTTTTTCTTCTTTTCGATCGCTAACTCACATTTATTTCCCTCTCCAACAAGTACACTTTTCTTTAGCACAATGATCTCTTCTTTTTTCTACGCCTCTGTCTGTAAACCCAACCTGTTGAGACAGACGGTCGCCCACCCAGAGGCTGGTAAACAAAAGACTTCACCTTTGTTGCCAAGTGCTTGTTAGCAGAGGAAAGTTTGGTCTCTCTCAATGATACTGCAAGGTCCAGACCTCTTCTACCACCAGATAGCCTTGGTTATGGTTTGAGTGTCATGCAGAAAAGCTGAGCCCAGGGCACTGAACTTTACTTTACTTTAACTTTTAATTTATCAAAACTTTTAAAAGACATATAAAAATAAGTTTGAAATGTAAAAAAAACCAACCCAAAGCTTTAGACCAGTAAACAGTATACAGTTCTGTTTTTAGCATCATGAAAAGATTTTTATTAATTATTCGCTATCCCACCAGGTCCTACCAGCTTATCCCAGTGTGTGTTGCCCAGTTGTTTGCTCCAAACTGGTTGAGGAAACAAAGGTACATGTCAGTGGAAATAATCAATAGCAGTTAGACTTGGAGTCACCCTCTTCTGGGTTTGATGAAAAGCAAAGGGTAACTTTTAGTTATCACTGGACTGCAAGGTATCGCACTCGTTAAAATTAATTCCAGTCGGATATACAGTACATAGTGCGGGGAGCTGCATCAATTTCATTCACAGTTAAATTCCTAAGGCACTTGCACTAAGGTACATCTGGGGATTTATTTACTCTTCTTCCATAATACAGCTGACATAAGGAATCAAATTAGAAAAATTAATTTAAGATGAAGTTGAAGATGAAAGTCAAGTATGCTTTTTTTTTTTTTTTTTTTTTGACTCCAGGTCCCATTTTAGTGATTACACAGTGCCGCTGATTGGGCTCAGCAAATCAACTTTTACACAAACCTCAGCAGTACAATTTACACGAGTTTTGCTGAGGGGGGCCAGGCTGGGAACGAGGTGTAGAGATTGAAAGTGTTAGAACTGGTGGGAAAGCCTTTTCAACCCCCCCTTTTTTTTCTAGCTCTCTCTCAGAAAAAATATGATGACACGTCTTCATCTTCAGTCTCTTTGAACACACGCTCAGGTGTTAATACAATACCTTTTACTCACTCACCCCCCCCCCCCCCACACACACACACACACACATTCACATGCGCTGAAAACTAAATCCAATTTACCTTACAGTTTCACTTTCTATTTAAAAAAAAAAATCTTTCAATTGGGAGCATGTTTTTCCCCCTCAATTTATCTTTTGACGAAGCAACATTCAAAGTAATTGATTGAACACGAGTAACAAAGGTAATCGATGTAAAAATAAAACAAAATCTAAGAGTTAAAAAGTGTGCAATGTCATCTCTCTTGTAGAGCAATTGAGTTCATTACAATACCGTTGTGGGATGTTCACCTTACTCTGACTTTCTGCACAGACGATAGCAAAGCAACTCATCCAAGATCTCTGCTAAACAATGCCCCCTAATCATTATAGAGGCTAAGCCAGCAGATGAGTTCATCGGGTATAACGCACCCATCACAGTAATCATTACTGACAGGACATGCAGCTGCTAATGATCTTCTCTTAATCACACTTAATCAGGTAATAATGATTTTGAGGTTAGAGATGAAGTGCTCGTGCTCTGCTTTCGCCATGGAGGGGCCTGGTTTCACTTGGCTGGTTGCGGTGTCTGCGCTGACAGGAGCGGCACCTTCAGATGCTGCACTTCTGGGGAAGTGGAAAGATTTGTGAATAAGGTCGTACGTCTGCGAGGCGAGACACTAATGAGATGGGAGAAGACTGCACAGACCTGTTGAAAGTTTAAAAGATCCCCTCAGCACACAAAACACACCCATAAACTAACACAATGTGTGTCTGACACAAGCTATAATAACCACATTAAAATACTTGGAATGCCAGCTACTCCTTCTCCCCCATGAGCAGCGGATGAATATGTAAATAGTTTAACTGCAGAAAAAATATATCTCCTACCTCATTATAAAGTCCATTCTCAGTGTTTGTGCAACCAAAGCTGAAAGTTTAAAAACCATATTTGAAATTTGGACAAGGATTGGCTTTCAAACAAGCGTGATCATGCACACAAATCAAGGTCCTGCCTTTTAAAATCAGATTTTCAGTATGGAAAAAAAAATCAGACATTTTCATTAATTAAATGTGAGAACAGCCTTCATGTGTCAAAACTCCTTGTTATTTTCCACATTGAAGCTCAATTATACCATAGGGATAACAAGAAGATAAACTATTTTAGAATGGGGGGGGATACATTTACATGCAAACATGTTAAAAGTAATAGCTGCAATACATTTACTTTGCATGATTCTTGAGTAAAAGACAGAACATGACGTGCAAATATGCAACTTTAGACCATGTATACACAGTTTTTCCACACAATTTCAACGTATCAGGCTTTACATGCGCTTAAATAATTAAGGTGAAGCTGAATTTAGCATGAGCCCCAACAGCTACTTTATGAGGCAAACATCCCTTAAAGAAAAATGAGAACGATCATGATTTATAGTACATCATTAACTGTTCGCTCTCGTCCGCAAAACACTGCCAGAGTTTCACATAGAAAAAAAAGGTTGGGTAACCTCCAAAGTGAAGTGAACGGTGTCTAAAAAAAAAAAAAAAAGCAAAAAACAACAAACGCCTCTAAATGCCTCCATATTGCTCACATACACTCAAAGCTTGACATGCCAAGGTGTTTTTGAAAGATGTCACCAATGCCACGTTTTTAGCCTCACTTTCTTTTATTTCATTTTATGCTTAGCTTTTCCTTTAAGACCAATACTGATAGATGATTGTAAAGAAATTAGGTTACTAGTAGTTATAAGGCTTTCCCCATGTGTTTCATGACTGATTGTACATGAGAGTAGTGCAAACACACACACACACACGCACACACATTTTTACAAATGACAAATGACATTGATGCGCATCTTTGCTTTTGTGCGCGTACAGTAGTGGTGACAGTGTTCTCCATCTGGTTATCAGACCTGCAGGTGGTATTTCAGCATTCCGCTGATGCAGACGATCCAGATTGAGCCAACAGCTGAAATAAACTAGCAGTTCATTCAAATTAGTGAATCAGCTGGGTTTGAAATATCAGTCAACCCGTGTAGTGAAGGATGACGTCTACTGTACTGATGAAGTCATACTGATGTCCTATTGTTTAGTGTCTTGGTCCCACTGCGATAAAGATTATGCTCCAGTGATACGTAATGACCAGGATTATTTGAACACAAAGCCCATGAGCATACATCCAGGTCTTTGTCGTATTTCCTGAAAATTAATGAACGACTTTTCATGAGCGGCAGGACTCTGGCTTTGACTCAGTCAGATTTCCGGCAAATACCACGGACAAGCGGTGTCCTAAGTTTATGGGAGGGTTCAAATGCATTTTGAGGTTACCATGGTGATGCTGACTGGTTAGGAATGAGACAAGGATGCGACTGCGAGGTACCTGAGGCTCTGGTTTATTACTCAAATATCATCATTTTCTAATTTAATAATCCCTTCAACTATGTTGTGGGACATGAGATGGTTACATGCAGTGATATAATTTTTTTGTGGTTTCAAAAATGTGGAAATTATAACCAGTGATTTTTTTTTGACTTCTTAAAAATCTTATAAATATTATAGATTACATGTTATCAGTAATAGAACTGATCTTAATTTAGGCAGATGTAGAGCACTTTGACTTCTAAATGTTGTTGTTGTGTACTAAATGCGTGAAAGAGGGATCCCTGCACCTTGACTACCATCTGCATTTCAACAAATAAGAATCACAGAAGGAAGTGGCCAATACTGATGTGTTAATGTGAAAAAAGACTTTAAATAGTTCCTTTTTATGCCATTCTTTGATCAACTTGACACAAAAATAGGAATAAAGATCAACCAAAACAACGAAGAGCACCTGAGTTGATTGTCATGATAACCAACAACACGAGCAAAGACCTGTACTGAAAGATATTTTATAACATGATGTCCTATGTGATGAAAAACGGTAGTTGTATAATACTCGTGAATGTTTAATGTACGACTTTAAAAAGGGGTTTTGAAACAACATTAGGCCTCCGTTCCCTGCAGTGAGGGCTATCGAGGGCAGGTGTGTGTTTGTAGTGACGGATGGAGCAACATGAGGCGGCTGAAATGAGTGAATCTGGATTCAGGATTGAGGCAGAAGCTGCAGGACACCTACCCAGCATTCTTTAGATGAATATCATCTCTCTGTTTGCCCTGGCAGGAGAGATAGCGTGATGGCTACCTGCGCTGATGGGTTCACTGGAGCGTCAGCTTGGCTAGTCGTTTCATGTAGCAGCAGCCGGATGTAAATGTGACCCTTCTGCTGCATGCGTGGGAAACATTTTTATTCTATTAAATCAGTATCAGAATGTACGCCTGCAGTTTTGAATGAAGCGTTTTGAACTTATGAGTACGGTTTTGGCTGAATTTGTTTCTGCACAGAACATGAAGTACACTTAATGAGTTGAAAATTATCTGGGAATAGTTGCACCACAGAATAAAGCTCTGGAATACATATTAAGTAAATACATTATCCTTTTCACCGCTGAGCCAGAGATACACTGGATTAATGAGCCCCTGTAACTGGCCAGTTCAATGTGAACTAAGGTGTGTGTATGGGGGGAGGGGGGGGGTGGTAATTTTTTAGCCGTCTACTGTCATTTCATTTGCAGGGAATGTAATGAAGGTGGACACAGCGGACAGTTGTGCCTAATGACACTGTGTTCTTGCACAGCACTTCTCAAATCACAGGCTGCAGATTTATCACCATATCTGTTCCGTTGTCCTCAGTTGGCTGAAGGATTTAGTGATGTGAAGCAGCTGAGTAGCACAGATACAGTGAGAGTCGCTCACGATTAAGCTGCAGTGTAGCATTTTTACATGCAAATGAACGTCCGGCAACATTTGAGCCCGAGCATAACAAGCTCACACAATGCTGGAGAAGACCATCGCCACCAGGGAGATATCTCTACATTACATATCTATCTTCTTTGTCTTTCTGGTTATCCCTCTGCTAACTTAAATGTGGATAAATAACCTCATCATGCAGCTCTTCTTGACTCTACAAATGTTAACAAACCAATGGATCACATTTGGGAGAGTGAAACAAGGAATTTGATGCTGAAAACAATTTATGGAGGGTTTTACATAACAGTATTATACAACGGAGGAACGTGTGACATAAGCACGGCAACATTTGCCTGTAATAACTTTCAGATAGAGACAAAAGTGTTACACTTTAGCTTTAATATTGATCAGAGTATTGACTTACCCATTTTCCCACACAGTGCCAGGTATGGTTCACGTTTTATCATTTTATTGACATCTACTCACAACAGCGTCTTGAAACAAATATTTCCTGCTGGAAAATCAAGTGTTGTGGTGCGTCAATACATTGTTGGTTACGGTAAAAGATCAGGGAATTGACTTGTGTCCTTTCACCTGACACCAGAGATCTGCATTTACTAAAATATGGGGTTTTCTGAATGCAGCTGCTTGAGCGGCTGCTAACGAACCCTTTAATTTTCACACTGGCGCACCTTAGTGGAAATTATGCTCACCCTTGAATTGTCCTAACCAGTCACTTTGTAACATGGAGAAAGCAGTAGTCCAGCAGTACCATTCGTTTTGCTTCAAATACAAAAAACATCAACAGATATTGTGTTTTCTTCCCTGAATGCAGTACATTTGTTGCTGGTAGGGCAGTACTTAAAGATGCACGACTTCGTCCCCAACTTGAGGGTCTGCCCTAAAAGCTTTAACTTGGTTCTGCAATGCAGGATTTTACTTTTTCCTCCCCTTCTCTACCGCTCTGTAATTGCTTCCTCCTACTTTCAGCAACAAAACCTGGTAAATTGTTCTCCTTGAGTGTTTAGAAAATGCCAAACTGTCAGAGTGCAACTGACTTACACTGATGATTAAGCCTCCACAAAAACGGAGCTGCCAAGAGTTAAAACACATTAAGATACTTTACAGTTCAAGTCTTCCTACTCGGTGAAAGATGTGTTAAAGCCACGTTGCTTCGCCCACCCTCAATGGTCTTGCAGGCCGCCAGTGAACCGTGGCCTTTGCTAATTGTAAACTCAATGAAGCATTCTTAACAGATGCTGGTGGAACGGCTCCATTAGGCCTTACATGCGACTATCATCCACATATCAAAACCATGAAAAGTCAAACTGTCATTATCACGCGGCTCAAACCACATCAATCCACCCACCAATTTAATTCTTATTAAATGCACATTATAAGTAGAGAGGGATGGTCTTGGTTGAATGGAGTTACTGCTTTGGAAAGACTTTTGGTAGGACACACAGTCACAGGAATGTGATAACAGCCGCTGTGAAGTATTCATAAAGAGAAAAAAAAACAAAACAAGCAGCCAGTAATGAAAATATGGAGTATTTATTCGCTTGTGATGTGATTTGAATGTGTTTAATAGATAAAAGGTGGTCCGGAACGTTTGCAGCTCCTGCTCCTGCGTTGTACTGGACGCCTCAGTGAGAGAGCAACTGAACGTGTCACAACAAATAAGCTTTGGACTGTGTGGTTGCAGAGGTTATAGCAAATGTCCTCTAGACCGCAGTCCCTTATCTCTGTGCTGCTTCATTTTTTTTTTTCATAAATGAGGGATTAATTATTGCCTCTAAAAAAAAAAGGAAAGAAAGAGGAAGGAGGATGAAGCTGCATTTAGTAGATAAATACTGTAGCGGTTGCCCTCCTGAGGGTCCTGGTTAAAAAAAAAAACAAAAAAAAAGAAGGCGGTGCTGGATGTTAGAAGTAAAATACACACAAGCAAAATTGAAATCATTTTTCCTTATTTAGAGCAAAAAAGACAAGACAGAAACAATTACTCCTGCAAATTTCTGAAGTGGAGATTGATGAATGTTTTTTGTAATTGTTTAAATGATTAACTGATATGATTTACAGGATAATTAGCCTGCAAAGATCATTTTCAGTTCCAGCCAACTAAAGCAAACAAAATTGATATTAAGCTGTATCGTATCCCATTGAGAGTCTGTGCATCTAAATTATTAATTTGTCCATGCCCTGTTTTCTCATATTGCATAACCTGAGTTACCTTTAAAAGGTCTTTCTGATGATCCACAACACCACCGGTGTTTCAAACAATCCCGTGATTGTGACACGGTGCGTGGTGAAGCTCCCTTGTGTGTGCAACAACAAGCAAGCTGCTCCTAAGGGATATTGCTGCAGAAAAACTCTTGAATATTCATCAGGCACTGTTGCTGGCACGCACACTTATGCGCACACGCACACACACACACACACACACACACAGCCGATCATCATATACAACAATGCCCCTCTGATCAAAGAGAGCTCATTATCTCGCTGTCGTGCTGCAGAGTTTGGCTGAAATAACCACTCAGTTGAAAACTCTTTCTGCATGTCTCAGCAAACCGTCTCCTTCGGTTGGCAACGCGAAAACTCTCTCCAAATTTTGATCTTGCTCGTTTGTTCGGAGCGAGCTCTTTGATTCTCTAGTGGACAGTTTGATTCTGCCATGATGAAGACTACTCTTGAATTAAGTGGTGAAATCCTTCCCAAAGATGTCCCATTTGATATGCATGGGTTAGAGTTAATGCAAATGTGATGACTGTCAATTTCTGAGAAGTGAAAATGAGATTGGAGGCAAATTATCCACTTTGAATTTCAGCAGTAATGACGGATCACATTTGTCGATTGACCTCTGCTTTTGTCGGACGGACCTGCAGCAGATCTGCTAATGATGAAATTTAGAGGAAGCAGTTTATGCGAAACTGTGATGCAGTTTTACCTCTGTGGTTTGAATTCTTGGTATAGAGAGAAACTGATGCACCAGCTTTTCTCAGATATTCTCCTGGTGGCCGGTAGATTCAAACTCAGCTCATTGGAGGACTTTTACACTATAGTCAGCTGTCAACTTCCTATCAACTCATACCTTGTCTACACTGGATGCACAAGGAAAGCAACATGTCAGCAGCACATCAACAGCAGCTTCGGTCCTCCTTAGAGTCTATAGTCATCCTCTGAGTCTATACTGGATGCATTCATCCAAAGCCTTCAGGTAGCCCACAGGCATAGTAACAGCGCTCACAGACCAACACACAATAACTCAAGTTATGCACCAAAAACTATTTGGGTTTCTGTTACACAAATAAAATGCAATAGTGAGAGTTCAAGTGTGTCTGTCTGCAAACCTTTTTTGATGCAGACAGCTGAAGAATGTGATTAAATAGAAAGTATCAATATAAATTTGCTGATTATTCTTTCGAATATTAATTAAAGAGTACATTTTATACAATTAGCATGTCGTGTAAATCATCACTTGGCTTCTAAAACATTTGTGCGAAGAAATTAACAGGATTTATCCATGAATTTTACACATTTATTGGTGTTATTACTAAAACATCTTTTTACACACGACAAAAGTGAACTATTGAGTCCAAGTGGGGAAATGTTATTTGCGTTGTCAAGGTTACAGCCAATATTTTTAATGCCAATATGTTTTGTGCCAAATGAAGAGAATGTTTCTGAGATACACACACACACACACACGCACACACACACACAGAAAAAAAGTCCAGTAGACTGGGTGTGTGCCACAGGTCTGCATCTGCTAAACAGTCTTTGCTGTAAACACCAGGTAAGATTTGTTGTTGTTCGCTCGCTGACTAATTTAGCTGACAGCATTCAAGCCCAGCTATCAGGATATATAGGTTACAAACAATAACAAAGAAATATCCGCAGTGAAGTTTCACACTCAAGTTCTGCAGTAAGATAAGAAGCTTAGAGCACACACACACACACGCACACACACACACACACACACACACACACTTTCACAAACGTCTTTAAGGTGCTGTCACCTTAATCTTTTCCATGGCTTGTGAACATGTTTCTGGAGTGAGAGTTACCCTGTATCAACATTGATCTGGTGTTTTACATTACTGCAGCCTATCTTGGCTACTCTTGACTGATCCTCCTTTGCCTGAAACAGCAGCTTTTTTTATATTGTTTATTTGCCTTAATGTAGTTTTATTTTCCCAGTCCACTCAGCTAATGGTTTCAGCATTTTCCCACAGGCGGAGCCCCCTTGGGTCTTTCAAAGTAATTTGGTTTCACCTGAGGAGACACACATGCTTTCTCAAATGTAGAATCAATACAAATTGACTTTCTTTTCCCTTCTTTTTTTGGAGGGGGATTTTCAAGTAGATGTTGAAGATGGAGATAATATTTTAGCCAGGATGAAGTGTTCGGACAGTGTTGCCACGTTCGTCACAGTTTACCGATGAGGATTTTTTATCACCACGTCTCTGTCTTATTCGTTCTCTCACTCCCCTCCGAGAGCATCACTGCCATTTATTCCATCAATCCGGGAATTTCCTTTCACTTTCTGTTTCTCAAGGCCTATATCAATGATGTGAGATGAATTGAATGGATGCAAGATGCAGCTCAGTATTCAGCTTTTTCAAGGCTCACATATGAATCGGGCAGATAGAACATCGATCACAAATGACACCTTGATTAAAAGTCAACCACTGCTTGAATGACTTTGGTTAATCAGTCTTTACAGACTAGGTGGCGGCCTTGAGACCCCGCAGTCTTCAGACACATTTGCCGGCGACTCTATCTGCACACTTTAAATACCTTTTCGTTTCAGTTACCCTCCCAGCAGTGTGACACATCATGGGTACATTTATACGTATACTAATATTCCACTATTGTCATGAAAATGACGATATTCAGGATTTACTAGGAGTCATGTAAACAGCATATTCCAATGGGATTTTCAGAAGTTTGCCTCTCTTTTTTCAATTTCTGCATTTTTCCTGCATATTTCCCAAATCATATCAGCATATCTCATATGCCTGTTATGCAGATATTATTTGGGTTTTAGGAACATTGAAAGAAAAATGTAGACTGTGAATTTGCTGCTTGTGCATGAATGTTATACAATACCTCCATTTAGAACTAGCTAACAAGTGACACAACCAGTTTAACTTCCTGAAATTCATTCAGAATCTCATTTATCAATAATTATAATGAGTATATTTGCAGTAGAAAAACTACTTAGCATCACTTTGTTTCTCTCATGAACACACATTAAGACAGTGACGTGTCTGTGTGTGTAATACTTTAATTGAATCCGGGGGAAACAATGAGGTGAAATTTAGTTCCACCCTTTGTGTTGTCTCGTGGCTGCATGTAAACAGGAATATTAGTAGGATATTGATTTTCCTCTGCCATGTAAACAGATTAGTTGGAATATTTTCATTTTTGGAATAAGGGCAAAAACTGGAATCATAGTGTTACACTGAGTGCATGTAAACCTATTCACTGTCTTGGAGCCAGCAGCACAATAACGAATAAATCATCCATATCTAAAAAGGAATTACACTTAATTAATGCCAAGAGGAAATTAAGACATACATTCACCTCCATCTTCTAACAGGATTTAGAGAGCAGGTACACTTAAACCAATAGAACAATAACAAACAAATAGAAATAATCACAGTCTTACACTCTGAAATGTCTTATTTTCTTAGCTCTGCTTCGTGCAAAACCATCCACAAAAACATCAAAGCGCAATGATTGGGTCAGTTTGCTCTCAGTGAGAAGAAGTGCCTTTAGTTGTTTCTTTCCTCCAGAGGCTCTTTCTTGACTTCTTTTCACTGGGATGATTGTCTAGTTTGGTAACAAAGTTGCAGTACATATGAATAATAAATGAACATAAACACAAGCATCAATATATTCTTTCTTCAATAAGTTTTAACACTAGTCAAATTTAAAAAAAAATACGCAAAATGACCTGATGCTCAGTCAGACAAGTCTCCAGCTTTATATTGCATTGTTGAATCATTAATAAGAGTTGTCCAGTTAGTTTGATCTTTCTGTCAAAAGCCAAAAAACTATAGTCCTCTCTGTAGACTTAGCATTTTTATTCATATTTTTATGCCAGCAAGGTTCAGGGCAGTGGGAGATTCATTCGTCTGACAGCAGCCTCGATAGTTCACAACGTCGTGCAGAGTCAAACACAATGTTACGAAAAAGTGACAAGCGTGACCTTTCTGCGTGTCTGAGGAGGACTTTACTAATCAGGCCCTCTGTTTGTTGTGCACAAACCAAGCAATACTTTGAATATAGGAGAATCACCCTTTGTTACAGAATAAATTACTTCGATTCTCATATTCTGTGAGCATACCAGGGTGGATTTTGTTTCCCTGCTCTTTACTTTTCTCAAAGGATCCTTGATGGTACTCGGAGAGTCCCTTTCTAAGCTTTGCCTTCATCAGCCTGTGGCAAATGTGAAATGATCATCTGGTTGTAATCCCACTTTTCTAACCTTTAGACCTGATATGTACAGGATTTCTGAACCGGCTGGATTTTTTTCTACTTGGCATGACACAGCCTCTGGCAACACTGCCAGGATTCACAACAACAAACCACAATAAGATTTAGAAATCCGAGAGAAACTTGAGCTTTACTTCACCTTGTGGTACAATTACTACATCAGCCATGCTGGATACTAGCATGGACAAAGAAAAACATCCAACCATCCATCCGTGGAAATAAATACCAAGCCAGTGAATGATCAAGGTCAGTATCCATTTCCTGAGCTTTGATTGCTCTAAATTGATGTTACCTGGATCGGAGCTATTTAAACTGATCAGTGTATTACAGATGTATAATTACCAGAATTATCATAAAACGTGTTCTCTGTGGTCACCCACTAATCAACTGGTTCTTTAGAGCAAAAAAAAAAAAAAAATCAATTACAACATATTTCTATATTTCTATTTCAGACATTTTGAAGATCACAAGTTTTTTATGTTGCCAAGATGAAAACCACAAATGTTGAGGTCTGTCAGATTTCATGCACTCAGTTAGTCTTTGGCAGTTCTAGTTCATGAGCATTTAACCTTCTGAAGTTAAACCCTATTATACAGTCAATGCTATGTCTCTTTCTCTCTCTCTCTCTCTCTCTCTCTCTCTCTCTATATATATATATATATTATATGCCATATGACAGTAAATATGGTACAACATGCTGTCAGTCAATGAAACTATTGATTGATTGGACCGATCCACTCAGCAGGGAAGGGAAGTGTACTCCTCTTGATACTTCATAGAAATCTGGTAATCTGTCCTCTACACTTTTTCTCTCTTCTAAGATGAATTTAAATTATTCTTTTGATGCAATGTGAAAAAGGCCTGCAAGGGAAGAGCATGGCGTTGATGTGCTGCTTGTCTCTCACCTTCTACATCAGTGGTTTCTACATTCTAATCCACAGTAGATCCTCTATCAGTGAGTCTGGTCAGCCTCCATCACTGCACTGATAACTGAATGATACATATTTTATACTGTTTGATTGATGACCTTCTTATATAAAGGTGCTGTGGATCAGACACGATCTGCTGCTTCTCAATGTTGTGAATGCATCTATTTTTATTGGTAACTGGATGGGAAATGGACATGTACGAACAGGCTTGAGTAAGTCAAATAGTCTTTACAAAAATATTGGTAGAGTGACTATGTTTCAAACCACGGACAGGATGTTGCTCATCCTGTTCGATTAGCTGCGTTCCTGTCAATACTGATTGGCGGCGGAGCCAATAAATACACGTGACAGATTCATTTGACCTAGGAGGTAACGCAGATTAAACCTGTTCCCACTGCAGACAAGAGCCAGATGCTAGCCGGTGCTAGCAGGGACTTTGCTATTCATGATTACATTTTTATGTTTTTAAAAAGTTGCATGCAAAGCCTTGACAGTGGCAATGGGCATTAGCAGCGTCGGCTCGCTTTGGAACACTTAAGCGGGTGAGGATTTTGGCGCGCAAGACTTTGCTGGTGTGTGTTTGTGAGATCTCATATCTCGTCACCTGGATCAGGAAAAACTAACACGTGAATGTGCTGAAGAGATAATAGTGCATGATTCACATTCAAAATAAAAATGAATTTTCTTTCTTAATTCTTCTAAATTTCACTGATACCGATAGCAGAACAGTTGAATCTTATCGTAACACGGTCTTTAACAATTTAGCCCAGGGAGCCTTTTAATATCAGCTTTGGGTTCTCATCCCTACTCAACAGATCATTTTTCATTATTATTTATCTAAAATTTCTGAATTGAACACAATTAAGGATGCTATCTCACGGAGCAGTGCGGCACACACAGCTTACACCATGGACGCCTGTGCCTTAGATGGAGTCTCTATAATATTCCAGGATTCTCAAAACTCAGCAAGTGCTATCTAAGTGAAAGAGTGCCTGGAGGATAAACAGTTCCTTCTGCCCTTCAGGTGAAGCTTATTTTTCTGCATTTGTTTCAAGATGACTCAGTCAGCAGTAAATAAAGTGAAGCTGTTGCAGGACAGTCAGAATTGGTGGACTAGGAACTCCTTGATATAACAACAATCACAGGAATGTAGGAGCTAGGTGAGATGTAGCCTTGTTGCTGTGAGATAAGACAAGGCCAATTTCATTTTTTTTTTTTTTTTTTACTCCGCCGGCATGTTTTAGTCATCAGTACAGTCTGACTATTGCTCTTCTGTCAGGAGGTAATTTCAACTGACAAGGTTTACTTTTATATTTTGCTTCCTCACAAAACTCTGCTTCATAAATTGGAAAAAAAGTTTCTGTTTCCTGTCTTTTCCCCCCAAAAAGCAAAAGTAACAAGAGAAGGTATGATGACTTAATAAGGAACTGCAACAGATGAAACAGTCAGCGTTGTTTCTCTGTCATGTTTCATAGCGATGAAGCAGGCTTTTCAAAGCCTTGATTCCATAATTGCATACATGCGGGCTGTTGCGTTTTATTAATACCACTGAAGAGAGAGTTATCGACGTAGACAATAAATAATCAATGAACTTAAATATAATTATAGTTCATTTCTTACATTGGTTAAAAGTCCTCTGCTATTTAGTATCAATTGTACAAAGTAAATACCTGAACAAACCTATTATGTTTGCGCTTCTCTGTGCAACTGGAGATGTAGCGTGTGACATTTCTTTATATTCGTCTTCTTATTCTTTCTTGCCATCTTTTTGACTTGTATTTTCTGATATTGATTTTGTTTTAGTTGCTCATTGGTTAGTGTCCAACCACAGGTGGTTTATGGCTCTCAAGGAGAAACAAATATGAAAAAGTTTCTGTACCAAAGCTAACGTGAGATGATCATTTTTACCACTTTTTTACTACAATGCAAGATGATTTCAGGGTTGTAAATGTCATGATGGTTTTTTTTTTTATATTATTGTTGTAGCTGAATATGTATAACTGTGATATGTCTACAAATATTGACCAGTTTTCACTCTTAAAGAGTATTTTGCCTTTCAAATACTCGCAAATAGTACTCTTTGGGTGAAGAAACACTTTCACCTTTGAACACACTGAAACTCTTGTCTTGCACAGCAAAGTAACCCTGAACCTTCAAGTGTGTGCTTGATCTCTCAGGTATTTCAATAGAGCCGATGGAAAGTAGGAAGACATGAAAAAGTTAAAAAACAGAATGTTCAGCATGACCTCAGCAGGATTAAGGACTCTCCAGGACTCCAAACAGCGCCCAGTCACGTTTACCACTATCGAGAATTTCTGTGTGAATGAATATAATCCATTATGTATCGATCAGACGCAGTAACAGCTCGTCTCTCTTGAAGTCTTGGGAGTAGAACTCAATTCAGCACCTGCAAGACATGTCAGCAATGTAGCGCAGCAGATGCTTCAACCATTTGATTTCCATCTATAATTACCTCCAGGTTGACAGCTGCCGATCCGCTGTGTATTGTAAATATATTTTTTGCCAACATGTTTGAGTGGATTCTTCTTCCCGTCAGAGGCTTCTAGAACGCTTGGCACACTAGTGTTTGAAAAGCTGTCACAGAGCTCAGCAGTTACTCCACCCCTCCTCAACAACAAGAAAATCATTTCATACTGGATTTAGCATTTCTGGGTGTTTCCCTATTTAAAAAAATTTTTTTTTTTTGATCAAGGTACCCCTTTCTCCGTCTGCCCGCGTCATTTAGCAAGTCCTCACAATACATATTGTAGGTTTTCAGTTCCGGCTGATAGAAGAGGAACCGTGTGTATCGGCACTGAATCAGATACCATAATGGCTCTGCATTTTTCTGCATTTAATGCATTTCTTCATTGTTGCCATCAACATCAGGGAGAAATTACCCCTATTGTGGTAAAATGTGATGGTGTCTTATCTACTTCTGCCTCAACATAAAGAGCTAAATCTTAACAGAAATGATGGGATTCAAAAAGGCCACAGACCTCCAATTGTATATGATAGAGCAGGTTATAGATAAATGGAACCTGTCCAGTTGCTAGACGGCCACTCTACCTCTGAGCCATTCTGCCCAAGTGCACATCTAATTTGATGTAACCCTTGGCAAGTGGAAGCAAGAGGGGAAAAGTAGAGTGATAGAAGGGGAACGATCTCCTCAGTTCAGTCAAATGTGCTATGATGTAAGTGACCCTAAAAAAATCAGCGCTATAGGCACTCAATTACATGTACCATTATTTCTACCAGTCCTCTAAAATCTTAAATTAAAAGGCACTTATCAGGTTTTATTTTAAGCATTTGGGACTTTTAAGGTACCCTTGAAAATTGTCAAGACTCGTAAAGCTTTTATCACGATCAAATTCTTACCATTAATGTCAAAAGGAAACATTATTATTATGATTACGATCACATTCAGTCATAACTAGAAATGAAGCGGGGAGAGGTTCAGTGAGGATGATCTCTTGCTGTCAGGTGTTCAGCTCACGTCTCACCGCAACGCTGTCATTCTCACACGTGCTCAGTCACATTTTAGCTGTCAGATACTTGGGGGGTGTGGTCCAGTCCAGCTGTCAGCTGATCACTTCTTATCCAATAGCACAGTGATGCACTGTCATTGTCAGCCAATCATACTGATGCTGTCATGTCTCTCCTGATTGAACTACGTTTAGTTGTATGTCAGCACCACCATTAAAGTACAAGTGCAAAGGAAGCTAAAAGCGTCAAAAACTACATCAACCACACACATTCAGTTGAATTCACATTTGATAGGATTTTTTTAAAAGCATGAACACTTGAAATTTCAAACTTATCTGTCATTTTGCTCTAAAAAGTGTCCTCATCCATTTTTGCATCTTAGTTCATTTTTTTTTATCTCCTCTAAGAAGGAGATGTAATCACTGGCCGGTGTTTTTTTTTTTTTAATCAGGAAAACTCCAAAAATTGTTGAATTTTGGTGAAATTCAGTTGATCGATTGATCACAATATTCACCGAAAACTGAATCTGGATCTTATGACATCATACCTGTCTGGAAGAGATACTGTATACATCGTCCTTTAGTTTCAAACCTTACAAGTTTTTCTTTTTTTTTTAAAGGTGCTTATTTACTTGGTTGAATAGAGGGGAACACAATATATTAAGAAAAAAACACTTTTTCCAAAGTATATTTTATTTCAAACATATTCCTAGAATTGCAAAAATAATTCATTTTAAAATGAATCCTGTTTTGTGTCAACATCCCCCATATTATTCAGATGGCCTTTGCATTTGTTGAAAAGTAGAGAAATCTGCAGATAATTGTTGGAGCCTTATAAGCTACCTCGAGGGGTCAGATCCCGAGTTATATGAGGCAGCTGAGGGCCAACAGCAGCGTGTGATTGTGTGTGTGTGTGTGTGGGACTGCAGGATGACTGGTTGAGCTTGCTGAGGTTCATGTAAAGCCTGTTACAGATGTGCCTTGTCAGTACTGAATCTAATAGTCCTTTTTATTATTGCAAATAAATCCCATGAGTACAGGTATTTGACTGACGCAGCTCATTCTCTCGGACCACTTGCAGAGGATGATGTCCATTCGCTTTCATTGGACCGTGAGCTGTGATGTGCATCAGAGTGATTTTAAGCTTCAGTGTGCTGCGGTCAAGATGGAGATCAGTAAGTCAGCATTTGAGATGACATGTTTCTTTTTTAGGGGGGGCACAGTGTGGTGGAATTGAGTGAGGTGCAGCTGCCCTGCTAATCTGAGTGTAACAGTCTCACAAACAGTATTTGATTCACTTTGTCCCTGCACCTTGATAACAAGGTTAAAATCTTTAGGTCATTGATTATATTCATAATCAAGAAATGCAACATTCATTATTCCAAATTAATCAGCTGACCATGACCAAAAAAAAAAAATGTCCATCATAATTTCTGAGAGTGGCAGGATTTTTTTAAGAAACCCGGAGAATTTATTCCAAGTCCCCTGTGAGTCAGGTTGCTAAGGACCTGTCCACACTGGATCCTTTATGAGCAATTTATGGCAAAGGGGGCTAGCAGATGGCACTATGTGTGCGCCGTGTGTTGGGGGCGTGTTCAACTCCATTTTGGTGTTCAAAGGGCACATAAACAGTGTGCAATCCATGGGGCACGGTGCAAAGAAGCAGTCATTGGACACGTAATCATTCATGGTTCCGTTTCAGCCGTGCCATCACTCAGACCAATCACAGTGCTTTGTGTTGTTTCCTTTAAAGCCCAGAGGGCACCAGGACTTGGTGTGTTGCTATTTCAGTGGCGTATGGATTTCAAATTAGGTGAAGTGAGCGCTTCTCACCCGGAGAAACACATTTACTCCTGCACGGACTGACGGCGCGCATGCACATCTTACTTTTGCACACGTGAGAATCCACCGAAGCCATTGGAGGCCTGGGAGGAGGTGGTGGCCCGTGTTTCCACATATTTGGGCACCAATAGAGTCTCATTGTAATGTCGCACATCTGCTCATTCGATTTCCTTTCTGGTGTTCTAAAATAACAATGCACCACGGTTGTGGTAGACCAGCCTCATGGCCATAGTTAAGCACCTGCAAGTGCAAGTGGAGCACAATTTCATTTGTTAAAGGGTGAGGGAACTTGGTGATATAATGTCAGACACACCTGCTTGAAACTACCGTAAATTCTGGACTATAAGCCGCGACTTTTTTTCGACGCTTCATGCCCCGCGGCTTATACTCCGGTGCGTCTTATACAAGGATTTTACCTTCACCCTGGGGTGCGGCGGGCAGCGGGCAGTAATTCCCTATTGTTCCTGATGGTAGCTCCAAGTACCGTACTTAGGGAAATTCCTAGCCAAATGTTATGGTAATTTCTCTAAGTACTGTACTTGGAGCGTCCTGTCCATGCCGCGGTGCAGTGTAAAAAGAGCATCACATGATATTTTCAGTCATTTGTACTCACCCTCAAGATGGAGAGCAGAAGAAGGAATGCTTATGATGCAGCTTTCAAGTTAAAGGCAATCAATCTGGCGGTTAAAGATGGAAATAGAGCTGCAGCACGTAAGTTTGGCATAAACGAATCGATGGTGAGACGCTGGAGGCGGCAACATGACGAACTGACCCAATGCAAAAAGACGACAAAAGCTTTCAGAGGTCATAATAGCAGATGGCCCGGACTTGAAAACGCTCTGGAAGACTGGGTCAACACGCAGAGAACGGGCGGCCGAGGTGTTTCCGCCGTGCACCGCGGCTTATTTACCGGTGCGGCTTATACGTGTACAAAGTTGATTTTTTTCCCTAAAATAAGCATCTGCGGCTTATATGACAGTGCGCTCTATCGTCCGGAATTTACGGTAGCCATGATGCTTGCTTGCACCAGCTTGTTCCATATTTGAAATAGGGTGCTCTGACTTATTGTGGCACCAGGGCAGGTTTCTAGAAGCATGTTTTTAAAAGGTTCATTTTAAAGTATTTGTTTGAATCTCAAGCAAAAGATTTGGCCTTGGAGACATGGTGGGAGGGTGAATTTAAAGGAGTGGGTCACAACAAAGTGTTTAAAAGCTTTAGAGGGGCGCTGAGGATATTAACAGCAGGTTGTTGTTGTTGTTTTTATAACATTTGCCAGGGAGAGTAACCTCTCAGCATTCAGTCAGCTTGATAACTCTATGCTTTGTGATTGTAGGTGTGTTTCTCACTACTCTTACCTCCTCTAACCCAGTCAAGCTGTTTAAAAAAAAAAAAAAAAAAAACCCCGTTGTGTTAACTGTTAACAACCATTTCAGTTCCCGCTGCTGAGATCTAGGTACCATTGTATATAGCAGCGTGCCTGGGCCCGGTTCTGGCGGTCTTCTCACAAGGTTCCCACTTGAACCTGTTTTCAACAATGGCCGTGTCAATGTGCCCTCCATTGATCCATCCATTCAGTCATTTTCTACCACTTATCCTGTTCAACTGCCTTAGGGTAAGGGCTGGCCAGGTCGCCAGTCCAACACAGGGGCGACACATATAGACAGACATCAATTCACTCTCACAGCCACGCCTACTTTAATGTATCCAATTAACCTCGTCGTCGAGCGGAGTACCAGAGAGAACCCACGCAGGCACAGGGAGAACATGCAGACTCCACACAGAAAGATCCCATGCCCAAGCTGGGGCTCGAACCCAGAACCTTCTTGCTGTGAGGCCACAGTGCTGACCACTGCCCCACTATGCCACCCAACTTGTCCTCCTGAGCCTCTAATTGCTTCTGATTGGCTGCTTGTGCAGCAGTTTCTCTTGCCATCAGCGTGCGATTGTGGCTGAACGAGGCAGCACTGTAAACTGCTTTGACTCGCTCTGAAAGTCTCTCAAATGAGGCCGATTTTCTGTTGCTGCTACTCTGATTTTTTTTTTTACTGATATGCTGCTAATTCTCCATTTTTTTCCCCTCTAGTCAAATATGAAATACAACAGGATGGACAAAAGGCTCTTACAGAGTCTCTTTGACTCTTTTTTAAAGTCTTTTCATCCTTTCAGTTATTTTCTTTGTTGGTGTAAAAATACATTGGATGTCTGGACAGCATTTTCAGTTGTAAGCAAAGTACGAAAGTTAGAATAGTGCTTCTTCACGTGAATGAAAGGGTTCTACGAATCACTTAATTACTCTCATAGAAATTTCTCCGAATTTGGGGGCTCAGTCAGTCTTGTCAGATACAATTTTGGAGGGAAACTAATATAGTGTGTCTTAATTAGTGATGTCAGCATTAATGTGTTGATCATGGTGTAATTGAACTATACTGTGGGAGGTCCTGTGAGTTGCTTGCTATAGAAATATTAAGACTCATGTTTGAGAAAGTTAAATGTGGGTTCATTACTCTTGAAATGTTTGTTTTCCTTATGTTGCGCGTTAGCTGATGAGATAAAGGTGCATGATTCACATCCATGCACCCGAAATAAAATGAATTTTGTTTCTTAATTCGAATAAATTTCTCTGATCCCGATAGCAGAACAGTTGAGTCTTATCAAGTTAAACAATTCAGCCCAGGGAGCCTTTTAATATCAGGTTTGGGTTCTCATCCCCACTCAACAGATCATGTTTCATTATTTATTTATATATTTGAATTGTACACAATTAATGAAGCTGTCACACGGAGCAGTGCGGCACACACAGATCACACCACGGATGCCTGTGCTTTAGATGGTGTCTCAGTATCATATTCCAGTATTCTCAAAACTCAGAGAGTGCTGTCTAAGTGAAAGAGTGCCTTTTAATTAATAAAAACTGAAGTTTCATGTCTTTTCCATCAAATTATCATCAAAATCACTTTGTGTCTGGCGGCATTTATACCTGCATATCCAGCCATGATTAGGATTCTCATGTATAAATGTGTTTAATACCATTAAAAGATTTAAAAAAAAAAAAGAGTTATGGACAATAACATTATAATCAATGAACTTTTGTATGACCATAGTTCATTTCTAATGTTGGATAAAAATCCTCTGCTACTTGGTTTCATTTACACAAAGTAAATACCTGAGCAAACCCACTGTACAGTTCTCCTGCCTTTCTGGGTAACTTAATCAGTTTGTATCTACTGACATTGGAGGATGTAACGTGGTCTTGGTTTTAAAATAACACTTAACCCATAAAGACTTCTTACTGCAAAAGTGGCTATGAGCTCAATCTGAGCACTGCAGCAAAAAGCTGGATTTCAGTGACAGAACATTGGGATGCTCTCTGAATCCACACATTTGCTAAATAAACACTTTGGTGGCACTGACTGCTTCATTCCCTGTCAAAGTTTGAGGGAGGAGAGACTGGTGAGGTTGGGGGGGGGGGGGGGTGCTTGTTTAGTTTGAGGAAGTGGTGGTTTAGCACCTTTCTCATTCAGGGAGCTGGCCATGCAGGGCCGAGAGAAATAAGGGAGTTTTTTTTAATGCCAGTAAGGAAACCTACAGCATGTGCACAATATCATATATATAATATAAATATAGTGTACATATAAAGACATAATAGGGTCTCAGGCCCTAATTATAAAATGGGATTGTTTACATGTAGGCCAATGAAAGAGCCAATTCAAAACCAGCAACATGGGTTGATCCTAAACTCCATATTCTGACCTACTGTGGCGCCGGGGCAGGTTTCATATAGGATTGTCTTAATGATTCATTTTAAAAATTTGTTTGAATCTCAAGCGAAGGATTTGGCCTTGGAGACAAGGTGGGAGGGTGAATTTAAAGGAGTGGGTCACAGCAAAGTGTTTAAAAGCTTCAGAGGGGTGCTGAGGATATTAACAGAAGGTTGTTGTTTCTTTTTTTTTTGCAAGGGAGACAGCTTTTTAACCCTGTGCTTGTCTGATTGTAGGTGTTTCCCCTCACTACTTAACCCAGTCAGGCTGTTAAAAAAAACATCCAAACTATTCTGTTTACAACCATTTCAGTTCCTCCTGCTGAGCTCTATGTACCATTATATGTGGCAGCATGGCTCGGCCCAGTTCTGACGGTCTACACACAGGGTTCCCATTTGGAACCCGTTTTCAACAGTGACCAAGTCAACGTGTCCTCCTGAAGCTGTAATTGCTTCTGATTGGCTGCTTCTGCAGCAGTTTCTCCTCTGCCATCAGCGTGTGATTGTGGCTGAACGAGGCAGCACTGTGAACTGCTTTGACTCGTCCTGAAAGTCTCTCAAATGATGCCGATTTTCTGTTGCTGCTACTCTGCACGTGAATCATATGTTTGATTTTTTTTTTTTTTATTTTACCGGCATGCAACTAATTCCCTATTTTTTCCCCTCTCATCAAATATGAAATACAACAGGATGGGCAGCAGGTTCTAATTTAGGTACCCAAGAATCTCACTGACTTTTCTTACAGTTTTTCCTTTCAGTTATTTTCTTTGTTAATGCAAAAATACATGTGGATGTCTGAACAGCAAGTTCTGTAAGTTGTTTCTTTTACAGTTATATTTCGCTAACATTTACATTTGAGAACTTTAAATATCTGCCCAATATTCTGAATGTGCGTGTTTTCTTTGCGTAGGTGTGAAAGGCAATGCTGTCAGCGCATATCCATTAGTACAGAGATGAAACTTTGCGTATTTTGGGATACTCTACATTTCATCTCTTATTACGGTAGACAATGTGTCATGTTTAACTGCAACTTAATATGTTTTTGTTCATTTTCTTTGCTGCTGCAGTCATTCGTGTACCTCATTTGAATTATAGCTAAGATAAAGATGCAGCTCCTGAGGGCCTTCTGAGGATATACAGCACTTAAGCGGGCAGTGATTGTGAAGTCTTTGTTTTATGTCTGCAGTCTCTTTTAAAACTGGTTACACAAAAATTAGTTTTCAGTTTCAATAATACTTTTTTTCCGTTGTCAGTGGGGTCATCAAGAAACTTGAACATAGTATGTGTGTCCTTATGGCAGCAGGATACACGGATGTTCTTTCTTTCTTTATTCATCTGGCCTTTATTTGAAAGGGACAGTACGTATAAATGAACATTATTAGAAGTGCGTCTACGAATGTGCCGCAGTCAGCAGAATTGCTTATTTACCTCTCATTCTCTGAGGGAGGTTAAAAAAACACATCACATCTGTTCCTCCCACCATCAGACTGTAATTTATGAGAAAATACACATTCGATGATGGACAGAATCAAAAGAAATGTTTGTGCAATTCAGTGAGTCAGCCAGGTACAAGTAGGCAGAGAGAACCAGACATAATTATAAAGAATTACAAGCATGAATGATTTCAAGAAGTTGTCCATTAGTAGTTAATTATCCGGATCACATCAATTAGATACAGTAGATTGAGTATGTAGGCTATTTAACAAAAGAAAGGCTGAGTTGTATCTATTATATCATTTTTATATACATGAGGGTTTTTTTATACTTCTAAAATTGCAATTTCCATTAATAGTAATTTTCATGAATTGCTATTTCCTCTAATATTAGTATAATAAAGCATCATGAGGCAGAGCTGCTGTAGCAACAGTGATAGGCCTTTGTGGATAAATACAAGTCCATGTTTCAGAAAAAAATAGTCCGTTTATTTAGTATCTGACAATAAGTGTCCAATAAATCAACAAAACGAAGGAGAATAGTACTGGAGCCATGGGGGAACATCCCACTCACAGCTCCAGGCAACTCTCACACAATGGACTCTCAGCATGCTTAAGTGTAGGCATGATATGCCTTCACTGGGATATCAAAAGAGTCGCATGAATCATACCGGAAACTTTGAAAATCTCAGCTTTCTTTCCTTTGATGATTTGGGGATAAAAAGGAAATTCAACGATTGAGTAAAGGCTCTGTAGACTCAGCCCCTGAATGTACGATTATTATTTTGAAGATTACAAGGCCCCCAGCGCACACAGTCAAAATCATTGAGCATTATTCTTGGAGCACCTTCCTCAAAAACAAATCACCTCCTCCCTGCAGAGTAGCAGCAAATGGAAATTGCTGATTCAAAGAGTTTTCACCTCAGAATGGTAGAAATGGCCTCACGGGACCAAGTGCTGGAGTGCTGAGGGCTGAAGGACTGTATGATTAGACGAGGGATAAGATAGAAGGTCAGAATGTGTGGCAGGCCAGCAATGGAACACAGATGCTATCAGGATCAGTCAGAGAGCAGTGATAGTCCTCCAAGACAGCGATCTCCAGAGTGACAATCCTGTCACTCCTCCCCGCCCCCACTCCCCAGCCCCTGCCAGACACCTAATCAATGATGATGTAGACCACACTTCAAGCCACTTTCATCAGACTTTTTTCAAGCCTTACCCTGACGTTGTAATTTACAATGATGGTGGATTAAGCCTGACTTCTGGCTTTTTGTGCATTTAAAGTTGTTTGTAAGAAAAGTCATCTTCAGAAGGTTGTGCAATGCCCTCCTTCACTGAAGCATCAACATGGACCTCATCGGATTATGACACCACTTCTCTGCTTCTAACGCAGTCTCTGCTGTTTGATTTGGGCTTTCAAGCTGACAAATGATTTTGGAATTTCTTCTTGAAAAGGCTGTGATAACAGAGAAACAATCCGTCCGTTTATAAAAATTAAAAAAAAAGTCTTAACTATCACAAGATTTTGCCGTTTTTGCAGAGGAATCAGAGACTTCAGTATCTTCAGTTTGTATAATGTTAATAATAAATGGAATTTATAACTCACTTTATATCAAACAAATGATCTCAAAGTGCTACATTGCAAAAAAAGGATGCCACAATAAAAACACCTAAATCCAGGCTGGAGCGAGGTTGTATATAGGCCTACTGAATCAAAACAAACCAATTTAATTTGTGGTCTAGGTTGCAAATGCACGGAAGCAAGATTTATTTGTGGTAGAAGTGAATGATTCATTTGGGATGTATAGACGCCATGAAAGTTAGATGCCAGGTTAAACTGCTGTCTTGTACCTCTTTGAGGAATGAAGCTCTCAACCCTGGACATGAGTTCAGGGTCTTCATTTTCTATGCCGAACAACATAATCCAGAGAAGAAAATTGTTTAGGAATGAAATAATGTATGTCCTGTCTGAAAGATGAACAAAATATGGACAAAAATTAAAACTACAAAAGTCACGCCAATTTGATTTTTAAAAAAAAAAGTTATCTCATGACTTTACAAGAGCGTGATGAGGAAGCACATCTGTGACGTCGGCAAAATGGACAGAAATGTCACGCACACCCAGGCCCAGGGGGCGGCCATTTGTCTCGACCAGTTGGGCGAAAGAGGGACAGTGACAAAGAGAGGGATGAAGGGAGTGCAAAGCCTCCGGGGAGGAAGTAAAGTTGAAAAAAAATGAACGTGTACAAAACGAGAAAGCTGAACTTGGAATGAAGCAAATAACAAAAAAAAAATTGGCGCTTGTTCTCAAGAGAGTATTTAAATTCAGTCGGTGACATTGTACAGTGTTAATCACAAATTAGTTAGCGCACCTTTATAGTAATATCTGGTGTGGATTAATTACAGACACTTAACAGTTTCGAATGAGTCTCTTATTACCACCCAGTCAGTTGGTGCTAGCAGTGACGATGACATCATCATTTCATGTGTATTTAATAAGGAGAGTCCACGATTCACTGCTGATCAAACATAGAGCAAGATTGAGTTACTGTATTACCTCAAATGTATTTAGAAACATACCTTGGTTTATTGTTGAGCTGTATTGTGAGATACTTTCCACAGTCGTCATCAGCAGCGCCGCATAAATGCTGTGCGTCACTTCTCACTGATTCTTTAGAACGAGTGAGTACTACTAACGCTACTGCTGACCGATCAGAACCAGAAACTGTTCAAATGAAACTCAAATACTGCATGGATGTGTGGTCCTGACTGTCCATCTGGCAATTAGCAATTTTCGAGTTTTGGCTTATAATATTGAACAAATGGTAAGTGACTTTCCAGTTCCCTTCAGCTTTACAGTAAGTTTCTCAGTCAAGCTTCATGTGGGTTGACTTTCTATTGAGTTTAAAATTATTGTGTGTGTGATAAAGTAATATTCCCACAACAAAAAAAAAAAAAATGAAAAAAGGAAGCTGTTTAATTACCTTCCCCAATGTTTTGACCTTCAAAATCAAGGAACATACAGTTGGAGACCCATTAATATTTCAAAACATGACATTAACTCTGTTGGTCTCTCTAAATGTTTGCTAGTGCTACCTTTCTTAAGGAGACGAACACAAGTGTTTCACTAACAGCTCTTAATTATTTATGATTCAAGACTTGTGATGGAAGTGATATTACTTCCAGTTTCCTGTAGCTTCGAAATGTCTCTAAACAGGCTTCCGATTCAAACAGTGTGAGGTTCGTTGTACTTGCCCCCCCCCCCCCCCCCCTTGTGTAATGACACGTGATATGTGCACGAACAGCAGAAGAGGAAGCAGCCACTATTGTCTGCTGTGTTGGCATTTCTGTATTCACCCCATTTGTATGTTAACGTATTCCTGCTTCGTGTGTCTTCCCTGAGGCGCCTCTCTCAATGCAAAGCTGCACAGCTTTAGCCCTCCCTGACCTGTTTGGCTCTACTACTGTTAGCCCTTGGAGACACAAACAATCCCTCTAAACGGCATCTTTCCTAGTAATACCGACCCTGTAGGAGAGCCATGTTTCCTCAGAGTTTCTTACCATCACTCATAAGAACAGTAGCGGCTGATTCAATGAAGATGAGAAACTGGGATCCTTGTCCGTGATGTTAATCTCCAAAAAATTGTCAGAATGAAGTTGTAAATTGAACTAGTTCTCATTATGCTGTCTGTTTCAGTGCCTGCTAGCGACTGTGTGACAATGACAGATGACTAAACATTAGACATGTCACTTAGATGTCATTATGCACTTCATTAACTCATCTATCCCACTTGTCCGCCCTCTATTAGCTCTGCTTAAAATCTACTTCATTGGAGTGACCGGACAATTTTTTTATTTATTTTTTTCAAAATCCGTAGGTATTAGAGAGTGGAGTTATTGTCCGTCTCAACAGAGAGGACAGTTACTGGCTTGACCTTGCGCGAGTGTGCAGAAACAGACCTGGGCCACACGGGATGTGGATTTTCACACTTCTCCACACGCGTGTGTAATCGACAGCGACAGGCAGTGAGTGACAGCATCAACTCCGAGTCTGAATACTCAGGTGGACACTGATTCCTCAATCATCTTTGTAACCGGAACAGATCACCGTCCACGGCGCGTGGCAATAATATTTTCGTCACACGAGTCGGACGGAGTCGTTTCAATAGGGATTGTGTCAGTTAGAAACCTGCGCCCGCATTGTTTATTTCGGGGCAGATGGCAGGTTATTTAGAAGACAGGTGACAGCTGCATTGTGATGATAAGGATATGATGATAAGAGGGGTAACTGAATAATTCCCAATAGACAGATATACCCCTTATACCTGTGGAAGAGGGCAAAAGCAATTTTTAATCAGTTCGGTGAGGTGAAGAGAATTTGAAAGAAAAACGTTTCAACATGACGGTATATTTTGTGTATTGAAATGAATATATTCAGCTCAAATGTAATCATGATACACGCACAACACAGCTGAAATAGAGCCTTATAGCAAACAGAACACAGAAGTGAAGCAAACGATAGAATGAAGGAATTACAATCATGATGATACCGCTGATTGATCCATTCAACTTATTTGTATAGCAAGCTTATTTCAATCAAAATAAAATGAATTGAATCAATTCATTGAATTCAATTTATTTGTTGTTTCGAACAAACAAACTGAAATTCAAAGTGCTTTACAAGCGATTAAACAAAGTAAAAAGCTTGAAATGGATTTAGAGACAAATTGGGAAGACAAATGCACACTGAATGATCCATAAAAGAGAAAAAATATTGTTAAGATATGAATCGAATAAGATAAGGATAATGAGGATATAAATGGCCAAAATATAATCTGAATTGCACAGCTTTACTGTCATTGCATGGAAATAATACAATGAGATTTGTTACACTGCACCAAAACAATGA